>NW_028258491.1:1203654-1550112 GCF_053883595.1 Heterocephalus glaber
GCAAAATTCTCTGAGGCTGGTAATGTGAATTGCACTTTTGCCTGGAAAGTGCGTTGAGGTTCTGCTGAAAGACAGGTCATGGAAAGTCCTCAACATTTTCCTAAGAAGAACTTGATGTTAGAAGCCAAATACACTCTTCAGAAGGGTCAGGGGGGTTACACTTCAGCTTTCATTCAAGCATTCTACTAGAACCACCTCTCCCATGCAAGTCAATGGAAGGTTAGGACATAAAGTGCAGTTCCTTCTCAGATAAAGCAGCTAGAGTTCTGTCAGTTTGGCAGAGCACTCCACTCCTGGACTAACATCCAATAACATTCACATCACAATCTAGCTCTCTGCACTGATGATTTCTGCAGCATATTTCTCTGAGGCCTATATCCTGAATAGCACTTTGGCCTAGAAAGTGCATTGAGGTTCTGCTGAAAGAGGCATCCTGGAAAGTCCGCAACTTTGACCTAACAGGAATTTCATGTTGGAAGCCAAATACACTCAGAATGATCTGGTAATTTGCACTTCATTATTCATTCAACTATTCTTCTAGTGCCAACTCGCCCATGCAAATGAAAAGAATGTTAGGATATAAAGAGCAGTTCTTTTTCAGAGAGATCAACTAGAGCTCTGTAAGTTTGGCAGTACGCTACAGTCTTCGACTTACATCCAATACCATTCACATCACAATCTGACTCTGTGCCTTGCTGATTTCTGCAACACAATTTTCTGAGGGCTGTAATGTGAATTGCACTTTTGTCTAGAAAGTCAATCGAGGTTCTGCTGAAAGACAGGTCTTGTAAAAGCCTCAACTTTGTCCTAAGAAGAACTTGCCATAAGAAGCACAATACATTCTTCAGAATGGTCAGGAAATTTACACTTCCTTTTTCATTCATTCATTCTTCTAGAGCCAGCCCTCCCATGCAAGTCAATGGAAGGTTAGGATATAAAGTGCAGTTCCTTCTCAGAGAAAGAGTAGCTAGAGCTCTGTAAGTTCAGCAGTTCACTGCACACTTGGACATACATCCAATACCATTCACATCACAATTTAACTCTATGAAATGCTGATTTCTACAGAACAATTTTCAGAGTCTGGTAACATGAATTACACTTGTGCCTCAAAAGTACATTGAGGTTCTGCTGAAAGACAGGTCACGGAAAGCCCTCAACTTTGTCCTAAGAAGAACTTGATATTAGAAGCCAAACACACTCTTCAAATTGGTCAGGAAGTTTGCACTTCAGTTTTCATTCAAGCATTCTTCTAGCACCAACTCTCCCTTTCAAGTCAATGGAAGGTTGGTGTACAAATTACAGTTCCTTCTCAGAGAAAACAGCTAGAGCTCTGTCAGCTTGGCAGTACACTCCACTGCTGGACTAACATCCAATACTATTCACATCACAATCTGGATCTCTGCATTGCTGATTTCTGCAGCACATCTCTCTGAGGCCTGTACCCTGAATAACACTTTGACCTAGAAAGTGCATTGCGGTTCTGCTGAAAGACGGGTCATGGAAAATTCACAACTTGTCCTAAAAATAAGTGCATGTTAGAAGCCAAAGACACTCTTCAGAATGGTTTTGCAGTTTCCACTTCAGTTTTTGTTCAAGAAATATTCTAGTGCCAGCTCTCTCATGCAAGTCAGTGGAAGGTTAGGATATAAAGTGCAGTTCCTTCTCAGAGAATGAAGCTAAAGCTCTGTCAGTTTGGCAGTGCACTCCACTCTTGGACTTTTGTCCAATAAAATACACATCACAATCTGGCTCTCTGCCTTGCTGATTTCTGCAGCACATCTCTGAGACCTGTACCATGAATACAACTTTGGCCTAGAAAGTTCATTGAAGTTCTGCTGAAAGACAGGTCATGGAAAGTCCTCAACTTTGTCCTAACAGGAACATTATGTTGGAAGCCAAATACACCCCTCATAATGATCTGGCAGTTTGCACTTCATTTGTCATTAAACTCTTCTAGCACCAACTCTCCCGTGCAAAGCAAAAGAAAGTTAGGATATAAAGAGCAGTTCTTTCTCAGAGAGAGTAGGTAGAGCTCTGTAAGTTTGGCAGTACACTGCACTCTTCAACTTACATCCAATACCATTCACATCACAATCTGACTCTGTGCCTTGCTGATTTCTGCAGCACAATTCTCTGAGGCCTGTAATGTGAATTGCACTTTTGTCTAGAAAGTCAATCGAGGTTCTGCTGAAAGACAGGTCTTGTAAAAGCCTCAACTTTGTCCTAAGAAGAACTTGCCATAAGAAGCACCATACATTCTTCAGAATGGTCAGGAAGTTTACACTTCCTTTTTCATTCATTCATTCTTCTAGCGCCAGCCCTCCCATGCAAGTCAATGGAAGGTTAGGATATAAAGTGCAGTTCCTTCTCAGAGAAAGAGTAGCTAGAGCTCTGTAAGTTCGGCAGTTCACTGCACACTTGGACATACACTCAATACCATTCACATCACAATTTAACTCTATGAAATGCTGATTTCTACAGCACAATTTTCAGAGTCTGGTAACATGAATTACACTTGTGCCTCGAAAATGCATTGAGGTTCTGCTGAAAGACAGGTCATGGAAAGTCCTCAACTTTTTTCTAAGAAGAACTTGATGTTAGAAGCCAAATACACTCTTTAGAAGGGTCAGGCAGGTTACACTTCAGCTTTCATTCAGGCATTTTTCTAGTACTTGTTCTCCCATGCAAGTCAATGGAAAGTTAGGACATAAAGCGCAGTTCCTTGTCAGAGAAAGCAGCTAGATTTCTGTAAGTTTGACAGTGCACTCCACTCCTGGATGTACATCCAATAACATTCACATCACAATATGGCTCTCTGCATTGATGATTTCTGCAGCATATCTCTCTGAGTCCTGTATCCTGAATAGCACTTTGGCCTAGAAAGTGCATTGAGGTTCCGCTGAAAGACGCGTCCTGGAAAGCCCTCAACTTTGTCCTAAGAACTTGATATTAGAAGCCAAACACACTCTTCAGTATGGTCTGGCAGTTTGCACTTCAGTTTTCATTCAAGCATTCTTCTAGCACTACCTCTCCCATGCAAGTGATAATAAGGTTAGGATAAAAAGTGCAGTGTGGTCTCAGAGAAAACAGGTAGAGCTTTGTCACGATGGCAGTGCACTCCACTTCTGGAATTTCATCCAATATCATTCACCTCACAATCTGGCTCTCTGCATTGCTGATTTCTGTAGCACATCTCTCTGAGGCCTGTACTGTGAATAGCACTTTTGCCTAGAAGTGCATTGAGGTTCTGCTGAAAGACAGGTCCTGGAAAGTCCTCAACTTTATCCTAAGAATTTGACGTTAGAAGCCAAACAAACTCTTCAGAATAGTCTGGCAATTTGCACTTCAATTTTCATTCCAGCATTCTTCTTGTTCCAGCTCTCCCATGCAAGTCAAAGGAAGGTTAGGATATAAAGTGCAGTTCCTGCTCAGAGAAAGCAGCTAGAGCTCTGTAAGTTTAGCAGTGCACTGCTCTCCTGGACTTACATTAAACACCATTCACATCACAATCTGGCTCTCTGCATTGCTTCTTTCTGCAGCATATCTATCTGAGTCCTATACTCTTAATAGCACTAGCTTAGATTGTGCATTGTGGTTCTGCTGAAATTCAGGTCCTGAAAGTTACTCAACTTTGTCCAAAGAAGAACTTGATGTACAAAGCCAAACAAACTCTTCAGAAGGTTCTGGCAGTTTGCATTTCATTTTTCATTCAAGCAATCTTCTACCACCATCTCTCCCATGCAAGTCAGAGGAAGGTGAGTTTATAAAGTGCAGTGAATACTCAGAGAAAACAGGTAGAGCTCTGTCAGTTTGGCAGTGCACTCCACTCCTGGACTTACATCCCATACCCTTCACAGCACAATCTGTCTCTCTGCACTGCTGCTTTCTGCAGCACATCTCTCTGAGGCCTGTACCATGAATGGCACTTTGGCCAAGAAAGTGCTTTCACTTTCTGCTGAAAGATATGTCCTGGAAAGTCCTCAACTTCTTTCTTTAAAGAATTTGATGTTAGAAGCCAAATACACTCTTCAGAATGGTTTGGCAATTTGCCCTTCAATTTTCATTTAAGCATTCTTTTAGCACCGGCTCTCCCATGGAAATCAATGGAAGCTTAGGATATATAGTGCATTTCCTTCTCAAAAAAAGCATCTAGAGCTCTAGTAGTTTGGCAGTGCACTTGAGTCTCGGACATACATCCAATACCATTCATATCACAATCTTACTCTCTGCATTTCTGTTTTCTGTAGCACATCTCTCTGAGGTCTGTACTGTGAATAACACTTAGGCTGAGAAAATGCAATGAGGTTCTGCTAAAAGATAGACCTTGGACAGTTCTCAACTTTTTCCTGAGAAGAACTTGATTTTAGAATCCCAACACAGTCTTCTGAATGGTCCATCAGCTGGCGCTTCTCTTTTCATCGAAACATTCTTCAAGCGTCAGATCTACAATGCAAGTCAATGGAAGGTTATGTTATAAAGTGGAGATCCTTCTTAGAGAAAGCAGCTAGATCATTGTCATTGTGACATTGCCCTCCACTCCTTGTTTTATGTCCACTGCAATTCACATCACAATCTGACTCTCTGCATTACTGATTGCTACAGCACATCTCTAAGAGGCCTAAATGGTGAATAGCAATTTGGCCTAGAAAGTGCATAGACATTCTGCTGAAAGACAGGTCCTGGAAAGTCCTCAACTTTGTCCTGAGAATAACTCGATGTTAGAAGTCAAATACACTCATCAGAATGGTCAGGCATCTTCCACTTCAGTTTTCATTCAAGCATACTTCTACCGCCAGCTCTCCCATGCAAGTCTAAGGAAGGTTATTATATAAAGTGCAGTTCCTTCTTAGAGAAAGGCCCTAGAGTTCTGTCAGTTTGGCACTATACTCCACTCTTGAACTTACATCCAATACCATTCACATCACAATCTGTTTCTCTGCATTGCTGATTTCTGTAGCACATCTCTATGAGTCCGATACCATGAATAGCACTTTGGCCTAGAAAGCTCATTGAGGTTCTGCTGAAAGACAGTTCCTGGAAAGTTCTCAACTTTGTCCTAAATGAACTTGATGTAAGTTTGGAAACACATGGTTCACAGTGATGTGGTAGTGTGCACTTCAATTTTCATTCAAGCATACTTCTAGTGCCAGCTCTCCCATGCAAGTCAATGGAAGGTGCAGTTCCTTTTCAGAGAAATCAGCTAGAACTTTGGTACTGTGGCAGTGCACTCCACTCCAGGAGTAATATCAAATAGCATTCTCGTCACAATCTGGCTTTCTCCATTGCTGATTTCTGTAGCACAACTTTATGAGGCCTGTAACATGAATAGCACTTTGTCCTAGAAATTGCATTGAGGTTCTCCTGAAAGACAGGTCCTAGAAAGCCTCAACTTTGTCCTAAGAAGAAGTTGATGTTAGAAACCAAAAATAATCTTCAGAATGGTTTGGCAATTTGCACTTCAGTATTCATTCTAGCATTCTTCTAGCACTAGCTCACCCATGGAAGTCAAAGGAAGGTTATGATACAAAGTGCAGTTCCTTCTCAGAGAAAACAGTTAGATCTCTGTCACTGTTTCAGTGCACTCTACTCTTTGATGTACATGCAACAGCATTCACATCACAATCTTGCTGTCTGCATTCTTGAATTTTGTACCAAATATCTATGAGGCCTGTACCACAAGAAGAACTTGGCCCATAATGTGCATTTGGGTTCTGCTGAAAGACAGGTCCTTGAAAGTCTTCACCTTTTTCCTAAGAAGAACTTGATGTTAGAAGCAAAACACACTCTTCATAATGGTCCGGTAGTTTGCACTTCAGTTTTCATTCATTCATTCTTGTGCCAGCTCTCCCATGCAAGTAATTGAAAGGTTATGATGTAAAGTGCAATTCCTTCTCAGAGAATGCAGTTAGATCTCTGTCACTGTGTTCATACACGCCACTCTTGGAGTTTCTTCCAATACCATTCACATCACAATCTGGCACTCTGCATTTCTGATTTCTTTACCAAATATCTATGAGGCCTGTACCACGAACAGCAATTTGTCCTAGAATGTGCATTGAAGTTCTTCTGAAAGACAGGTCCTGGAAAGTCCTCAACTTTGTCCTAAGAAGAACTTGATGTTAGAAGTCAAAAACACTCTTCAGAATGGTATGGCAGTTTGTGCTTCAGTTTTCATTCAAGCATTCTTCTCGGTCCAGCTTTTGTATCCAAGAGAAAGGGAGTTTATGATACAAAGTGCAGTTCCTTCTCAGTGAAAACAGCTATATCTCTTTCACTGTGGCAGTGCACTCAACTCTTTGAGTTACGTGCAATACCATTCTCATCACAATTGTGCACTCTGCATTCCTCAATTTTGTTCCAAATATCTATGAGGCCTGTACCACAATTACCACTTGGCCTAAAATGTTCCTTGATGTTCTGCGGAAAGACAGGTCCTGGAAAGTCCTCAATGTTGTCCTAAGAAGAACTTGATGTTAGAAGACAAACACACTCTCCAGAATATTCCGGGCATTGGCACTTCAGTTTTCTTTCAAGCATACTTTTTGTGCCAGCTCTCCCATGCAATTCAATGGAAGTTTAAGATATAAAGTGCTGTTCTTTCTCAGAGAAAGCAGCTAGATCTCTGTCACTGTAGCAGTGCACTCCACTCTTGGAGTTACATCCAATACCCTTCATATCACATTGTGGCTCTCTGCATTACTGATTTCTGTAGCACATTTCTATGTGTCCTCTACTGTGAATAGCACTTTGCCGCAGATATTGCCTTGAGATTCTGCTGGAAGACAGGACCTAGAATGTCCTCAAATTTGTTTTAAAAACTACTTGATGTTTGAAGACAGATACCCTCTTTAGAATGGTGTGGCAGTTTGCACTTGAGTATTCATTCAAGCATTCTTCTAGCACCAGTGCTCCCATGTAAGGCAAAATAAGGTTGTGATAAAAAGTGCAGGTCCTTGTCAGAGAAAGCAGCTAGATCACTGTCACTGTGGTAGTGCACTCCACTATTTGAGTTACATTCAATGCCATACACATCACAATCCTTCTCTTTGAATTTCTGATTCCCTTAGCACATCTCTATGATCCCTTTGCCATGAATAGCACTTTGGCCTAGAAAGTGCATTGAGGTTCTGCTGAAAGGCAGGTCTTAGAAAGTCCTCAATTTTGTCCTAAAAGAACTTTTTGTTAGAAGCCAAACACACTCTTCAGAATGTTGCGGAAGTTTGCACTTCAGTTTTCATTCAAGCATTCTTCTAGTGACCATTCTCCCATGCAAGTCAAAGGAAGGTTTTTATATGAAGTGCAGTTCCTTCTCAGACAAAATAGCTGGATCTCTCTCACTGTGCCAGTGCACTCCACTCTTGGAGTTTCATCTAATAATATTCGCAACAAAATGTGGCTCTCTGCATTGCTTACTTCTGTATCACATCTCTATGAAGTCTGTATCACAAATAGCACTTTGGCCTAGAAAATGCATTGAGAGTCTGCTGAAAGACAGGTCTTTGGGAGTCCTCAACTTTGTCCTAAGAAGAACTTCATGTTAGAAGCCAAACACACTCTTCAGAATGATCCGTCAGTTTGCACTTCAGTGTTATTCAAATGTATTTCTAGAGCCAAATTTCTCATGCAAGGTAATGAAAGGTTATGATATAAAATCTAGTTCCTTCTCTGAGAAAGCAGCTGGATCACTGTCACTGTTGCAGTGCTCTCCACTCTTGGAGTTACATCCAATACCTTTCACATGACAATCTGACTCTTTGCAGTG
Source organism: Heterocephalus glaber (assembly GCF_053883595.1). Lineage (NCBI taxonomy): Eukaryota > Metazoa > Chordata > Mammalia > Rodentia > Bathyergidae > Heterocephalus > Heterocephalus glaber. Next base: position 1,211,417 of record NW_028258491.1, read on the forward strand.
CTGATTTCTGTAGTACATCTCTCTGAGGCCTTTACCGTGAATAGAAATGTGGTCTATAAAATGCATTGAGGTTCTGCTGAAAGACAGGTCCTGGAAAGTCCTCAATGTTGTCCTAAGAAGAATTTGATGTTAGAATACAAACATACTCTTCAGAATGGTGCAGGAGTTTGCACTTCTGTTTTCATTCAAGCATTAGTCTAGCACCAGCTCTCCCAAGCAAGTCAAAGGAAGGTTATAATATAAAGTGCAATTCCTTCTCAGAGAAAGCAGCTAGATCTCTGTCACTGTGGCAGTGCACTCCAGTCTTGGAGTTACATCAAATACCACTCACATCACATTGTGGTTCTCTGCATTACTTATTTCTATAGCATATCTCTATTAGGCCTTTATGGAAATAGCACTTTGGCCCAGATTTGCTTTGAGGTTCAACTGGAAGACTTGTTGTTAGAAGCCAAACACACTCTTCAGAATGTTGTGGAAGTTTGCACTTCAGTTTTCATTCAAGAATTCTTCTAAGGACAGCTCTCCCATGCAAGTCAATGGAAGGTTATTATATAAAGTGCAATTCCTTCTCAGGGAATGCACTAGATCTCTGTCACTGTGGCAGTGCACTCAATTCTTGGAGTTACATTGAATACAATTCATGTCAAAATCTGGCTGTTGGCATTGCTGATTTCTATAGCACAATTCTATGATGTCTGTAGTGGGAATTGCTCTTTGGCATAGAAAGTGCGTTGAGATTCTGCTGAAAGATTGGTGTTGGAAAATCCTCAACTTTGCCCAAAGAAAAGCTCAATGTTGAAAATCCAAGCACACTCTTCAGAATTGTCCGGCAGTTTGCACTTCAGTTTTCATTCAAGAATTCTAGTGCCAGCTTTCCCATGCAGGTAAATGGAAGGTTATGATATAAGGTGCAGTTCCTTCTCAGAGAAAGCAATTAGATCTCTGTCACTGTGGCAGTGCACTCAACTCTTGGGGTTACATACAATGCCAATCACATCACAATCTGGCTCTCTGCATTGCTGATTTCTGTAGCACTTCTCTAAGAGGCCTTTCCCACAAATAGCACTTTGGCCTAGAAAGTGCATTGAGGTTCTGCTGTAAGACATGATGTTGGAAGCCAAACACACTCTTCAGAATGGTGCAGCAGATTGAACTTCAGTTTTCATTGAAGCATTCTTCTAGCGCCAGCTCTCCCATGCAAGTCAATGGAAGGTTATGATATAAATGGCAGTTCTTTCACAGAGAAAGCAGCTAGAACTCTTAGTTTAGCAGTGCACTCCACTCTTGTAGTTACATACAACATCATTCATATCACAATTTGGCGCTCTGCATTGCTGATTTCTGTATTACTTCTCCCTGATGCCTGTACTGTGAATAGCATTTTGGCCAAGAATGTGTATTGAGGTTCTGCTGAAAGAGAGATCCTGGAAAGTCCTCAACCTTGTCTTAAGAAGACCTTGATGTTAGAAACCAAAGACACTCTTCAAAATGGTCTGGCAGTTTGCACTTCATGTTTCATTCAATCATTCTTCTAGCACCAGGTATCCCATTCAAGTCAATGGAAGGTTATGATATAACCTGCAGTTCCTTCTCAGAGAAAGGAGCTACATCTCTGTTACTGTGGTAGTATACTTCACTCTGTAATTTCCATTCAATCTTATGCATGTCACAATCTGGCTCTCCGCATTGCCAATTTGTCTCACATGTCTATGAGGCCTGTCCTTTGAGTAGCAATTTGGCCTAGAATGTGGCATGTAGTTCTACTGAAAGAAAAGTCCTTGAACTTCCTCAATATTGTACTAAGAATAACCTGATATTAGTAGCCAAACACAATTTTCAGAATATTTCTTGTTTGCTCTTCAGTTTTCATTCAAACATACTTCTAGTGACAGCTCTCCCTTGCATGTGTAAAACAGTTTGTGATATGAAGTGCAAATACTTCTCAGATAAGGCAGTTAGATCTCTGTCACTGTAACAGTATACTCCACTCTGTGAATTACATGGAATAGTCTTCATGTCACAATCTGGCTCTCTGCTTTCCCAGTTTCTATAGCACATCCCTATGAGGCCTGTAATGTCAATAGCACTTTTTCTTAGAAATAGGAATATACTTCTGAAAGAAAGGTCCTGGACATTTGTCAACTTGGCCCTAAGTGGAAGTTGGTGTAAGTAGCCAGATACATTTTTTAGAATGCTTCTGCAGTTTACACTGCAGTTTTCATTCAAACATACTTCTAGAGACAGATCTCACATGGGAGTGAATGGAACCTTATGATATAAAGTGCAGTTCCCTTCCAGAGGAAGCAGCTAAATCTCTGTCACTATGGCTGTACACTCCACTCTGAATTCCAGGGAATCTTATGCATGTCACAGTCTGGGTCTCTGCATTGCCAATTTCTGTTGCACTTTTCTATGAGGCCTCTACTTTGAACAGCATTTAGGCCTGGAAATCACCATGTAGTTCTGCTGAAAGAAATCTCCTGAAAAGTCCTCAAATTTATCCTAAGGGGCAGTTGATATTAGAAGCCAGATGTATTTTTAGAATGGTTCTGCAGTTTTCATTGTAGTTTTCCTTCAAACATACTTTTAGCACCAGATTTCCCATGTGAGTGAATGGAACTTTCTGATATAAGCTGCAGTTCCTTCTCAGAGAAAGCAGCTAGATCTCTATCACTGTGGCTGTACACTCCACTCTGTGAATTCCATGGGATACTATGCATGACACAATCTGGCTCTCTGCATTGCCAATTTCCATAGCATATCTCTATGTAGCCTGTACTGTGAATAGCCCTTTTGCCTAGAAATTGCCATGTGGTTCTGCTGAAGGAAAGGTCCTGGAAAGTCCTCAACATTGTCCTAAGTAGTACTTGATGTTAGAGGCCAAATGCTATTTTCAGAATGGTTCCCCGTTTTGTGATGCAGTTTTAATTCAAACATTATTCTAGCATCAGCTCTTCCATGCAAGTCAAAAGAAGGTTATTATATGAAATGCAGTTACTTCTCAGAGAAAGCAGCTAGATTCATGTCACTGTGACAGTACACTCCACTCTGTGAATTGCATGGAACAGTATTCACATCACAATCTGGTTCTCTGTTTTGCCAACTGCTAAAGCACATCTGTATGAGGCCAGAACAGTGAATAACACTTTGGCCTAGAAATTGCCTTGTAGTACTTTTGAAAGAAAGGTCGTTGATAATCCTCAACCTTGTTCTAATTAGAAGTTGATGTTAGAATCCAGACATATTTTTTGAATGGGTCTGCTGTTTGCACTGCAGTTTTCATTCAAACATACTTTCTGCACCAGATCTCCCATGCATGTCAATGGAAGGTTATGATATAAAGTACAATTCCTTCTCAGAGAAAGCAGCTACATACCTGGGACTGTGGCTGTACACTTTGCTCTGTGAATTCCATGGAATTGTATGCATGACACAATCTGGTTCTCTGCATTGCCAATTTCTGTAGCACATCACTATGAGGCCTGTACTGTCAATAGCACTTTGGCCTAGACATTGCTATGCAGTCCTGCTGAAAGAAAAGTCCTCTAAGGTCCTCACCTTTGTCCTAAGAAGAACTTGATATTAGAAGCCAAACACTTTTCAGAATGGTTCTGCAGTTTTCACTGCAGTTTTCTTTCAAACATAGTTCTAGCACCAGAACCCAATGCAAGTCAATGGAACTTTGTGGTATAAAGTGCCATTACTTCTCAGAGAAAGTGGCTAAATCTCTGTCACTCTGGCTGTACATTTCACTTGGGGTATCCATTGTGTAGTGTGCACTTCACAATCTGTGTCTATGCATGGCCAGGTTCTGTAGAACATTACTATGAGGCCTGTATTGTGCATAGCACTTTGGCCTAGAAATTGCCATGTAGTTCTGCTGAAAGAAAGGTCCTGGAAAGTTCTCAAATATCCCCTAAGAAGAACTTGATGTTAGAAGCCAAACATACTTTTCAGAATTGTTCTGCCGTTTGCACTGAAGTTTTCATTCAAATATACTTCTAGAGCAAGCTCTCCCATGCAGATCAAAAGAATGTTATGATATGAAGTGCAGTTACTTCTCAGAGAAAGCAGCTAGATTACTGGCACTGAAACAGTACACTCCACCATGTGAATTACATGGAACAATACTCATGTTATTATCTGGCTCTCTGTGTTGTCAATTTCTGTAACACATCTTTATGAGGCCTCCACTGTGAATAGCACTATGGGCTAGACTTTGCCATGTAGTACTGCTGAAAGAAATATCTGGAAAAGTCCTCAACTTTGTCCTTAGAAGAGCTTGATGCTATAACCCAAACAAAATTTTCAAAAGGGTTGGGCAGTTTGCACTTCAGTTTTCATTCAAACATAATTCCTGTGCAAGATCTCCCATGCAAGTCAAAGGAATGTTAGGATACACAGTGCAATTCATTTTCAGAGAAAGCAGCTAGATCTCTGTCAATGTGGCTGTATACGGCACTCTGTGAATAACATTGAAGAGTATGCACATCACAATCTGGCTCTCTGCATTGCCAATATTTGTTGCACATCTCTATGAGACCTGTACTGTGAAGAGCACTTTGGCCTTGAAATTCCCATGTAGTTCTGCTAAAAGAAAGTTCCTGGACAGTCTGCAACTTTCTCCTAAGTAGAATTTGATGTTAGAAGTGTAACACCTTTATCAGAATAGTTCTGCAGTTTTCATTCAAATATGCTTCTACCATATTCTGTCCCATGCAAGTTAAGAGAAGTTTATGATATGAAGTGCAGTTCCTTCTCAGAGAATGCAGCTAGAACTCTGTCACTGTGACAGTACATTCCACTCTGTGAATTACATGGAATAGTATTCATTTCACAATCTTTCTCTCTGCTTTGCCAATTTCTGTAGCACAGCTCTATGAGGCCTGTACTGTGAATAGCATTTTGGCCAGGAATTGCCATGTAGTTCTGGTGAAAGAAAGGTCCGGTAAAGTCTTCAACTTTATCCTAATTAGAAGTTGCTCGTAGGAGACAAATACACTTTTCAGAATGGTTCTTCAGTTTGTGTTGCAGTGTTCATTCAAACATGTCTACCACCAGATCTCCCATGTAAGTCAATGGAATGTTATGATATAAAGTGCACTTCCTTCTCAGAAAGACAAGCTAGATTGCTCTCACTGTGGCTCCACACTCTACTCTGTGATATCCATGGAATAGTATTTACATCACAATCTGGCTCTCTAAATTCCCAATTTCAGTAGCACATCTCTATTAGGCCTGCAAAATGACTAGAACTTTGGTCTAGAAATTGCCATGTAGTTCTGCTGAAAGAAAGGTCCTGGAAAGTCCCCAACTTCATCCCAAGTAGAACTTGAGGTTAGAAGCCAATCAAAATTTTCACAATGGTTCTGCAATTTGTACTGCAGTTTTCATTCAAACATAATTCTACCACCAGATTTGCCATGCAAGTCAATAGAAAGTTATGTATGAAGTATAGTTACTCCTCAGAGAAAGCATCTAGATCTCTGTCACTGTGACAGTTCACTCCACTCTGTGAAATCCGTGGAGTAGTATGCACATCACAATCTGGCTCTCTGCATTGTCAATTTCCATAGTACATCTCAATCTGGCCTATACTGTGACTAGTAAAGGCCTAGAAATTGCCATGTAGTTCTGCTAAAAGAAAGGTCCTGGAAAGTACTCAACATTGTCCTAAGTAGAAGTTTATATTAGAAGCCAAACACTTTTCAGAGTGATTCTGCTGTTTGCACTGCAGCTTTCATTCAAACATTCTTGTAGCACCAGCTCTCCCATACAAGTCAACAGAAGATTAGAATATAAAGTGCAGTTCCTTCTCAGAGAAAGCAGCTAGATACCTGTCAATGTTACAGTACACTGCACTCTGTGAATTCCATGGAATAGTATTCATGTCACAATCTGGCTCTCTGCCTTTCAAATTTCTTTGTCATATCTCTATGAGCCCTGTACTGTGAATAGCACTTTGGAATACAAAGTGCCATGTAGGCAGGGGGTATCACAATCTCCAACCTGCAACTCTACTACAAAGCTAATGTGATAAAAACAGCATGGTACTGGCAAAGAAACAGACCTGAGGACCAGTGGAACAGATTAGAAGATGCAGAAACAACACCAGACACACGCAGTCATCTCATCTTCAATAAAGGAGCCAAACACCGTCACTGGAGGAAAGATAGCCTCTTTAATAAATGGTGCTGGAAAAATTGGGTTTCAACTTGCCAAAGATTAAAACTAGACCTATATCTCTCACCACGCACTAAACTAAAATCAAAATGGATTAAACATCTAAATATTAAAATAGGAACTCTGAACGAGTTGGAACAGAGGTTAGGTAGAACTCTTGACATGGGTGTAGGAAAAGATTTTATGAAAAAAACCTCAGCTGCCCATGAACTAGCACAAACAATCAACAAATGGGATCTCTTCTTATTAAAAGCTTCTGAACAGCAAGAGAAACCAACAGCAGTGTGAAGAGACAACCCACAATGTGGGAAAAAATCTTCACCTGCTTTTGCTCAGACAAAGGTCTACTATCTCGAATCTATAAAGATCTTAAAAAGATCAGACCTCCCAAATTTAAAGACCCAATCCAAAAATGGGTATCTGAAATGAACAGACATTTCTCAGACAAAGAAGTATAAATAGCAAATAAATACATGAAAAATTGTTCGACATCACTGGTCGTTTGAGGGATGCAAATGAAAACAACGCTGAGATTCCACTTCACTCCAGAAAGAATGGCTGCTATCATGAAATCAACCAATAACAAATACTGGCAGGGCTGTGGGGAAAGAGAAACTCTTCTCCACTGCTGGTGGGAGTGTAGAATGGTGCAACCACTGTGGAAATCAGTATGGAAATACCTCAAAGAACTAGGACTGGAAGTCCCATTTGACCCTGCTATTCCACTGCTGGGGATCTTCTCCAAAGAATTAAAAGAATCATACCACAGTGATATATGTGCACCCATGTCCATAGCACCACAGTTTGTGATAGCTAAAACTAGGAAACAGCCCAAATGCCCATCAACCAGAGACTGCATAAAGAAAATGTGAGGTTTTTTTTTAATAAAATGGAGTACTACTCATCCATAAAAAATGAGAAATTAGAGACATTTATGGCTAAGTGGATGCACATTGAGGTGATACTCTTAAGTGAAATAAATAGGACACACATGTATAAATACCAAATAGTTTCTCTGGTGTGAGAAACTGAAAGTGTAAATAAGGACTGAAATGTATAATTGGTAATGTGAAATAGGAAGAAAAGGGGCAAAGGGGAAGGAAGTGGGAGGGCTAGGGGAAAGGATAGAAGGGAATGGGATTAATATGAGAAAATGGAAAAAATAGGAACAAAATCTTTGTAAATATGGAGGAATGGAGGGGTTGGAGGGAGGGCTGGGCAAGGGTGAAAAATAAGAACCAAGAGAGATTATGTAAAGGTGCAAATTTCCAATGATGAATGTCATTATATTGTATACCTAAAATGTACCAATGATTAGAATGAATAATCAGTAATGTAAAATAGGAAGAAAAGGTCCAAAGGGGTAGGGGTAGTGGGAGGAGCAGGGGAAAGGAAAGAAGGGAAAGAAAAAATGCTGAGAAATGGAAAAATTGAAAATAAAGTCTTTGTAAATAGGGAAGGGTGGAGGGGGTGAAGGGAGGGCTCGGAATGGGGAAAAAATAAGAACCAAGATGCATTATGTAAAGGTACAATTCCCAATGAGAAATGTAATTGTGTTGTATACCTACAATGTACCAATAAAAGAACTTAACAAAAAAAAAAGAAAAGGAAGTGCCCTGCAATTTTGCTGAAAGTAAGGTCCTGGAAGGTCCTCAACTTTTTCATATGCAGAACTAGATGTTTGAAGCCAAACACAATGTTCAGAATGCTTTTGCAAACTGCACTGCAGTTTTCATTCAAGTATTCTTCTAGTGCCAGCTCTCCCTTGCAAGACAATAGAAGATTATGATATATAGTGCAGTTACTTCTCAGAGAAAGCAGGTAGATCTCTGTCACTGTGACAGTACTCTCCACTCTGGGAATTCCATGGGATAGTATTCATGTAACAATCTGTCTGTTTGCAATCCCAACTGCTATAGCACATCTTTATGTGGCCTGTGTTGTGAATAGCACTTTGCCCTACAAATTGCCATGTAGTTTTGCTGAAAGTATTGTCCTGGAAATTCCTCAACTTTGTCTTAAGTAGAAGTTACTGTTAGAAATCAGATGCAATTTTCAGAAATGTTCTGCAGTTTTCACTGCTGTGTTCATTCAAACCTATTTCTACTGGCAGATATGCCATGCAAGTCAATGGAAAGTTATGATATAAAATGCAGCTCCTTCTCATAAAAAGCAACTAGATCTCTGTCACTGTGGTTCTACACTCCACTTTATGAATTCCATGGAGTAGTTTTCACATCATAATCTGGCTCTCTGCATTACCAATTTCTGTGGCACATCTCTGAGGCCTATACAGTGAATATCACTTTGGCCTAGAAATTGTCATTTAGTTCTACTGAAAGAAAGATCCTGGAAAGTCCTCAACTTTGTCCTAAGAAGAACTTGATGTTAGAACTCAAACACAATTTTCAGAATGGTTATGCCGTTTGCACTGCAGTTTTCATTCAAACATACTTCTAGCACCATATCTCCTGTTCAAGTCAATGGAATGTTATAATATAAAATGCATTTCCTTCTCAGAGAAAGCAGCTAGATCTCTGTCACTGTGGCTGTGCACTCCACTCTGTGAATTCCATGGAATAGTATCCATGTCATAATCTGGCTCTCTGCATTCCCAAATTCTGTACCACATCTCTGCGATGCCTCTACTGTGAATAGAACTTTGGCCTAGAATTTGCCATGTAGTTCTGCTGAAAGACAGGTCCTGGAAAGTCCTCCACTTTGTCCTAAGTAGAACTTGATGTTAGAAGCCAAACAGAATTTTCAGAATGGTCCTGCAGTTTTCATTCAAACTTCTTCTAGCGCCTGCTCTCTCATGTGTATCAATGTAAGTGGGTGATATAAAGTGCAGTTACTTTTCATAGAAAGAACCTACAACTCTGGTGCTTAACCACTAAAGTCTGCCTTGGCAGTCCTGTAAAACTAATCATGTCAATGTCTGCCCTTCTGCACTGCTAAATTATGCAGCACATATCTATGACATTTGCACAATGAATGACAGTTTGGCCCAGAAATTGCCATTTCATTCTGGTATGGAGAAAAGGCCTGGAGACTTGTCAACTTTGAGGTAAGTAGAATTTGAGGATAGAAGCAAAACACACTTTTCAGAGTGGCTCTTCAGTCTGAACTCTAGTTTTCAGTGAAATATTCTCCTGGCCCCTGCTCTCCAAATCAAGTCAAAGGAAGTGAATGACATAAAGCGCAGATACTTCTCAGAGAAAGCACCTACAACTCTGGGGCTTTCACAATAATGTCTGCTTTGGAAATCCTGGGAAACTGTAATCATTTCAATGTCTGCCTCTGTGCAGTTCAGATTTGTGCAGATAATACATGAGTTCTGTACTGTGCATGGCATTACGGCCTAGAAAATGCCATATGATTCTGGTGCAGAGAAAGGGACTAGAGAGCTGCGAACTTTACCATAAGTACTAATTATGGAGAGAAGCCAAAAAACTTTTCAGAGGGCTCTGCAATTTGAACTGTAGTTTTCATTGAAACAGTCTCCTGGCCCCAGCTCTCCCATAATATTAAATGGATGTGGATGGCATAAAGTGCAGTTACTTCTCAGAGAAAGCACCTACAATGCTGGTGTTTTGCCCCTAAAGTCCACTTTGGTAATCCTGTAAACAGCACCCCTTTCACTTCCTCTCTGTATTGCAGATTTCTGTAGCACATATCTATGTGGCTTGCACTGTGAATGGCAATTTGGCCCAGAAAATGCCATTTGGTTCTGATGCACAGAATGTGCCTGGAGAGCTGTCATTTTTTCCCTAAGTAGAACTTGAGGACAGAAGCAAAACACACTTTTCAGAGTGGCTCTGCAGTTTGAACTGCAGTTTTCATTGATACATTCTCCTGGCCCCAGCTCTCTGATACAAGTCAAAGGAAGTGGATGACATAAAGTAGAGTTACTTCTCAGAGAAAACACCTACAACTCTGGTGCTTTTGAACTAAAATATGCTTTGGAAATCCTTGAACACTGTAATCATTTCAATGTCTTCCTTTCTGCACTGCTGATTTGTGCAACACATATCTATGAGGCTTGTACTCTAAATGGGAGTTTGACCTGGACATTTCCACTTGGTTCTCATGCACAGAAAGGGCCTGGGGAGCTGTCAGCTTTTCCCTAAGTAGAATTTTAGGATAGAATTGAAATGCACATTTCAGAGTGGCACTGCAGTTTGTACTGCAGTTTTTATTCAAACATTTTCCTGGCCCCTACTCTCCCATACAAGAAAATGGAAGTGGATGACATAAAGTGCAGTTACTTCTCAGAGAAAGGACCTACAACTCTGATGCTTTGCAACTAAAGTTCACTTTGGTAATCCTGTTAACACAGCATTCATTTCACTGTCTGCCTTTCTGCATTGCAGAGGCTTGTACTGAGAATGGCAGTTTGACCCAGAAATTGCCATTTGGTTCTGATGCACTGAAAGTGCCTGGAGAGCTGTCAGCTGTGACCTAAGTAGAGCATGAAGATAGAAGCAAAACACACTTTTCAGAGTTGCACTGAAGTTTGTACTGCAGTTTTCATTCAAATATTCTCCTGGCCCCTGCTTTCCAATACAGGTCAATGGAGGTAGATTACATAAAGTGTAGTTATTTTTCAGCAAAAGCACCTATAACTCTGATGCTTTGCCACTACAGTATGCTTAGGTAATCCTGTAAAACAGTAATTATTTCAGTGTCTGCCCCTCTGTGTGGATGATTTGTGCAGTACATATCTATGAGGCTTGCAGTGTAAGTGCCAGGTTGGCCAAGAAATTGCCATTTGGTTCTGTTGCAGGGAATGGCCTGGGGAGCTGTAAATTTTGCCCTAAGTAGTACTTGAGGATAGAAGAAAAATGCACTTATCAGAGTGACACAGCAGCTTGAACTGCAGTTTTCATTCAAACATGCTTCTGGCCCCTGGTCTCCCATACAGGTCAAAGGAAGTGGATGATATAAAGTACAGTTACTTCTCAGAGAAAGCACCTAAAACTCTGTTGCTTTCCCACTAAAGTCCACTTTGGCAATGCTGTAAAACAGCACTCATTTCACTGTCTATCTGTGTACATTGCAGATTTATGTAGCACATATCTATGAGGCTTGTACTGTGAATGGCAGTTTGGGCCAGAAAGTGCCATTTGGTTCTGGTTCACAGAATGTACTAAGAGATCTATCAACTTTGCCCTGTGTAAAACTTGAGGATAAGTCAAACATACTTTTCACAGTGCATGGGAAGTTTGAACTGCACTTTTCTTTTTTGAAACATTCTTGTGCCCTAGCTCTTGCATAGAAGCCAAAGGAAGTGGATGACATAAAGTGCAGTTACTTCTCAGAGAAAGCACCTACAACTCTGGTACTTTGTCACTACAGTATTCTCAGGTAACCCTGTAAAACAGCAAGCATTTCAATGTCTACTTCTCTGAACTGCACATTTGTTCCACACATATATATTAGGCTTGTACTATGAATGACAGTTTAGCACAGAATGTGCAATTTGTTTCTGGTGCACAGAATGTGCTTGGAGAGCTGTCAACTTTTCCCTAAGTAGAACTTGATCATAGAAGCCAAACACACTTTTCAGTGTGGGTCTCCACTTTAAACTGCAGTTATCATTGAAACATTCTCCTGCCACAGGTCTTCCATACAAGTCAAAGGAAGTAGATGACATAAAGTGTAGTTACTTCACAGAGAAAGCAGCTACAACTCTCATGCTTTGCCACTGCAGTATGCTTAGGTAATCCTCTAAAATCTTAAGCATTTCTGTGTCTGACTCTTTGCACTGTAGATTTTTGCATCATATATGTATGAGGCCTGTACTGTGAATGCCATTATGGCCTATAAAATGCCATTTGTTTCTGGTGCAGATAAAGGGACTGGAGAGCTGTGAACTTTGCTCTAAGTACTAATTGAGAAGAGAAGCCAAACTCACTTTTCAGAGGGCTCTGCATTTTGAGCTGCAGTTTTCATTGAATCTTTCTCCTGGCCCATGCTTTCCAATATGTCAATGGAAAAGAATGGCATAATGTCCAGTTACTTCTCAGAGAAAGCACTTACAACTCATGCTTTGCCACTAAAATCTGCTTTAATAATCCTGTCAAACAGTGATCTTTTCAATGTCTACCATTCTACACTGCTGATTTGTGCAGCACATATCTATGAGGCTTGTACTGTGAATGGAAATTTGCCCCAGAAATTGCTATTTGGTTCTGGGGCATAGACAGGGCCTAGAGAGCTGTCATCTTTTCCCTAATTAGAATTTGAGGATAAAAGAAAAATGCACATTTTAGATTGGCACTGCAGTTTGAACTGTAGTTTTCATTGAAACATACTCCAGAGCCCTGCTCTCCTATATGTCAATTGATGTGGATGACATTAAGTGCAGATTCTTCTCTGAGAAATCCCCTACAACTCTGCTGCTTTGTCAATTTAGTATGCTTAGGAAATCCTGTAAAACAGTAAGCATTTCAGTGTCTTCCTCTCAGCACTGTATATTTGTGCATCACATATGTATTAGGCCTGTACTGTGAATGACATTTTGGCCCAGAAATTGCCATTTGGTTCTGGTGCACAGAAAGGGGCTGGAGATCTGTCAACATTGCCCTAAGTAGAACTTGAGGATAGAAGCAAAACACTTTTCAGAGTGGCACTGCACTTTGAATAGCAGATTTTATTCAAACATTCTCCTGGCCCCTGCTCTCCCACACAGTTCAATGGAAGTGGATGACAGAAGTGCAGTTACATCTCAGAGAAAGCACCTACAACTCTGGTGATTTGCCACTACACTATATTTGGTAATCATGTAAAATAGTAAGAATTTCAGTGTCTGCCTCTCCGCACTGCAGATTTATGAATTACATATATATGAGGTCTGTACTGTGAATGCATTTTGTCCCAGAAAATGCCATTTGGTTCTGGTGCACAGAAAGGGCCTGGAAACCTGTCAAGTTTGCCATAAGTAGAACTTGAAGATAGAAGCAAAACACACTTTTCAGAGTGGCTCTGTGGTTTGAACTACAGTTTTCATTGAAACATCCTCCTTGCCCCAGCTTTCTCATGCAAGTCAAAAGAAGTTGATGACATAAAGTGCAATTACTTCTCAGAGAAAGTACATACAACTCTGGTGCTTTCACACCAAAGTCTGCTTTGGAAATCCTGGAAAATTGTAATCACTTCAATGTCTGCTTCTCCACACTGCAGATTTGTGCAGTGATAGGTCTCCCACCACCTTAGCAGCTATTATGTATAGTAGCTGCCCTCTTCCTATGGTGCCTTGCCCCTTCCCCTGTGTGACATCATCCCAAGATGGTTGTTCCCACCAAAGAATAAACCCTTCTTCCCAGTATGCCCCTGTTTCTGCCTAGAAAGTAACCTAATACTTGCTCATCTCCTACCACCTAGTGACACCATGGGCTCCTCCATTCCCTAGTCACTACCTCACTCAACCCCACCTCTGCCCCTACAAACCCCACCCCAGTCTCTATAAAAGACTCTCCCTGCCCCAGCCATAGTGCTTTTGTCTCTCCTTTGTTCAGAGACAGCCCGGCAGATCTATTCCCCTAATAAAGGCTTGCTGTGGCCTGGTCTAGTCTTGGTCTTTGGCCCTTTTACCTGACATTTCTGGTGCCATGACTCAGATGGTAGATGGTCCATTAATGGACGATCCCCCTCAGGACAGAGTTGATTGACCTTTTGGCCATCTCCATCAGACCCTATCTGCCATTGCCAGGACCCTCTGGGGCTTTCTACCTTTGCCATTGCTGACACTACACATCCACACCAGTCACCAATGTCTGGGTGAGTAGGGAGTTCAGCCTCCCTCTCGTTGGGTTCTCTGTCTAGTTCTCTTCTCAGAAATCCAAGCGCTTGATCAGATAAACCCCCACGGCCTCTGGGCCCAGGACCGTGCCCCTGGGAGACGTCCCATCAGCCCACCTCCTCTCATTCTCTCCCCTTGGGAGACTCACTCAGAGATTGTCAAAGGAGACAAGGACGCTTCTCCCCTTTGTCTTTCTCCCCAGAAGCTGCCTCCTCCTCACCCGCTCTAACAAGGGGGCCCAATAATACAAACCCTGCCCCTCAATGCCTCCAGGCTGCCTTCTGGCACAACTCAAACCCCTCGGATTGTTGGGCCCAGACTTTAAGCCAAAAAGACTTGTTTTCTATTGTAATCAGGTTTGGCCTCAGTATAAATTAGATAATGGGTTTTCATGGCCCAAAAATGACACTTTCAATTTTAACATACTGTGTGATTTACACAACTTCTGTCAATGCAATGGCAAATGATCAGAAATCCCCTACATACAAGCCTTTTCTACCTATGCTCTTGACCCCCCCCGTCAAACCTGTTCTCCTTCTCAAGTACTCCTAGCCTGAGCCAATCACTCACCGCTCATACCTCCCCCACTTTATAACTCTGTTGATAGGAAAAAGCTTTAAAGTTTAATAGATTAGCTATTAAAGTAGTTGTGGAAGCAAACTAGGTAGTGTATCCCTTTAAAAACTTGCCTTAGCCCATTGCTTCTGCTGTTTAAAGTGAAGGTTATATAGCTTCTTTGATCTGTAGCTCCACTATAGATAACATCCTAGCTCTAAAGAACAAAGTGGGAATCCTTGAACAAACATGATATATGTGCCTTAACTCTCATGTGTTTAGGGCTGTAATCAGTGACAGAAATTACCTGTGTCTAACCATTAAACAGGAATTGGAACTTTATTTATTTAACAAAGACCACTAGGGATGAGATAATGATGGACAAAAGTATAAAATGTTTATAGTGAGTCAGAGACAAAATATTTAAAAAGCTATAAGGAGAAGATATATTTTAGATATAAAAGGATTTTATACCTTTGTCTTGTTAGCAGGATAAGACCAAAAGGCCTAGGTACATCAAGAAGGTGTGTGGAAGTGATTTATAAAGGAAATATATGTGTTTACTTGTTGGTTTCAAGTTTGTTATAAAAGGTTTACAGGAATAGAGGTTTCATTCCTTCTGATTTTAATTCTACAAGAGATCTCTGCTAATTGACTTACAAAAAGTTTTAAATAGTCTTATTTATAATTATAAAACTAAAATTATAAAGTGATTATAATTCCATTGAGCTAAATATATTTGAGTGCATTCTAGTTTTAGAAATTTTCTTATACCTTTGTTATTTGTCCAATCATACAGCTGTTTTGTTTATAGATAAAGATTATTAAGTTCAAGGAATGCTCCCCTTGGTGAAAAAGGAGCAGCTGCATGGAAATATTTTCCAGTCTTTGTTCACTAGGGGGACCTCAACAGTTTTCATCTTACAACAGACTGACCAAATAGTTTTCATAGCCTTATAAAAGACATATCAATAAATATTACTTAAATATACTATTATACTGTTTATATCAATTGTCATCAAAGGGATAAGTTCTAAATATGTTATTATGGTGTGCTTACACTGGTCATTTTCAAGGACTAAATATCCTGTAAAAAACAACAACAACAAGGTTTTATTTTTTCTAGTGTACTAAATGTATTTGTACTTTCTGACTGTACAGGTTTTCTAATATTTGTTTATCATAATAACCTCCTTTTGATTCAGGTATTTGCCTTTTCATACACTCCAGCTATTTATGACAACAGATACATACATGGGCTGAGATATTTTCTTTAGATGGTATCCTATCAAAAGTTAATTAATTAATTAATTTTTTTAAAAAGATAATAATTTAGATAAAAACTCTTGGTGTTTTCAAAAAAATGAGTACGTTTAACAATGGCTATTTTATATCAAGATGGACATTTAAATGTGTTACAAAGGTAAAGTCATCATAATTGTCATGTTAAAATATTATTTGTGGCTCTTTTTCTGTTAATATTCTACAGGAATTCAACTACTAAAAAACAACCATGACTGATAACAGTAACAGTTCCCTATATTTTAAATTCCAAAATGCTTGTTATTCAGGTAAAACTATAATAGTTAAGTTCATTACTCTTGTTACAATGCTAATGCTATTGACCTTCTCTTCTGGGTGTTCAACAACTAAAGTTTGGAGACCAAAACTAAAAGGTAACTGGGCTATGAGGACAGCCAATATTTTGGCCCTGGCCCCTCAAGGTCAACAAAGTTCCAGGACATGAGGGAACCTTCTCTACAAGGTCCTACATCTTTGGTAAGTCACTCAACCTCCTAAACTGGGAGATTGCTGGACACCAGAGGACAATATACTGTGTGCCAAAGGAGGGTCACCCAGAAAAAATCTCCAGTTCTTTCACTGAAAGCAACTTGGTCAAGCAAGACCATGACCCATCGTGATGGCTGACACTGACAGAAAAGCAGAGAGGCACTATGCATGGTTCCAAAGTAATGGCCTGGGGAGACTTAACTGACCTTAATAGATAACAAGAGGTTCATATTGATTGACACAGGTCTCTCTTTAACTTGGTCTTAAACACCCAGCAGAAAAAATAACCAAAAGAGGTATAAAACAATGACATAATAATAAACCTAGACTTCAGAAAAATTAAGACATAGCCCACCCATTAAATTCTTTTGGTTCACTCATGACACAGCCATTTCAAAAAGACAAAACTTTTGTTACTAAATAGAAGGGAAAATCATTAATTAGCTACAAGTGTGTACAGATTCTTTTCAAAAAAATTAAAAGAAGTTCTTTACAGGTGCCCAATCCTAGAAACCACTGGTCTCCAGATCTCTCCTTTTAGATAAGTGTTTTTCTGATTCTGTGATAACTAATTAACTATCATGTAGTGATCAAAAACAAAAACAAAAAAAACCATAAAGTAAGAATATTGGGAAAAAATCCCCTGCTTGTCAGCCACAGTCAGGATAAGTTCTATACCAAACAGCTACAAGATTTATTCCTTTTAAAATAATGTACATCCTTGTTCTCTGTTTATGATGCCTCTTCTCATTGTGCTCATATTTCCTGGATACCTACCCGTGTCTAAAAAGGTCAAGCCTTTTATGTTACATTTGATTACCTCAAGTTGGCCAGGGTCCTTGTGGAGGTTATCAGTTCTCTTTATTTTTAAATATATCTAGGCGGCCTCCAAAAACTGAGAGGTACAGGAATAAAACTGTCCTTTACACAACTATTCCATGGCTTTGCTGGAACTATCAACCTAAGATGTGTGTTTTCATGGCCTTGAATTTAAAGGAGAAGTCAGGTTCATAGTAACACTACACTCATCGGTATGTTGCTTTCCAAAAGACATTTGCTCAGTTACATACACCTTTTATATTCCCAAAAAAAGGATTATGAAGATTATATAAATTGTGTTTATCACTTTTCCACTCATTCTCTAAGAGCAAGGACATGACACATGGGCCCTTAGATCAGGAGCTATGATCTCTTCCATAACAGTCTCTTACTTCTATAACAGATGAGCCCCTAAACATCCAGCTATCTCTGTAAAACCTATGTAAATAATGAATAAAAAATTACATGTCAAATGAAAAAAATTAAAACTCAATGGGCCAGATAAATATGCCCCCCAAGGTACTAATCAATGGTGGGGTACATTTGGTTTCTGGAGCTCATGGCTCCCCTGGCTATTACTACTCTTGGAACCCCTCAGTATTATCTGTTTAATTCTCTGTTTTGGACTGTGCCTGGCTCACTCTTTTCAAAATTTTTGCAGGAACGATTGAGGGCATTCATCAATCAGACAGTCATGGAGTTCATCATGGCAGAGTACCAGCCAGTAAGACAAAAGGAAGAGGTCCCCACTTGCCACAGGCCTCATCAGATCCAGGTCTACCCCCGATCTTTGCCCCTTGTCAGCAGGAAGCAGCTCCAGAAGAAGAGATCTTTGTCCAACTATCATAAAACAAAAGCCTGGAATGATAGGTCCCCCACCACCTCAGCAGCTATTATGTATAGTAGCTGCCCTCTTCCTATTGTGCCTTTCCCCCTCCCGTGTGAGACATCATCCCAAGATGGTTGCCCCCACCAAAGAATAAACCCTTCTTCCCAGCATGCCCCTGTTTCTGCCTAGAAAGTAACCTAATACTTGCTCATCTCCTACCACCTAGTGACGTCACCAGCTCCTCCATTCCCTAGTCACCACCTCACTCAACCCCACCTCTGCACCTACAAACCCCACCCCAGTCTCTATAAAAGACCTTCCCTGCCCTGGCCATATTGCTTTTGTCTCTTCTTTGTTCAGAGACAGACCGGCAGATCTATTCCCCTTAGAAAGGCTTGTTGTGGCCTGGTCTGGTCTTGGTCTTCAGCCCTTTTACCTGACATGCAGCACATATAAATGAGGCCTGTACTGTGAATGCCATTTGGTTCAAGTGCAGAGGAATGGACTGGAGAACTGTGAACTTTGCCATAAGTACTAATTGATGAGAGAAGTTAAATACACTTTTCAGAGATTTCTGCAGTTTGAAACAGTTTTCTTTGCAACATTCCCCTGCCCCAGCTCTTCCATACAAGTCAAAGGATGTGGATGACATAAAGTGCAGTTACTTCTCAGAGAAAGGACCTACAACTCTGGTGCTTTTCCACTGAAGTCCACTTTGGTAATCCTGTAAAACTGCATTCATTTCACTGTCAGACTCTCTGCATTGCAGATTTGTTTAGCACATATCTATGAGGCTTGTACTGTGCATCTCACTTTGCCCCAGAAATTTCCATTTGGTTCTGTTACACAGAATGTGCCTGGAGAGTTGTCAACTTTGCTCTAAGTGGAACTTGAGGATAGAAGCCAAACACACTTTGCAGAATGGCTCTGCAGTTTGAACTGCAGTTTTCATTGAAACATTCTCCTGCCCCCCCCATACAAATTGATGGAAAGGATGTCATAAATCGCAATTACTTCTCAGAGAATGCACCTACAACTCTGGTGGTTTTCCATTAAAAGCTGCTTTGGTAATCTTGTAAAACAGTAATAATTTCAATTTATGCTCTTCTTCACTGTTGATTTGTGCAACTCATATCTATGAGGCTTGTATTGTGAATGACGTTTTGGCCCAGAAATTTCCCTTTGGTTCTGGAGCAGAGAAAGGGCCTGGATAGCTCTCAGTTTGGCCCTAAGTTGAACTTGAGGATAGAAACAAAATGCACTTTTCAGAGTGACACTGCAGCTTGAACTGCAGTTTTATTCAAACATTCTCCTGTCCCTTGCTCTCCCATACAAGTCATTGGAAGTGGAGGACATAAAGTTCAGTTACTTCTCAGAGAAAGCACATAAAACTCTGGTGTTTTGCCACTACAGTATGCTTACATAATCTTGTAAAACAGTAAGAATTTCAATGTCTGCCTCTCTGAACTGCAAGTTTGTTCAGCACATATATATGAGGCTTGTACTGTGAATGGCATTTTGGCCCTGAAATGGCCATTTGGTTATGGTGTATGAATGTGCTTGGAGAGCTGTCAACTTTCCCCTAAGTAGAACTTCAAAATAGAAGCCAAACACACCTTTCAGAGTGTATCTGAAATTTGAACTGCAGTTTTCATTGAAATATTCTCCTGCCCCAGGTCTTCCATACAAGTAAACAGAAGTGGATGACATAAAGTATAGTTACTTCTCAGAGAAAGCACCTACATCTCTGCTACTTTCCCACTAAAATACACTTTGGTAATCCTGTAAAATAGCACTCATTTCACTGTCTGCTTATCTGCACTGCACATTTGTGTAGCACATAGCTATGAGTCTTGTATTGTGAATGGCAGTTGGCCATTTGATTCTAGTGCACAGATATGGCCTGGAAACCTGTCAACTTTGCCCTAAGTAGAACTTGAGGATAGAAGCCAAACACACTCTTCAGACTGGCTCTGTAGTTTGAACTTCAGTTTTCATTCAAACATTCTCCTGGCCCTGTTCTCCCATACAAGTCAATGGAAGGGGATCAAATAAAGTGCAGTTACTTCAAGGAGAAAGAACCTACATCTCTGGTGCTTTCCCACTAAATTCTGCATTGCTAATCTTGCAAAACAGTAATCATTCCAATCTCTGCCCCTCTGCACTGTTGATTTGTCCAGCACATATCTATGAGGCTTGTACTGTCAATAGAATTTTGGCCCAGAAAGTGCCATTTGGTTCTGGCACGCAGAATGTGCATGGAGAGCTGGCAGCTTTCCCCAGGTAGAACTTGAGGATAGAAGCAAAATCCACTTTTTAGAGTGGCATTGCAGTTTGAACTGCAGTTTTATTTCAAACATTCCCCTGTCCCAGCTCTCCCATACAAGTGAATGGAAGTGGATGACATAAAATGCAGTTACTTCTCAGAGAAAGCACAAACAACTCTCATATTTTGTCACTAACATCTGCTTTTGTAATCCCATAAAACAGTAATCATTTCAATGTCTTCACCTCTGCACTGATGATTCATACAGCACATACCTATGAGGCTTGTACTGTGAATTGCACTTTGGCCCATAAGATGACATTTGGTTCTGGTACAAAGAAATGGCCTAGAGAGCTGAGAGATTTGCCCAAATAAAACTTATGTAGAGAAGCAAAACACACTTTCCAGAGTGGCATTGCAGTTTTAACTGCAGTTTTCATTCAAACATTATCCTGCCCCCCACTCTCCCATACAAATCAAAGGAAGTGGCTGATATAAAGTGCAGTTACTTCTCAGAGAAAGCACCTACAACTTTGGTGCTTTGCCACTAGAGTATGCTTAGGTAATCCTTTAAAACAGTAAGCATTTAAATGTCTGCTTCTCTGCACTGCCCATTTGTTCCACACACACACACACTCACACACACACACACATATATATTAGACTTGTACTATGAATGGCAGTTTAGCACAGAATGTATGATTTGTTTCTGGTTCACAGAGTGTGCTTGGAGAGCTGTCAACTTTGACCTAAGTAGAACTCAAGGATAGAAGCCAAACACACTTTTCAGAGTAGCTCTGTATTTTGAATTGCAGTTTTCATTCAAACATTCTCCCACTCCAGCTCTCCCATACAAGTCAATTGAAGGGGATGACATAAAGTGCAGTTCCTTCTCAGAGAATGCACCTACTACTCTGGTGCTTTGCTACTGAACTCCACCATGGTAATCCTGTAAAACTGTAATTTCAATGTCTGTGCCTCTGCACCGCAGTTTTGTGCTGCACATATCTATGAGGCTTGTAATATGAAGGGCAGTTTGTCCCAGAAATTGCCATTTGGTTCTGGTGCACAGAATGTGCCTGGAGAGCTGTCAACTTTACCCTAAGTAGAACTTGATGATAGAAGCCAAACAGACTTTTCAGAGTGGCTCTGCAGTTTGAAATGCAGTTTTCATTCAGACATACTTCTGGCCCCAGCTTTTCAATACAAGTGAATGGAAATGGATGACATAAGGCTCATTTACTTCTCAGAGATAGCACTTACAACTCTTGTGCTTTGCCAGTAAAGCATGCTTAGTAATCCTGTAAAACAGTAATCATTTCAATGTCTGCCCTTCTGCATTGCTGATTTGTGCAGCACATATCTGTGATTAGTGTATTCTGAATGGCATTTTTGTCCAGAAATTGCCATTTGGCTCTGGTGCAAAGAAAGGGCCTGGAAAGCTGTCAGGATTACTCTAAGTAGAACATTAGGATAGAAGAAAAATGCACTTTTCAGAGTGCCACTGTAGTTTGAACTGCAGTTTTCATTCAAGCATGCCCCTGCACACTGCTCTCCCATACAAGTCAATGGAATGTGATGACATAAGATGCAGTTACTTCTCAGAGAAAGCACCTACAACTCTGTTACTTTGCGACTAATGTTTGCTTTGGTAATACTGTAAAATAGTGAACATTCCAATGGATTCCTCTCTGCACCGCACATTTTTTCTGCCCATATATATGAGGCTTGTACTCTGAATTGCAGTTGGGCCAAGTAATTGCCATTTGGTTCTAGTGCACAGATAGGGCATGTGCACCTGTCAAATTTTCCCTAAGTAAAAATTGAGGATAGAATCCACATACACTTTTCAGAGTGGCACTGTAGTTTGAACTGCAATTTACATTCAAACATTGTCCAGGTCCCCACTCTCCCACAAAAGTGAAAGGAAATGAATGACATAAAATGCAATTACTTCTCAGAAAATGCACCTACAACTCTGGTGCTTCACCACTACAGTGTGCTTAAGTAATCCTGTAAAACAGTAAGCATTTCAATGTCAGCTTCATTGCACTGCACATTTGTGCTGCACATATATATGAGGCTTGTACTGTGAATGACAGCTGGGCCAAGAAATTGTCTTTAGGTTCTAGTGCACAGAAAGGGCCTGAAGACCTCTCAACTTTGCCCCAAGTAGAACTTGAGGCTAGAAGCAAACACACTTTTCAGAGTTCCACTTTAGTTTCAACTGCAGTTTTCATTCAAACATTCTCCTAGCCCCAGCTCTCCCATACAATTCAATGGAAATGGATGACATAAAGTGCAGTTCCTTCTCAGAGAAAGCTGCTAGATCTCTACCTCTATGGCAATAAACTCATCTCTGAGAATGACAAGAAATAGTATGCATTTCACCATCTGCTTCTCTGCCTTGCTGATTTTTGTAGTACATTTCTATGAGGCCTGTACAGTGAATGGCACTTGGGCCTAGAAAATGCCATGAATTTCTGCTGAAAGGAAGGGCCTGGAGAGTTGTCAACATTGTCCTAAGAAGGACTTGAGGTTAGAAGCCAAACATACTTTTCAGAATGGTTCTGCAGTTTGTGCTGGGCTTTTCATTCAAACATTCTTCTGATGCCAGCTCTCCGATAGAAGTCAATGGAAGTGTATGACATAAATTGCAGTTCATTCTCAGTGAAAGCAGTTAGATCTCTTGCATTATTGCAATAAACTGCACTCTCAGAATGGCTTGACAAAGTTTTCATTTCAATGTCTTTCAGTCTGGGTTTGCCAATTTCTTTAACAGAAATCTATGAGGCCTATACTGTGACTGGCACTTTGGCCTAGAAATTTCCATGAAGTTCTGCTGAAAGAAAGGGCCTGGAGATGTGTCAACCTTATCCTAAAAAGAAGTTGAGGTAAGATGCCAAACACATTTTTCAGACTACTTCTACAGTTTGCACTGGAATTTTCATTCCAATATTCTTATGGCACCAGCTCTCTCATTCAAGTAAATGGAAGGGTGTGACAGAAAGTGCAGTTCCTTCTCAGAGGAAGCAGCTATATCTCTTGCAATAAGGCAATAAACTTGACTCTGAGAATGACATCAAATATATTCATTTCAAAGTCTGCCTGTATGCACTGCTGATTTCTGTAGTACACCTCTATGAGGCCTGTACTGTGAATGACACTTTAGCCTAGAAAATGCCATGAAGTTTGCTGAAAGAAAGGGCCTGGAGAGCTTCCAACTTTGTCCTAAGAAGAACTTAAGTTTTGAAGCCAAGCACACTTTTCAGAATTGTTCTTCAGCTTGCACTGCAGCTTTCATTCAAATATTGTTCTGGCACCAGTTCTCCCTTACAAGTCAATGGAATGGTATGACATAAAGTGGAGTTCCTTTTCAAAGAAGCAGCTAGATCTGTTGCAGCATGTCAGTAAACTGGACTCTGAGAGTGACATAAAATAATATTAATTTCAATGTCTGCCATTCAGCTTTGCCGAATTCTGTAGTATAACTCTATGAAGTCTGTACTGTGAATGGCACTTTGGCCTAGAAAATGCCATGAAGTTCTGCTGAAGGGAAGGGCTTGAGAGCTGTCAACACTGTCCTAAGTTGAACTTGAGCTTAGAAGCCAAACGCACTTGCAGAATGTTTCTGTATTTTGCACTCTACTTTTCATTCAAACATACTTCTTGTGACAGATTTTCCATATAAGTCAAAGGAAGGGTATAAGATAAAGTGCAGTTCCTTCTCAGAGAAAGCAGTTATATCTCTTGTAGTATGACAGTAAGCAGCACTCTGAGAATGGCATGACAAATTTTTCTTTACAATCTCCATCTATGTGCTTTGCCGATTTCTGTAGCATATATCTATGTGGCCTGTGCTATGAATGGCACTTTGACCTAGAAAGTGCCATGAAGTTCTGCTGAACAAAAGGGCCTGGAAAGTTGTCAACTTTGTCCTAAGAACAACTTGAGGTTAGAAGCCAAACACACTTTTCAGAATGGTTCTGAAGCTTACAGTGCAATTTTCATTCAAACATTCTTCTGGAGGCAGCTGTCCCATAAAATTCAATGGAGGGTATGACATAAAGTGTAGTTCCTTCTCAGAGAAAGCAGCTAGGTCAATTCCAGTATGGCAATAAACTCGACTCTGAGCATGACAAGAACAGAGATAATTTCCCAGATAACTACAGAGATGTTGAGCAGAATGAAAAACATGATTAGAGATTCTAGAGCAGAAAGAGATGAGAAAAGATGAGCTCAGGACCATGCTGGAAGCCATGAATTCCTAGCATAGGAAAGAAATGGAAACCATGAACACTTAAGATAGGAAAGAAACATAATCCATGACACAGATTCAAACAGATGCACAGGAGATTGAAAACTCCTTTGAAAGTAGTCACAGCAGATTGATCATATGTGAAGACAGAATATCAGATATAGAAGACAGGACTGTGGTTGGTGACCTTGAAAACAAAGATTTCTTAAAAATAGTAAGGGACCATGAGAAATCAATCCATCAGCTTCTAAACGATAATGATATGGAAAAGTTTTAGATAACTTAATAGATTGAATATTAAGGTAGTTGTAGAAGCAAAATAAGTAAGGTGTTCTTTTAAGATTTGCTTTTCCTGTAATTCCTTAAGGTAAGGATTATTTGGCTCTAACCAGTAACTTCATTAACCTAACAAAGTTACTATGCCAGGGTGAATTTACAAAGTATATGGCCTATCTTGTGTCTGTGACTTGTAAATAGGAACTGGAATTGTATTTGCATATCAAAGACCACTAGGGAAGAGATAATGGCTAAAAAGGATATAAAAAGGGAAATGCTGAACAAAGGGGGCATGGATATTGACCAGACTGGTTTCTGGCATTCCTGTCTGGTCGCGAGAAGAAATTTTATTATTTTATCCAAATTCTGTGTCTCTGTGTGTTTCTTTCCAATATTTCTGCAACATTTGGTGCATTGCCCAGGAATCGGGAATGAAATAGCCCTTTTGGGGATCAGCCTGAACCCCACTGGAGGGAGTGGCTCTCTGTCTCCTCAAGAGGAAAGGCGTACCCCTGGGACTAATTTCCTAGGCTCCCCAGCAGAACACAGAGATCCGCTCACCATTGGAGGTTTGCCCAAACCCGAGAAGGAGACTACAGAAGGAGGACTGCTGCTCTTGGTGTCTTGTCTGTCTCTTTCCTTTCCTGGGTGAGAAACCCTGGGAAGCCCCCTAGTCATTAACTTTTGGTTTCACCTTGTGAATTTGGACTCTGTAACTTTGGGCAAATGCAGCACAGGGGCCTGATCACCCCTTGTGCTTTGCCATTTGGAAAGATAGCTCCTCCCATTTGTTTTGGTTCACTTTGTGAACTTTGGGCAAACATAGTGCAGGGGCCTAATCAGCCCTTGTGCTTTGCCATTTGGGGAGGTAGCATCTTTCATTTGTTTTGGTTATGGCTAGGGGGTCACCAGGAGGGAATGCGATAATTTCTGTATAAATGTGTGAGTGAAACAGTTCTGGATAGGAGAGTGTGTGGAACGAGCTGTGGAACAAGACAGAGGGAAGAAGAGCTTGTGCTTAAAGAGTCCCCCCGAATGGTAGAATTTGTGTGTGGTCTCATTTAACAAAGGCACAGTGGTGAGCTTAGGCAACAGCCCACCTTAGCCTGAACGGACCTTACAATGGCCGAGAAGCCCGCAGCCAGGCAGGCGAGCGAGTGATCCCCCACCTTTGCCTTGCTTCTCTGTACAAAGGTACCCATATACGCACCAACACTCCAATCGGCCAATTGTGGGGACAGAAACATCTCATCCTACTGTTTTGGAATGCATGCTTAAGAATTTTAAGAAAGGTTTGCTGGAAATTATGGTATTAAATGAAACCCCAAAACTTAGAGCCTTTTGTGAGTTAGAATGGCCCAAGCTTTGCCTAGCTTGGTCAACTGAGAGATCCCTAGGTGAGGGTATCATCTGGTCTGTCTGGCTAACAATCACCACCCCTGGATGGGAATATCCAGATCAATTTCTCTATAATGATTTATGGCTCAAAATTGAGCCACAGAATGCCTCCTTGGCTTCATATGTGCACCCTGGAAGTGAAAAGCAACATCCTGGTCATCTGTCAGAAAGAGTACAATGCTAAAAAGTAACTGGTTCTTTCAGATCCGGACTGAGAGAATTTAGACTTTCTCCCTCTTTTTGAGTTGCTAAATTCACAGGATTGGAGGAGGTGGGGGCAGAAGCATGAAAACTGCTTGGCTTCAGAGTACCATGCTGTGGTTAGACTCAGAGAGGATCAAATAGGGCTTACACTCAAATTTTAAAAATTAGTAAGAAAAAATAAGTAATGGATTAAAAACAGCTAAAAAAAGCTCTGAAGGACATAAAGCCAGAGAAAGTAAGAAATTTTACAAGGGTTACAAATTTTAGCTAATTGATAAATGTATCTGTGTTTCAGTTTGAGTTGATGTTTAATTGGTGTCCTTAAAGTATTGTACATTGCAAATTCTTCAATAGTAATTATACGGTTAACTTGCACTTTTCTGTACTTTGTTGATTAAAAAAAAAAATTCAAGGTTACTACCATTCTATTGACAGCCAACCAAATTTAAAGTGTAATAATCTGAGAACAAAAAAGGGACATTTTAAAATTTTAACAGATAAAGACAAGTTTGTGATAAAAGGTCTATAGTGACAAAATATATATATCTAAAAGCTATAAGTAAAAGAGACACAATTTTAATATAAAAATTTTTGTATCTTTGTCTTGTTAAAAAGATAAAAAATATACAAACTAGAAGGCCTAGGTATGTCAAAAGATGCACAAAAGTGATTTATCAAAAAATATGTATGTTTGTTGGTTTCAAGTATGTTATAAAAAGTTTAAATATGTTTACATTAGTTGTCATCAAAGGGTTAAATTTTAAATATGTTACTATAATATGTGTACATTGGTCATCTTCAAAGGGTTTAAGAGCCAACAGGTTACAATATAACCTGCTTTATAGTGAGTTAGAAAAAACTGTTGGAAAAAGGCACAAATATGTCAGACCAAGGTGTGATATTTGAGATTTGACTTTAAAAAGGATAAAAAAAGAGGCTTGGTCCAGAGAAAAAAGTCATTTATTCTCTGCCAAGACCCCTCCAAAATGCTTCAATTATTTGATTCCATCTTTGCTATCCATTGTCCTAATTGGGAGGACTGTGAAAAACTTTGTAGAACTTTGTTAACCTCTAAAAAAATACAGAGAGTTTTAGGAAAAATTAAAAAGTTAACACCACTAGAATACCAGGTGCTATGCAGAATCCACACACAGCATGAACAGCAGTTCCCAGTAAATGTGCAGCCCAATTGGGATCCCAATACCCAAGCAGGACAGGAAAACTTGAGAAATTATCAGAGAGCCCTTTTAGCAGGAATGTGGGCTGCAAGTAAAAGGCCTACAAATATGATTAAAGTGCTAGAAACACAGCAGGAGCCCAATGAGAGCCCTGAGAGATTTTATGAGTAGCTCTGTAAAGTTTACAGAATGTATACACCTTTTGATCCTGCTGTTCCTGAAAACCATCAGCTGATTAGTACAACTTTTGTAACCCAGTCAGCACCAGACATTAGAAGGAAAATCCAAAGGCAGGAGATTTGGGAAGGCATGAATAAAATGCAATTGTTGCAATTAGCTGGGAAAGTGTATTTGAATAGAGAGACAGTGAAAGAGAAAGAGAGCCAGGAAGGAAGATAGCAGTAGCTATGGGAGCCAAGGAAGAGAAGGATAAAGAAAGACAAGGCTCAAGGAAAAGAAAAAGCAGGACTTGAAGGAAAGGAAGGATACTGGCCCATTGTTGCCTGTGATGGAGGACAGTGACAGACAGACCGGGCTCAATGCAGCTAGACCCCCATGAGCCCAAGGTTAATATATAGATGGGGGCCCCAAATACATTCTTAATGGTGAAGAGTGGCGCAGAACATTCAGTAGTAACAGCTCCAGTTGCCCCTCTGAGCTGAGAGCGCATCCAAGTGGTCAGTGCCACTGGAATTTCAGAAAAGCGCCAGTTTTGCTATGAAAGGACATGTGAAATTGGAGGACATATAGTGAATCATGAATTCTTGTGTATGCCAGCATGTCCTAGCCCCTTACTAGGAAGAGATTTATTACCTAAATTGGGAGCTAAATAACTTTCACCCAATGAGGAAATGCATCTCTGGATTTAGACCCAGGAAGAGATCTCATCATGATGGTTGCAACTAAAAGAGAGGGTGAATGGCAGTGTTACAATGTGGATGATGTTTTCCAGGCTCTGCAAGAATTAAGAACTATGTTTCCTAGAGTACTGGGAGAGGAATCACCCCCAGGTTTAGCTAAGAATCATCCACCCACAGTTATAAAATTAAAAGGCAATTTGGCCCCATTGGTGTAAAACAATACCCAATGTCCAGGCAAGCCTGAATTGGAATTAAACCCCATATCATGAAATTAACGGAATTTGGACTTTTTAGAGAACATGTCACCTTGGAACACCCCTTTGCTGCCTGTTCGGAAACCCGATGGGGACTATAGGCCAGTGCAAGATCTATGGGCTGTAAATGACAGAACGGTAACGCTGCACCCAGTAGTCCCTAATCCTATGCTTTGTTGGGTCTGATGCCCCCAGAAGCCACATGGTTTACTTGTTTGGATTTAAAAGATGCCTTCTTTTGCCTTCTCATCATGCCCCTCAGTCAACCCATCTTTGCATTTGAATGGGAAGACCTGAGTGATGGGAAAAAACTCAGTTTACTTGGACTACATTGCCACAGGGACTTAAAACTCACCCATGCTTTTTGGGGAAGCCCTAGCCAAGGACTTTCTTGCCTTCCCCATGGAACAATATAGCTGTGTCCTACTGCAGTATGTGGCTGACTTACTGTTATGCAGCTCAACCCAAGAACTGTGCTAGGAAGGCACCAAAAAGTTGTTGCTGCACTTACAAGAAAACTGGATATAAGGTATCATGGGGAGAAGCCCAGATTTGTGTACAGCATGTTAAATATTTAGGATTTCAAATAGCACAGGGCCTGCATTGCCTAGGAAATAAAAAACAGGTTATTAGTGCCATCCCTAAACCCAAAACAAAGAAACAGCTGAGAAGGTTTCTTGGGGCAGCAGGCTTCTGTAAAATTTGGATTCTGGGTTTTACAGAAATCTCTAAACACCTTTATGAAGCCCTAAAGGGACAAGAGGAAAATCATCTGCATTGGGCTGTAAAACAGGAGGAAGCTTTAAAAAAATTTTTTTAAATTGACTTAGGCAGCTACACCAGCCCTATGCATATCAGATGTAAAGCGGCCTTTCACCCTGTATGTGACTGAAAAAAACCCAGGTGGCCCTTGGAATGTTGACCCAAGAAGTAGGCCCATGGAATCAACCGGTGGCCTATTTGTCTAAGAATTTAGATTCAGTATCTAAAGGATGGCCTCATTAGTTTTGGGCCTTAGCAACTTCAGTTCTGTTGATTCAAAAAAACAGACAAGCTGATTTTAGGTCAGGAACTGACTGTGCAGGCTCCACACCTGGTCCTAGAACTGCTAAACACAAGGGAGTATCATTGGCTCTCAAATAATTAGGTTACTCGGTATCAAGCCCTTCTCCGTGAGAATCCCCACTTGTGGTTTATTTCTATAAAAACTTTAAATCCTGCTGCCTTCTTGCCCATGGAGACAGGCCCTCCCAATCATGACTGCTTGAGTGTCACTGGTGAGCTCTTTTCCAGCTGCCCTGACTTGCAAATGACACCCTTGTCTAATGCTGACCTCGTCCTGTTCACGGATGGGAGCAGCTTCTTGGAAGAAGGGGTTCATCATGCTGGATATATGGTAATCATGAAGGATGAGGTGGTCCTAGCCAGGGCCATCGGTGCAATGTGCTAAGCTCTGGGCACTCATACAGGCACTCCAATGGGCAAAGGGTAAAAAGGGTATATATATCTATACAGACTTTTGCTATGCATTTGCTACATTATACATCATTGGCATGATTTACTGAGAGTGAAGTCTTCTCATAGCAGAAGGGAAGCTAATAAAAAATAAACAGGAAATTATACAGTTGTTAGAGGCAGTGTGGAAACCTAGCAAAGTCACAGTAATATATTGTTCAGGACATCAGAAAGGCAAAGACTTCATTGCACAAGGTAACAATAAAGCTGATGCCGAAAGCCAAGAAAGACAATGCACTCAAAGCCCTGCTCTCACCACTCCAGAGGCCGGTGAGTCAACACAAGGCTGAAGAATGCCAACAAGGCCGACATGGATTATTGTGTTGTGCCAGATCACCACTGCCTTAAGTTTCTTTGTTTTTGAACTACGAGTGTTTAGACCTAGATATGAAAATTTTGATGAATATGTGACTTTTAAAACAGTAAAATGGAACTGGAAGGCTATCTGTTTACAATATTCTTTGATAAAAACATTATTGGGGACCTAGGATATCTTCTGACTGGGGGGCTATTCTAGTGAAAAATTATTTTGCAAAGAGAAAACACAAGTTTTGATCAACATCTCCCTTGTTGGATGAGCCACTGGTAATTGTAACAATTGTAAACAAGGTCAATGTAATCCTATATCTATGCATATGCCAGTCCTATGGGATCTTATTTGCCTACAAGGAGTAATATATTTCATTAGGACAAGAAGTTTAAAAAGATCTTGAGGAAATTCGAGACACACTTCAGGCTTTAGAAACCCGACTAGATTGACTGGTCAATGTCATTAGAGAATAGACATGCTCTTGATTTGCTCACAGCCCAGAAAGGAGGGACTTGCTTATTTTTTGGTGAAGAGAGTTGTTAATATGCTAATAAATCTGGTGTAGTACCAGAATCACTAGGCAAACTAAAAGATCAGATCAAGGCTCTTGGTGAGAAATTTGGTATAGGAGAGCTGCCATATGAAATTAATTTTACTTGGGCAGAATGAAAAAACTTGGATAGGAACTCTTCTGAGTCCCCTTCTTATTATAATATTAATATTAATGTTTGGTCCTTGTGTCATCCAATGGATTTCAAAATTTATATGGTAGCACAGTGCTGCAGCTCAAGACTACCAAATGATATTGTTAAAAAAATGTAGATAAACTGGATAGAACTTGTAATGGATAGAAGAATTATCCCGAAGTAAACAGAGGGAGGAATGATATGGAAAAGTTTTAGATAACTTAATAGATTGAATATTAAGGTAGTTGTAGAAGCAAAATAAGGAATGTGTTCTAAGATTTACTTTTTGAATATTAAGGTAGTTGTAGAAGCAAAATAAGGAATGTGTTCTAAGATTTACTTTTCCTATAACTCCTTGTTTAAGGTGAGGATTATCTGACTCTAACCAGTAACTTCATTATCCTAACAAAGTTACTGTGCCAGGGTGAATTTACAATGTATATGGCCTATCTTGTGTCTGTGACTTGTAAATAGGAACTGGAATTGTATTTACATATCAAAGACCACTAGGGAAGAGATAATGGCTAAAAAGGATATAAAAAGGGAAATGCTGAACAAAGGGGGCATGGATATTGACCAAACTGGTTTCTGGCATTCCCATCTGGTCGCAAGAAGAAATTTTATTATTTTATACAAATTCTGTGTCTCTGTGTATTTCTTTCCAAGATTTCTGCAACAATAATAGTATAAAGTATAAAAGTATAACATAAGACTGATGGGAGTCCATGGAAAATCAGAGGAATGTACAAATGACATATAAAACTGTTCACAGAAGTAATAGCAGAAAACTTCCCAGACAGAGGTAGACAATTTTCCATACAGCTGAGTGAGGCATATACAACTCCAACTAGCCATGATCAAAAAAATCTATACCTAGATATATAATAGTCAAGATCCCAGGAACCTGATAGAAGAACAAAATCCTAAAAGCAATTAGAGAAAAGAAACAAATCACATACTAAGGAATGGCCATCTGCTGTGAAATGGACTTCTCAACACAAGCTCTCAAGTCGAGGAGAGCCTGTAGTGAATTCTTTCAAGCTCTAAAAGAAAATACTTCCAACCTATATGCTTGTATCCTGTAAAATTATCTTTCAAAATCTATGGATAAATTAGATACTTCCACAACAAGGAACACCTGAGAATCTTCATGGATACCAAACCAACACTCCAAACAATTCTAAACTGTATCCTAGAAAAAGACAATGAAGATCACAACTCCATGAGGCCCAATAGGGTGAATCCACCAGGCAAGGCTAGAAACTAAAGGGAAATCTGGAAACTAAAAAATAAAAGAGCCAACAACAGTAAAATATCATGACTAGGATGAGTCAATATTTATTAATTATAACTATCCATTTTAATGGCCTCAATTCATGAATCAAAAGTAATACAATGGCAGAATGGATTACAAAGGAAAATCCAACAATATGCTGTATATAAGAAAGACACCTAATTCAAAAAGATATTCATAAACTGAAAGTAAAAGGATACAAAACAGTTTTCTATGTAACAGGAACCCAGAGAAAAGCAGGGGTAGCAATCTTATTTGCAGAAAAAGTGCATTTCAAACCAAAGCTAATAAAGAGTGCTAAAGGATGTCACTACATCTTTGTAAATGGAACACTCCAAGAGGAAGAGATGACAATCACAAATATATATGCACCAAATATGAATGTCCCCAACTATACAAAACAAATATTAATGGACATGTAAAACCAAATAAGCACAAATAAAATTAGTGGGAGACCTCCATACCCCACTGTCACAAATGAATCATCTAGATACAAAATCAAAAAGAAAATACTAGAACTGAACCAAGCTTTCAAAAAATGGACTTAATAGATGTCTAAAATGTTCCACCCCACAAAATCAGAATATACATTGTTTTCAGCTGCACACAGGTCATTCTGCAAAATAGACGACCTTCAAGCTCATAGTCCATGTTTAAGTAAATGCAAAGGAATTAAAGTTACCCCCATGCATATTATCAGACCATAGTGTAAAAAATTGGAGATTAATAGCTTAAGGAAACACAAGAACTTCACAAAAACATGGAAATTGAAAACACTCTCCTGAATAAACAAAGAGTCAAAGAGGAAATTAAAGAAAAACTTAGACAGTTTCTACAATTAAATGATACAGCCAATACAACATACAGGAATCCATAGAACACAATGAAAGCAGTTCTATGAGGGAAATTCAGAGCAATGAGTGCCCATATTAGGAAAACAGAGACAGTTCAAATAAACAACCTAATGTTGAACCTCAAGCTCCTAGAAAAAGAAGACCATGACAAACCCAAAACTCATACAAGAAAGGAAATTATAAAGATCAGAGCACAAATCAAACCAATGGAGACTAAGAGAATGATACAAAAAAAAATCAATGAATCAAAGAGTTGTTTTTTCAAAAAATAAATTTATATGCCCTTAGACAACTTTATCAAAAAAAGGAAAGGAAAGGCTCAAATCCATGCAATTAAGAATGAAAAAGGTGAAGTCACAACAGATCCAGCAGAAATCCAGAGGTTAATCAATACCTGCTTCAAGAAATTGTGCTCTAATAAAATGGAAAACAGAAGAAATGGACAGATTCCTAGATATATATAAGTTGCCAAAGTTAAATCAAGAAGATATAAAAATTATAAACACCCCAATTACAATAAATGAAAGTGAAACTGTAATTAAAATTTTAGCAATGAAGTAAAGCCCAGGAACTGAAGGCTTCACTGCTGAATTCTACAAGACATTAAGAAGGAACTAACTCCACTACTCTTTGAAATCTTCTGTGAAATTGAAAGGGAAGTAATACTTCCAAATTCATTCCTGGAAGCAAGTATTTCTTTGATTCCAAAACCAGGGAAAGACCCACGTGAAAAAAGAACTACAGGCCAAAATCCTTAATGAGCATAGATAAAAATATCCTCATCAATATACTGAGAAACAAAGTACAGAGGGTTATCAAGATAATCATACAACCTGACCAAGTCTTATTTATCCCAGGGATGCAAGTGTGTTTTAACATACATAAATCAATAAATGTAATACACTATATTAACAGAGCCAATGAGAAAAACCATATATGATCCTCACAATAAATGCAGAAAAAGCATTCCACAACATCTAACACACATTCATGATAAAAGCCCTGCAGAAAATAGGAATAAAAGATCTTTATCTCAACCTGATTAAGGCTATATATTATAAATGATAAATCAATAGCCAACATCATACTAAATGGTCAAAACCTGAAAACTTTCATGCTAAAATCAAGAACAAGACAAGGACATCCCCTATGCCCACTCCTGTTCAATATAGTTCTGGAAATATTAGCCACAGAAATTAGACAAAAGAAAGAAATAAAAGGGATAAAGATAGGAAAGGAAGAAGTTAAACTGTGATTATCTGCTGATGATAGAAGATGCACAAAAGTCTTCAAAAAGACATCTAGACTTAATTGACAGATTTAGTATAGTAGCTGGATACAGAGTCAATACTCAAAGATCAATAGCCTTCTTGTACACAAATAACAGACTCACTGAGAGAGAAATTAGGAAAATAATTCCTTTCACAATAGCATCCAAAAAATGAAATACATAGGAATCAATCCAACAAAGGAAGCAAAAGACCTCTACACTGAAAACTATAGCACTCTAAAAAAAGAGATCAAAGAGGATACAAGAAAATGGAAAGACACCACTTGATCCTGGATAGGAAGAACCAATACAGTGAAAATGCCCATACTTGTAAAACTGCTATATAGATTTAATGCAATAACTATTGAAATCCCAAAAATATATTTCAAAGAGCTAGTGAAAACAATCCAAAAATTCATTTGGAATGAGAAGAAACCTAGAATAGCAAAAGCAGTTGTAGGCAACAGAAACATGACAGGAGGCATCACAGTCACCAACTTGAAACTATACTACAAAGCAACTATGATTAAACAGCATGGTACTGGCAAATAAAGAGACCTGAGGATCAGTGAAATAGATTAGCAGGTGCAGAAATAACTGCAGACATACTCAGCCACCTCATCTTTGACAAAAGAGCCAACCATCCTCATTGGAAGAAAGATTGTCTCATTAATAAATCGTGCTGGAAAAAACTGGATTTCAACCTGCCAAAGATTAATACTAGACCCATATATATCACCATGAACTAAACTAGGATGGAATTGGATTAGAGATCTACATATTAAAACAGAAACACTAAATTTGCTGGAAGATAAGTTTGGTAGAAATCTTGAGGACATTGGTATAGGAAAAAGCTTTATGAACAAAACCTCCGTAGCATGGGAACTTGCACAAAGTATCAACACCTGGGATCTCATCTTATTAAAAAGCTTCTGCACTGCAAGACAAACCACCAACAGAGCTAAGAGACAAACTTCAATGCAGGAAAAATTGTAGCAGCTGTACTTCAGACAAAGGTCTACTATCTAGAATATTTAAAGAAGTGAAAAAAAATCAAACCTCCAAAATATAAAGACCCAATTTAAAAATGGGCATCTGAAATGAACAGACATTTCTCACACAAAGAAGTAAAAGCAGAAAATAAATATATGAAAAAATGTTCAACATCACTTGTCATTCAAGAGATTCAGATGAAAACAACACTGAGATTCCACCTCAGGCCAGATAGAATGGCTTCTAACAAGAAATGAACCAATAACAAATGTTGGTGGGGTTGCGGGGGAAAAGTAACCCTTCTCCATTATTGGTGGGAGTGCAGACTGGTACAACCACTGTGGAAATTAGTATGTAGATACCTCAAAAAACTAGGATTAGAGGTACCATGTGACCCAGCTATTCCTCTACTGGGTATCTTCCACCCAAAATTAAAAGAATCATACCACATTGATATAAGTGAACCTATATTTATAGCAGCACAGTTTGTAACAGCTAAAGCTTGGAAACAGCCTAATTGCCCACCAGCTGCAGACTGGATAAAGAAAATGTGTTTTTTTAAAAAATAAAATGGAGTACTACTCACCCATAAAGAATTAAAAAACTAGACATTTATAGCTAAAAGGATGCACATTGAGGACATACTCTTAAGTGAAATACATAGGACACACACACATTTAAATACCCAATAGTTTCTCTGGTGTGAGAAACTGAAAGTGTAAATAAGGATTACAATGAATAATTGATAATTTGAAATAGGAAGAAAAGGACCAAAGTGTTAGTGGAGGTCTGAGGGGTAGGGGAAAGGAAAGAAAGGAAAGGAAAAAATATGAGAAAAGTTAAAAAGATATGGAAACAAAGTATTTGTAAATAGTGAAGGATGGAGGGGGTGCAGGGAGGGCAGTGGAATGGTGAAAAAAATAAGAACCAAGATATATCTTGTAAAACTACGAGTTCCCAATGATAAATGTAAATATATTGTTAACCTAAAAAATACCAGCAGAACAATTCAAGGAAAAAAACTAAACACATGATAAAGGTGTAGATTGATTGTTATGTGAAAACATCTGAGTCATATTCTCATATTCATGCATCTGAATATCCAAATCTACTTCATAATTTGCATAAATATGCAATTAAATTAAAATGAAATTAAAAGCCTTTCAAAGAGGATGAAAGATTATAATAAGAATCCAAGTGAGAGAATATGCTAGGGGCACAGAGAGAGAAAGAGAGGTAAATAAGAGCCATGATTGAAATTTGGTGATCCAGTAATTAAACTATACTATTGATAACATTGAAAGGGATTTAAGTCCTTTATTAGGCTTTGGTTGCTGCTCTGAAGGAATACTATCTGATAAGAATGACTACGGTCAGGAATAGTACTACACATGACCTGATTTGGATGCAATGTTAGAAAATCTTGGATAAGAAAGCAATCCTAAGAGTAGCTTGCAATCACATCCTACTGAGGTGATACTGGCATAGAAATTCACCTTCACTCCCTCATTTGTCTGAAACTTCAGTGTTAATAGTCACACAGCTGGATACTGGCATTTAATCTCCAAAGTAGCCTGTCTCTGTACAAACTAAATTATTGATAAGAGAAACAGATCCTTTATCCACAGTCATCATCTCTGGAAATTTGGGGACATTTGCACATTTTCCTGAGATATATATATGAAAATCAATTTGTTCATGACTTCATGCAAGATTCCCTGTAGCATTCACCTCAAATTCTCATTACGTACATTGTCAAATTCTCCCTTTGCTTCATCATCTTGGATTTTCATACTGAATAATATATGTCAGCTTCACTGTTATATTTTAATTTCTTACTGTTTTCAAGACAACATATGACTTGATTATGTAGAAAAAAACCAAGATTTTGGCCACTGAATTCATTACAAAACAGGTTATTCTCAGGACTAATTTGTATTTCCACTTATTTTTCTTTAATAAAATAAAAATAAAATGAAGTACACTAAAATAGGAAAACATCACACAAAGATGGCCTGTAGATGAACCCAACCCAGAATGGAGGTTCTTCCCATGCAGTTCTCAGCTGTGACCACCAATGCACCTAGTGAAGACTGGGGTACCCGCAATGCATATTATATGGGGGTGTTGGTTAATAATAGGCTAATGTAGCAGGTCATGGTAGATTGTACTGTAGCCATGAGATGAGGATAAGATCCTGAACACCCAGTATTCTAATAATTAGGCAACTCTATAAGTGCACATTTAAAAAAATTTTGTCAGGATCCCATCCAACACTCCCCGCCATGACCAGCAAGCATAAGCCAGTGAGACAAGCAGCGTGAAGCTCCCTGGCCATCCCGGGCCCTGCCCAGGCCACAGTGAAGTCTGCTTAGTCATGATGGCCCCTTCAAGGCCCAGTCCCACTCCCATCCCCTCACCTCTGGCCTTCTGGTCTTTCTGCTACCTGGTCCCACACTAGAGAGGCACAAGGAATTATAAAGACCCTTGTCCTGAGCACCACAAGATAGAGCAGAAGTTAGTAACAGAAAGAGGGCTTCTCAGGCTCCTGGATGAAAACTGAAGCTCAGTGGAAAAGTAAAGAAAATCTCTAAAATAAAGGCACATCAAACTACTGTACTTGGTAAGTTGGAGGGATTATCATCTGGAACCTCAATCTATTCCATATTTAAACTCATATTATGCTTGTAGAATGGGTATCAAATGTTAGATGTTCTTTGAAATATTAATGTTGAGTAAGATAAATCACATATAAGCTTAACTATCACATAGTTTCTTTTATATGAGAAACCAAAGTATAAATAATTTAAAGAGAAAAACAAAAGATAATAGGAAACTGGGAGACAGATCTTTTGGAAATGGAAAGGGAATCAAGAAATGGAGCCAGATGGGAGGGAGGAAAATGGAAGGAGACATTAAAAGAATAACAGTGTGCTAGGTATATATACCAAGTCCTCATGATAAATGTCATCACATGAACTATGAATATGTACTATACAATTGTAAAAAAATTATTTAGACTTTCCTTGAACATCAAAACATGACAAGTAATTATGTGAAATTAAAATTTATATTACTAGTACCTATCAAAGATTTATCTTGTAAAAATAAATTAAAATAATTACATATAAAACACCTCAAGTACTGTCTAGAACATTGTAATGCCTCATTGTAATGCTAGTATTATTATCTATCCATCAATTCTTTAGTATCAAAGATAACTTGCTAATTTTGCATGATACATTAGAGTTTTTTTTTTAATTCTTAATTACATTACATATTTTTGGTATGACATCATAAACCAGAGAACTATATTTTAAATTACTTCCTGAATCTGTTATAAAATATAATATGCACTAATATAGTATGGAAAATAAAGGCAAATGCAATTATCTAAGTCAGTCATTTTGCTCATATAATGTAATTATACACTCTCCCTCTCTCCCTCAGTACAAGTCCAGTGTATGCATTACAATAAAAATACTTCCTGAACCATATGACAAAGAAGATAGGGTAGTTTTAAGTTAGTTAAAAATTTAATGTTTATTCAATTTAAATATTATTTACAAGTTTTACATTCTATTGAAAATCTTTCCAAGACAAACTACACACATATATATATTTCTACCTTATACAAATTGTCTAAAATTAAGAAATACACACAAATTAAAGGAAGCCCAAATCATATCTCATAAAAATGATTAGAAAATTAAAAATAATCCATAAATATAATAAACAGAATATGACATTAACAGTGAGAAATGAGAGAAAATAGCAAGTATAGAATAATAAAGGTTTATTACTTATTTGTAATTACAAGAAAAAGTAATACATAAAAATATAGATTCCAGATAACACATATATAAAAGTAAAAGTAAATTACTTATATATGGCATATGATATGAGGCAAAATTTTGATATTATTAGGAAAATAGAGGAAAATAAAGCATTTTAAGATTTAAATAAAGTAATTGAACATTTTGAATTAATTATAAATTTTAAAATTAACACCTAAAATTGACTTTATTAAAATATTACTTAGAAATAATTAAATAAAAATTTATTTTACAAACCTAAATTTCAAAAATTAATTTAATCACATTGATACAAATCGATGTATTAATTGATTTACTGATAGTTATACAAGTTTAAACAACATTAAACAATTAGAAAATGATAAGAACTACAGATTATAAATTAAATAAATTGCAGACAGAAACTTAAAATAATAATTATAGAACATATGGGGAAAATTTTAAAAATCAAGAAAATATCATTCTTGACCTGACCTAAATTTATCAGATGACACAAGCATCTGTAGTAACTTTTTCTTTATGACTGTATGAAAAATGTAAAGGTAATGAAACACTATTACATTCAAATGAACTTGTTTTTAACAAGTATCTTCAACCTAAGGAAATTAGAAGAAAGG
This sequence comes from Heterocephalus glaber, assembly GCF_053883595.1. NCBI lineage: Eukaryota > Metazoa > Chordata > Mammalia > Rodentia > Bathyergidae > Heterocephalus > Heterocephalus glaber. The sequence goes on from NW_028258491.1 coordinate 1,251,449, forward strand.
CCATGATTAGTTTACTGAAGAATTGTGGCATTCTACAGAATGGCATAATTGTAAAATGTCTAGCAAGTACACATCTAAGAAATATCACTGCATGCAGAGTTGTAAATTGTTCAGTTCATAATATTTTAGGTTCCATTCACAGAGAGCACATTTGTTACACAGGTTTCAGTGACAGTTATCCAATATTAAACTTTTATTGAATATAGAAACCGGTGAAAGAATACATAGGGAACAACAGAAATTAGGCTAAATATGTAATGTACACACATGTATTTACAACTATTCATCTAGAAGAACATGCACAAAACTGTCATTCGTTATTAGAATTTTTCTCTTTTCCATGTTAGTTTGCAATATGTTCCAATTTGACTCCAATGTTAAAGTACACTTTTCTTAGAACTTATATCTACTTCAAAATGTTATTTTATTCTTAATCTAAAATTGGCAACTTAAGTTTTCTATTCCTTTTTATCTGTGGAGAGATCCTCAATTTAATTTATCATATCATTTATCATTTACCTGTATTTTACATGAAAAATATTATACAGAATGTCACCTTTCTAATGAAAATGGCCACCACTCATGCATGACAGCTATCTTCTGTTTGAGTTGACCAGGAATAATTATTTATCTTGCTCATTTAGGGAAACAGAATCTTAAAATTTTAGTGACTTATTGAGTTGTACATTTAAAAGCATAGCAGATCTAAACTCTAAATTCTAGAATATTTGATTCCAAAAATGTGCCCCAAAATACGTTGCTATATGTCCTCATTATACTATAAGTGGAATGATTTCTGAAACTGTACCCACTGCCCAAAATATATCTTTTTCATAGTAAAACACCATATAATTGGAGCATGGATGGAATTCTTTATGATAAAGTATTTTCTTATTTTGAATAACTGTTGTCCTTAAAGACACATGTATTTAGATCATAGATTTAACATGCTAAATAGTTTTCAAATATAGTATGAATTTCTAAAAAGATTCTTCAATATTTCTGGAATCAGGTTTCGTTAAGTAAACAGCAGTGCCATAGAAGTAAAAATAAAAGAAGCAGTTTTTTTACAGACAGGACTGAGAAAGATTCACTGGGAAAGTAGAGTGGAGTTCAGTACTTAACATCACTGTGATATTAACTGCCTGCAGCCCTCTCTCTTCTGCAGAACTCTCAGGGAAGCTTTCTTCACCTCTTTGTTTCTGAGACTGTAAATGAGAGGGTTCAGCATAGGGATCACAATCATATAAAACACAGAAGCCAGCTGATCCTTTCCCAAGGAGTAGGATGTCTTTGGCTTTAGGTAAGTAAAGATCATAGTACTCTAGAAAATTGTGACTCCCAGGAGATGGGAGGCACAGGTGGAGAAGACTTTCTTCTTTCCATCAGTGGAATTAATTTTCGGGATAGTGGAGAGTATAGACACATAGGATCCTGATATGGTGCTGAGAGACAGCACCAGGGTGGAGCCAGCAACAATGAATAACATGATCTCAAAGTCATGAGTGTCACTGGAGGACAGAGCTAAAAATGCTGGAGTGTCACAGTAAAAGTGCTGGATGACATTAGAGTTGCAGAAATTCTGTCTTCTCAGGCAAAGTATATTGATAGAGGAATCCATAAATCCAATCACATAGGAGCCACTGAGCAGAGCACGGCACAGTCTTGTGGACATAATGACTGGATAATGCAGGGGGAAGCACATAGCTAATACTGATCATAGGCCATGGAGGAGAGAAGGAAACATTCAGGGGGAGACAAGAGGATAAAAAGAACATCTATGTGAAGCAGCCCAGAAAGGAGATGCTCTTGGTGAAAGTCAGTAAGTTATGTAAGGTTTTAGGGGTCATGACACTTGAGTAGCTGAGGTCAAGAAATGACAGTTGAATGAGAAAAAGGTATATGAGGGTGTGAAGCTGGGGATCCAGGTGAATGATCAGTATCATCCCCATGTTTCCCAGCACCATGATCAGGTAAATCAGCAAAAAGAGCATGGAGAGGACCAGCTGTGTCCCTGCAGAGTCTGTCATCCCTATGAGGATGAAGCCAGTCACACTGGTGGAGTTCCATCTCTTCATGGTGCAATGTTTTAAACTAATGAGAAATCAAACTTGATGCTTAGCAAAATGAATTCACAGTCATTATATGAATAACCCAGCATTTCTATAATTAGCTTACTGTTTCTAACAATTTCCCAAATGGGAGTGAAAATATTCACTTGCCATGTATAGAAATGCTTGTAAATTGACATGAGCAGAAGATGCAAGACAATATGCTATAGAATTAGAATGAGCCTAATAGTATTCCTCAGACTTTCCTTTATTGACACATTTAATCCCCAGGAAAATATTATTCATTGCTACTATTACCCACATTCTGTAGATGGGAATCTGAAGTCAGAGCAATTACAGTGTGACACCGTCTGACTCCTTTCCTGTGTATAACTGTTTCAACAAACCTAAGAAATGTCGTGTAGTGAGAAATGAGAGGAAGAGATTTTAATATATAATTTACTGTCCCTTGAGGGCAATACCATTTTGTATCCATTAAAATTATAAGGTTGCTTTTGCAGAGTTAAGGAGGTGCATTACTATTACAGATCATATTAAATTATTAACTTTCAGAACATGTGATATTTTCCTAACTTGACCATGTCAAACCTTTTTCCCAAAATTTTGATTTCAAAATATTTTAATTACTTGTATATCCTGATTGCATCCATTCTATATTTCTGTTTCTATGCATCCTGGAATTTTTCAATATAAGGTCCACATGCTATGAGTATGCATATTCCTCTGCAAAAGCTGTGATTTTGGTTATCAGCTCCAAAATCATTTAGTTTTAAAAATAATACTGTGACCCAAAGCTGATAAAAATGACTTCCAATGGTATCTTTCTGGAAATTAGTCATATCTGAAATTCTTTTCAGAAATAATATATAAAATGCATTTAAAAATCTGAAAATTTCTGTATATAGTATTCGTTTTCCTCCATAGTTGACTTTACATTTTTATGCATTCATTATTTTATTCTGAAATAAATTAATCCTGAAAGGTCATGCTAGACTTCATTCAATTGTAACTTCCCAGGTAATCTCCAAAGAATCTGAGTAAGGAACTGTGAATATAAACAGAGCGGTCTATGCCTTTCTTCTCACCTGCTAATTCCAGGGAGCCTCATATAATGGGCATTGACATAAGGCAACCTTTGGTCACCCTCAGGGCACAGCTGCCAAAGAAATTTATTTGGCATGCTGCCAAAGTTAAAAGGTCAGTAATAAATGAATGAAGGTATTGTTTATTGCTTCACACAAGTTTGAAAAGGAAGAATATAATTACTTGGTATTGCTTGTGATGCTATAATTTTTAATAAGAAATATTTATGTTTTGAACTGATTAATAATACATAAATTGTAAACTATAAATGTTTCCATTTTATAGTCACCATATCAGGACAACTTTGACCAAGTAGGAAGATCAGAAATTTCCAGAGATATCCTTAGTTACTGGGTCAATAATATTACTAAGAATGGAAAGGTAAAATTTTTGCTAGGAAATACTTTATATTTATGAGCATTATTGTACCAAAGACATAAAACGTGGGTATTTAAAAAACAGAAAAAAAAATCAAAGAAACCATTGAAAGCAATTTAAAACTTTTAAATTTTTTCACATAGGTACAGTTTCTCCTAATCATTTCTTTATGTTTGATAATAATTATATAGATATGCAATTATGTATTTTCAAATTATTATTATATAATCAGTATCTTCCTTTTAGAACTAAAATTTTTTAATATGACATGACCCGTATTATGTGTATGTAAATATTAAAGTGGCTATTTCAGGAAAATGTGCACATGCCCAGGAATTTTAGCAGATAATTTCTTGTGGTAGACAAATAATCTACTACTGTAAGTATTTTCTTTGATTAACTTGTGGAACAGCACTGGTGTTCATCACTGTCATTGTTTACACTGAGACAGGCTCATTTGGAGGTTTGAAAGCCATCACCAAACTATAAGACCACTAGGTAACCTTGAGGTTTGAGCAAAATGAAAGGCTTAGATGATATTTTATGTCAATGCCATGTCAAAAGACAACATGTTTTATGAAATTTTCTATTTTTTCATAAAGTACAAAAAATTATTTAAAAATCTCACAAGAAAGGTTTTGTTGTGCAAGGGATATAGAACACTGAAACCTGTTTGCATCAGTTTTAGTGCTTTTAATAGTTTTGATTTTTGATTAACCTATTCTACTACCTTGTATATATAGCCTGAAGTTAGAGTTTCAATTTATTTCACTAAAAATAATGTAACATTACCATTTTAACTTTCAAAAATTGGAGATGGGCCCTACTGGACCCCAGACAGGTGGATGACAGCAGCCTGCATCCCACCAGACCACACTGTGCTGATGCACATGACATCTGAATCCACACAGCAGAGCTGGCAGGGGAAACGTAAAGGCCATGGTTATGAGCCCCGGAAGACAGAGCAGAAGTGAACAACAGAGAGGTCCTTTCTGATGCTCCTCAATGAAAATTGAAGCCCACTGGAAAAGTGAAGAAAAATTCTTCAATAAAAGCAGACTGGACCATCATGGTTGGTTGGTGGGATCAGCACCTCCCATAGAAACCTGGACTCACACAGGGGGAGAATGGCTGGAATCTGCAGTGGAAATTTGAAGAGCTTAATCATGCAGGAGGTCAGGGATCTCAACTTGGACTTTGCAGCCAGAAATCAGGCTGAATCTCAGTAGACTACAGCTGGCTTGCTGAGACTAATCAACTTAGACTTGCACACTGCCATACACATTGCCTACCAGGAAAGCGGAGACATATCTTGAGGGATATATATGTATATATATATATACACACACACACACATATATATATATATATATATATATATATATATATATACACACATATATATATATATTCTTTTTTTCTTTTCTTTTTGTCTCTCTCTATACATGCTGACTCTATATTTCTCTCCCTGTTTGTTCCTGTTCCTGTACCATTCTGAATTTTCTCTCCCTCTCTGTTCTCTCAACTGTCACATTTATATGCATATGAATACAATTTCTAACTTCCCTATTGTTGTCAGTTTGTTCTGTACTTGTCTCTGTTCTTTTGCTCTGTCTTCTCTTCCTTTCTTCAACAGATCTCCACACTTTGTGTGATCTTTCCATGTCCTCTAGACTCACATCTAACCTTTCCCACTCCCTCTATCTCTCTACCCCTCCCTCCCCAACCCCTGCTAAATCCTTATCCTAATGGGTAAATTTTCCATATTGAAGGGTTTACTTTCTATAAACGTATTTTGGACTGGCCCTAGATTTTGATCTAGCTTGCATGGTTAAAGGTACAGATTAACTGCTAACACAAATTGTCATTTTCTAAGCTGCGTTTGATGCTGATTGTGCCAATTGGGTGATGGTGTTGTGATTGAGCTAATCACTTGTCCTCTCTGCTATACTGAAAATGAGATTGCCTAGGAGACATTAGAGACTTATACTGGGAAGATATCTCTGAGAAGCAATCACTCCATAGAGGCTCTAAACACCAGCAATAATGATACTCAAAATAAGAAATATCGGAGTATCAGCCCAGGAATTAAAGCAAAAAATAGCACCAACAACAAAATTAAAAATGAGAAGACATGTTGGCAGGACCCAAACACAGACTTCCAGATCACCACAGTCAAATTATTGGGGAAATGAGGTGGAAAAATATGATAATTAACTACCTGGACACCAGAACTGATAGCACAGGAAGTAACAAAACAGATGAATGGGGCTGTAGAAAAATTCAAAACAGAAATAATTTCCCAGAAAACTACAGAGATGATGAGCAGAGTGAAAGACATTATTAGAGGCTCTCGAACAGAAACACATAAAAAAAAAAGATGAGCTCAGAATCATCCTGGAACCCATGAATGCCCCGCATAAGAATGAAATAGAAACCATAATTGCCCAACATAGGAAAGAAATGGAACCCACGAAAGAGATTAAAACAGGAGATTAAAAATTCCATTGAGAGTATTCACAGATTAAGTGAATGGGAAGATAGAATATCATGTATAGTATACAGGATTGCAGTTTGTGACCATGAAAACAGAGATTTCTTAAAAATAGTAAGGGACCATGAGATATCAATCCAGCAGCTGCTAGGTGATACAAAGAAGAATAACATAAGATTGATAGGAGTCCACCAAAAAGCAGGAGAAATTTCGAATGACATAAAAAAGCTGTTAACAGAAGTAATAGTTGAAAACTTCCAGAGAGAGGTAGAGAATTTGACATACAGATAAGTGAGGCATATAGAACTCCAACGAACCATGACCAAAAAAACTACACCGGGCTGGGGATTTAGCTCAGTGGTTTTGCTGCCTGCTGTGCAAGTGCAAGGATCTGAGTTTGATCCCCAGTACCAAAAAAAGAAATCTACACCTAGACATATAATAGTCAAGATGCCAGAAACCCAACAGAACAACAAAATCCTACAAACAGTTAGGGTAGAAAGAAACAAATCACATACAAAGGAAAGCCCATTGAAATCACATACAAAGGAAAGCCCATTTGAATCCCAGGAGAGTTCTCAACATAAACCTTCAAATTAAGGAGAGCCTGGAGTAAAGTATTTCAAGCTCTAAAAGGAAATAACTTCCGACCTAGACTGTTGTATCCTGCAAAATTAACTGTCAAAATTAATGGAGAAGTTAGATATTTCCACAATGAAGAACAGCTGAGAAATTTCATGAACACTAAATCAGCCATCCAAACAGTTTTAAACAATATTGTAGAAAAAGACAATGAAAGTCGCAACTCCATGAAGCCCAAAAAAGCGAAGCCACCTTGCAAGGCAAGAAGCTAAAGGGAAAGGGAGAAAAATAAAAAACAAAACAGCCAAAAACAGTAAAACATCATGACAAGGATGAGTAAATATTTATCAATTATAACCATCAATGTTAATGGTCTCAATTTACAAATCAAAAGAAATAGACTGGCAGAATGAATTAAGAAGCAAAATCCAACAATATCCTCTATACAAGAAACACACCTAATTCAAAAACACATTAAAAACCTGAGAGTAAAAGAATGGAAAACAGTTCTCCATGCCACAGGAACCCAGATAACAACAGGGGGAGCAATCTTATTTGCAGACAAAATATATTACAAACCAAAACTAATTAAGAGACAAAGATCACCATCCTTGTGAAGAGAACAGTCCAAGAGGTAGAGATGACAATCATAAATATATATGCAGCAAATATGAATGCACCCAACTCAACAAACAAATATAATGGACACAAAAAAACAAATAATCACTAATAAAGTTGTAGCTGTAGTTCCACCCCACCAAATCAGAATATATATTCTTTTTGGCTGCACATGGGTCATTCTCTAAAATAGAGCACATGCTACAACATTGAGCATGTTTAAGTAAATGAAAAATAATTGAAGGTTCCCCATGTATATTATCAGATCATAGTGCAATAAAATTGGAGATCAATAGCATGAGAAACCCCAAACCCCCACAAATATGTGGAAATTGAGGAATACTCCATTGAACAACCAATAGATCACAGAGGAAATTAAAGAAGTAATTAGACAGTTTCTACAAGTAAATGATAATGCCAGTATAACATAGAGGAATGCATGCAACACAATGAAAACAGTTCTACAAGGGAAATTTGTAGCAGTGAATGCCCATATTAGGAAAACAGGGAGAGGTCAAATAAATGACCTAATGCTGAACATCAACCTCCCAGAAAAAGAAGAGCATGACAAACCTAAAGCTTGTACAAGAGAGGAAATTATAAAGATCAGAACAGAAATCAATGTAATGGAGATGAAAAGAATGATACAAAAATTAATGAATCAAGGATCTTGTTTTTAAAAAGAATAAATAAAATCAAAAACCTTTAGCCAACCTTATCAGAAAAAATAAAGTCTCATATTCATGTAATTAAGAAAAAAAAAGATGAAGTCAGAAGAGATCCAGCAGAAATCCAGAAGATTATCAAAACCTACTTCAAGAAGTGGTACTTTAATAAAATAGAATACACAGAAGAAATGGACAGATTCTTAAATACATCTGAATTGGAAAAGTTAAATGAAGAAGATATAAAATTTCTAAACACTCTAATTACAATCAGTGAAATTGAAAAAGTAATTAAAAGTTTACCAACAAAGAGAAGACCTGGTCGTAATGGCTTCACTGCTGAATTCTACAAGACATTTAGAGAATAACTGTCACCATTACTCTTTAAGTTCTTTAATGAAATTGAAAGGAAAGCAATACTTTCAAGTTCATTCCTGGAAGCAAGTGTTACATTGATTCCAAAATCAGGGAAAGACCCAACCCAAAAAGAGAACTACGGTCAATCTCCCTAAAGAAGATGGATGCAAAAATCCTCAACAAGATACAGGAACACAGAATACAGAGGGTCATCAAGAAGATCATACACCCTGACCAAGTCATATTTATCCCAGGGATGCAAGGATGGTTCAACATATTTAAATCAATAGATACAGTATACTATATTAACAGAGCCAAGGACAAAAAAAATGATCATCTCAATAGATGCAGAAAAAGAATGCAACAAAACCCAACACCCATTCATGATAAAAACCCTACAGAAAATTGGAATAGAAGGTCTATATCTCAACCTTATTAAGACTATACATGAAAAACCAAATGCCAACATCATACTAAATGGTCAAAACCAAAAATCTTCATGCTAAAATCAGGAACAACGCAGGGTATCCACTATCACCATGCCTATTCAATAGAGTATTGGAAAAATTAGCCACAGCAGTTGGCAAGAGAAAGAAACATAAGAAGTAAGATAGGAAAGCAAGAAGTAAAACTCTCATTATTTGTTGAAGATAAGATACTCTACATAGGAGACTCAAAAAACTCTGTCAAAAGAATTCTATCCTAAATTAAAAGATTCAGTAGTATGGCTAGATACAAAATAAACACTCAAAAATCAATAGCCATCTGTACACAAATAACAGACTCACTGAGAGAGAAATTAAGGAAACAATTCATTTGACAATAGCAACCAAAATGAAATATCTAAGAATCAATCTCATGAAGGAAGCAGAAAACCTCTACATTAAGAACTACAACACTCTGCAAAAAGAGATCGAAGAAGATATTAATGGAAAGACATCCCTTGTTCCTGGGTAGGAAGAATCATTATAGGGAAAATGGTCATACTTACAAAACTGGTATGCAGATTCAATGCAATCCCAATTGAAATCCCAACAGTATGTTTCACAGTACTAGAAAAAAAAAATCCAAAAATCCATTTGGAACCAGAAGAGACCTAGAATAGGAAAAGCAATTCTGGGCAACAGAGACAAGGCAGGGGGTATCACAACCCCCTATTTAAAACTATACTATAAAGCTATTATGTTAAAACAACATGGTACTGGCAAAAAAACAGACCTGAGGATTCGTGGAATAGATAAGATCATGCAGAAACAACTCCAAAGATACTCATCCATCTCATCTTTGGCAAAGAGACAACCATCCTCACTGGAGGAAAGATAGCCTATTTAATAAATTGTATTGGAAAAACTGGATTTCAACCTGCCAAAGATTAAAAGTAGAGCCATATCTATCACCATGCTATAAACTAGGATGGAAGTGGGTTAAAACTCTAAATATTAAGGCAGAAACACAAAACTTGCTTGAAGATAAGCTATACAGAACTCTTAAAGACAATGGCATAGGAAAAGACTTATGAACAAAATCTCAATAGCACAGGAACTAGCACAGAGAATCAACAACTGGGATCTCATCTCATTAAAACGCTTCTGCACTTCAAGAGAATCCACCAACAGAGTGAAGAGACAACCTGGGAAAAATTTTTAGCAGCTTTGCCTTATATATTCTACTATATAGAATATATAAAGAACTGAAAAATATCAGACCCCCCATGTTAAAAGACCCAATTCAAAACTGGGCATCTGAGATGAACAGACATTTCTCAGATAAAGAAGTAAAAGCAGCAAACAAACATATGAAAAAATGTTCAACATCACTGGTCATTTGAGAGATGCAGATGAAAACAACACTGAGATTCCACCTCACCCCTGAAAGAATTGCTGCTATCAAGAAATCAACCAATAACAAATGTTGGCAGGGTTGTGGGGAGAAAGGAACACTTCTCCATTGTTGATGGGAGTGCAGACTGGTTCAACCACTCTGGAAATCAGTATAGAGATACCTCAAAGAACTAAGACTACAGGTCTCAGTTGACCCAGCTATTCCCCTGCTTGGTATCTTCCCAAATCAATTAAAAGAATAATACTACAGTGCTATATGTAGACCCATGTTTATAGTGGCACAGATTGTAATAACTAAAGCTTGGAAACAGGCCCAGTGCCCATCAACTGGAAGCTGGATAAAGAAGATGTGTTTTCTTAATAAAATAAAATGGAGTACGACTCACCCATAAAGAATGAGAAATTAGAGCCATTTATAGCAAAATGGATGCATATTGAGGTCATAAACTTAAGTGAGAAAAATAGAACACACATGTGTAAATACTGAATAGTTTCAGTGGCATGAGAAACTGAAAGTGTAAAGAATGATTACAATGAATAACTGATAAAAGGAATTAAGAATAAAAGCTCCAAAGGGGTAGGGGAAGTGGGAATGGTAGGGGTAAGGGAAAAAAACAAAGGAAAAATTATGAGAAAAGGAAAAAAATGGAAAGAAAATCTTTTTAAACAGGGAAGATGGAAGAGGTGAAGGGAGGACAAGAAATATCAAAAACATAAGAGGAAAGATATATCATGTAAAGGTACAATTGCCCCATGATAAATGTAAATGTATTGTTTACCTAAAATGTACCAATAAAAGAATCTAAGGAAAAAATAAAATAAAAATTGGATATGGCATATTTTGTTATTTTTTTCCATAAAGTTAATTGATACAGTTTACATATAAAATACAGTTACATTCATCATTGGGATCTTGTACCTTTACATGGTGTATCTTGGTTCTTGTTTTTATCCCCTTCCCCTGCACTCCCTTCACCCCCTCCACCCTTCTGTAATTGCAAAGACTTTCTTTCCATTTTTTTTCCTTTTCTCATATTTTTTCTTTTCCCTTCTTCCATTTTCCCTACCCCTCCCACTTCCCCTACTCCTTTAGACCTTTCCTTCCTTTTACACAATATCAATTATATATTTTTAAAATTACAATATCAAAATTTAGAGGAATTACCACAGATTTTACAGAATTTAAAGGACATAGAAAGAATATTACAAAAATCCTTCTTGAGATAAATTTGACAACTTCTATGAAGTACCTTGGAAGACAAATTAATGAAACTGACCCTGGAGGAAATATAAAATTTGAATAGCACCTATTAAAGAAAGTATATTCCTAGCTTCAAAACCTACCCATATGACAACAACAGGCTCATATACATTTTAACTGATGAATTGTGTCAAACATTTAAAGCAGAAAAAAGGATGAACACTTTTCCCCTCATTTTAGGAAAACAACAATTACTAATACTAAAACTCTATAAAGATAATAGAAGAAGAAAAGCATGAACATAGAGAAAAATTTGTTTAACAAAACAAACTGTTAGAAGTTAGATCTGGCAGTATGTAGAAAGTGGTTTTATTATAGTGATGGCAGTGTTGGTTTAGCATTGGAAGATCCACCCCCATAAGTCATCATTTTAAAAGAGGAAAGGACAAAGCCATATAATCCTGTCAATAGTTGCAGAAAAAGTATTGGACTAACTTCTACAGCTCTTCATGGTAAAAGCTACAAGGAGACTAGAAGTAGAACAGAACCTTCTCAGTGGATAAGACACGTACTCCATACTTCACCAAAAACTCCTTATATGAATGGAAAAGATACCATGCTTTCTCCCTAAGGTGGGGAACAAGGGAAGATTTGTGTACTCTTCATCTGTCCATTATACTTTGAAACATAGGCCCAAACCAAAATAGTCTGGCAATAAAATGACACAATTAGGATAGGATTGGCAAGGTAGAATTAAAATCTTTATATGTAGATGAAATGATTATCTACAGAGAAAGTACTAATAAATCTCTAGGAGCCCCTAGAACTTGCACTTGAATTTAGCAGGATTAGAAAACACAAGGTATAAATAAAAATTCAGGTCTATTTATACTTGCTATAAATGAAGAATTGGATATTGAAATTTAAAAGTTATGTAGGAGTGCAAATGACTTAGAAAAGTAAAAAGAAAAAAAATGTTGGAAGACATTAAGTGTCTAATTTTAAGACTTCCTCTACAGCTACAGTAATCAAGGCAGTGTTGGTGTAAGGAATGACATATAGATCACTGGAATAAAACAGAAAATCTGGAAATAGAACCACACATATATGGTCCACTGAGTTTTGAAAGATTATTTAACATTAACTTTTTATGGAATATAAACTCAATTCAAGAGCAGAGGAAAAGATAGTGTTTTCAGCAAATGGTACTAGAACACCAACTATCTGTATGTGAAAAATTTACCTAAATCCTTTATTTCCATACATAAAGATAAGTTGAAAGAATCTATGAACCTAAATATGAAAGACTAAAGCTATAAAACTTTAAGAAGAAATTATAAGGGAAAATGTTCCTGAATTTAGTGTAGGCAAGAATTTCCTAGGATACAAAAAACACAATGTATAAAAGAAAAAAAAATTGATAAATGAGATTCCATCAAAATTTAGAACTTTAAATGACATTGTTAAGAAAATGAAAAGTAGACCTTAAACAGACCATATTTATAATACTTATAATGTATGGCCAGAATATATAAAGGACTCTTCCTGCTCATTAATAGACAACCCAATTAAAAAGTAGATGCAAGAAGATGATAAATACATAAGGAACAGCATAAGGAAAGGTGTGTAATACTAGAATCAGAAGAATATTAATCAGTACAATAGAAAAATCATTTTATACACTCATTAAGCAGATGAAGTTAAAAGTTTTAAAAGAACAGATGTCAGCTTAGGTGTGTACCAGTTAGAAGTTTAGAATACTGCTAATGTGAATGTAAAATGATGAAACCATTTTGGAAAACAATATAGAAATTACTTGTATTATTGTTAAGAAGCAACAGTTCTGTACTTAAGTTTTTACTTAAGAGGAATGAAAACATGTTCACAATAGACTTGTACGTACAGATTGACTATCCCTTATCTGAAATTCTTGGGACCAAAGTGTTTTAGATTTTGGTTTGAAATCCACTTGTTATGCAAAGAAGATAGCTACTCCTGCTTTTTGGGGGGTTCCTGTCACATGGAGTATTGTTTTCCACCCTTTAACTTTCATTCTATGAGTTTCTTTTTGAATTAAGTGTGTTTCTTGTATGCAGCATATTCTTGGATCTTGCTTCTTGACTCATTGTGCCAGTCTACTTCTTTTGAATGGTGAATTGAGACCATTAACATTGATGGATATAACTGATATGTATTGACTTCTCATTGTCATGACTTTTTCTTTTTGTTGAATTCTCCCCCTTTGCATTTAATTTCTTTTTGTGCACAATGGATTCATTCTGCTGGCCTCCCTGTGGTTGTGATCCTTATCTTTTCCTAGGATATTGTCTAAAATTTTTTGGAATGCTAGTTTGGTATTCATGAAGTTCCTAAGGTGCTCTTTTTCATGAAAGTATCTTATTTCTCATCAATTTTGAAAGGTAGTTTTGCAGGGTACATCAATCTATGTTGGAGGCTGTTTTCCTGTAGGGCTTGAAATACAGCACTCCAAGCTCTTCTTGCCTTGAGGGTTTGCATTGGGAAGTCTGCTGAGATTCTGATGGGCTTTCCTTTGTATATGTGATTTGTTTCTTTTCTCTAACTGCTTGTAGAAATTTGTTCTTCTGTTTGGTTTCTGGAATCCTATTATATGCCTATGTGTAGTTTTTTTTTGTTTTGGATCAATGCTAGTTGGAGTCCTATATGCCTCACTTATCTGTATTTCAAGTTCTTTTTCCCTCCTTGGGAAGTTTTCTGCCATCACTTCTGTGAACATTTTTTTTTTTATGTCATCTGCCTCTCTCCTGTTTCGTCATTGACTCCAATCAATCTTATGTTATTCTCCTTTGCATCGTCTAGCTGCTGCTGGATTAATTTCTCATGGTCGCTTACAATTCTGAAGAAATTTTTCTTTTCCTGATGACTAACTGTAATCTTATCTTCTATATCTGAAATTCTGTCCTCACATTGGCTCATTCTGCTGTGTAAGCTTTTGATGGAGTTTTTGATCTCCTGGAAATCTGTTTGTATCTGTTTTATGGATTTCATTTGTTTTCTATGTTGGAATTCCATCATCTTCCTCAGGTCCTCTATTTTTTACCTGTCTCCTCTCTAGATTTATTAATCATGTCTTGCATTATGGGCACAATCTCTATTGTTATCTGAGAAATTATTTCTGATTTCATTTATTCCAGATCCTCTTTTGTTGCCAGTTCAGGGAGTCCATGTGGTTGAGTATCATATTGTTCCATCTAATTTCCATTTGGGGTTGCTGTACATGATCTGGAAGTCTAGTTTTGAGGCTTTTTTATGTGTTTTCTCATTTTAACGGGAGGGGAAGGGTTGTGCTGCTGGTGCCACATGGCTCACCTCCTCTGCACTGGGAACGGTGCTATGGTGACTCAGAAGCCTTCTTCTGGGCGCTGGGAGCAGCTCCTTGTTATTTTTCAATAATCATCTTAAATTATTTTGTATTTTGATCAGAAAATAAGACTTAAGCTTTGAAAATTTATGAAATAGTTGATCAAATAGATCAAATATAACTCAAAGATTCTGACAAAGAACATTCAAATGCTGATATGGATGTCTAGTCTTAAATCAACTATATAGTATGTATAGATAATAAATGCTAAACATGTAGAAGTAAAGGTCCAAAAATAGTTGCTAAAGCATTTTAGATGGTGAGATGTAATAAGAATAAAAAATACCATGTGAAGCAGCATGAACTACCTTGAGCCATGTATTATCTTTATGAGAGGAACATGGTGACACAGGAAGTATGAGATCTCCTAACCAGTGACTCCAGACATCAAAGTCATAAGTATATACAGCATGTAATTTCCATATATTTAATACTATGACCATTCACAAGATAACACTTGATAAGGAGTGCCCCTGTAAATTACAGATATTACTATATTACTACATATGTGTATATTACTATATTATTACACTATATTACTGCATATATGCTTTGAGAAATTTTAGAAACACAAGTTTTACAAAATGGTTTTGTAAAGTACTATGTATGGACAAATGTTTGAACATCAAAAAATATACAAGTACAAGACAGAATCCACTACCCTAAAGAATACATCATTGCATTTTGAAAAGCCAATAATAACACAGAGAAAGGACTTAGCAACAAATCACATTGACATATTTGTAGATATTGTTAAGATTAAAAATATTAGAAAGCAAAATAACTTGCAGTCTTTTTGGAGAGAAATTTTATAAATAGCTATTCTTTGTGAAATGGTTATTTTTCTTAGTAGAAGATCATGTTGCATCAACACACTTTGTAGTTTTTTTCAATATATATTCTACATATCATAGCCTAACTCTAGTTACTATTCAGCTATTTATAAACAATTAATGTAGTATTCAGTGATACATGTTTTCTAATGGTCATTTTTCAAAAATACTAAGGAAATTTTATTAAATATCAGACACTCTTTACAGGAAAATGATTCACACACACTGAATTCCTTCCTTTGGTATTAGTCATTTAACAGTGGCTTTCTGATTCAAAAATGAATCTCTATGGATCTGCTACATACAGAAAACATTCCTTACACCTTACTTTTCATTTATCTACCTGTAACATTTCAAACACACAAATACATTGGTGCAAACATTGACACATATTCTTAAATTTTATCAATTCCTTGGATTTAGAAAGACATATTCTACACATGTGTAAATCATGACCCACTGTTTCAGTGGAGAGTCTTCTTGATAAATAGATCACATTTCTGTGTACATATATTTCTTGACTTATGATAGCTTATGTACACTAAACAGTATAAAATGAATACATTGTAAATTGAAAGTGTACTTAATACCCTGCACTTACCAATCATCAATGCTTAGTTTTACTTTCCTCAAAGCTGTTCAGGAAACCCAAATGAGCATGGGGATTCACCTAACACAAACACATTTTGTATTATACTGAGCATCTACATCCCAAAATTTGGGTACCACAGGGCACTGGGGTGTGCCATTCATTCCCCTCATGATCTGCAGCTGGCTTGAAGCCATGTTCCCATTCTCCTCACATGAGAAGTTGCCAGGTTGCATGGCCATCATGAGGAGAGATCAAAATTGAAACTCTGAAGTAGAATTTCTAATGAATGTGCTTCATTTTACATGAGAGAGTAAAACAAAAACCTAAAAGCCAAACCATGGCAAGTCTAGAACTGTCATCAAAAATCATATGGCAAAAAGTTTAAGCTGTGACCAGATGACTCCACAGTATATAGAGAGATTTCACTGTCCTACGTCTTGTCTATTGTGTGTACCTCTACCAAAATCACATGTATGTTTATAGTTAAATAAGTTTTACCCTCAGGTACCATTTTGGGATGTTAATAAAAGTCGTGTGCATTTTCCTTAGTTACTTATTTCTCTTCTCAATTTTCTTGTAGCTGAGAAAACACAGTGTCAGGTGAGATGAAGGGGAGTTTAACAATTTTTAAATATGCTGATGTCCACGCTCACATATGGAAGTGCAGATGCATCTTTTACTACCCTGTGTCTGCTGTGTCTGAAGAGCAGATGTGCTTGAATCACCTCCTAACACCATGACACAAATAAAGAAATCACATAATAAAATACACAATTTCACAAGGCATAAACACATTAAATAATGACTGCCTCCCAAATCTCAAGGCTCTAAGTTGGCATCTGTTTGTTTTATACCTTTAAAGTTACACTGCCATTTTCCTGATGCTTGGAATAATTAAATGCCCAGAAACATCCAGGTTTCTTTCGAGTGAAAAATGCAGAATCTATCACAGAAACTGTTTCCTGTGCAGGGTTCTCAGGAGAGCATCTTTCACGTCTTTGTTCCTCAGGCTGTAGATGAGAGGATTCAGCATGGGGACGACAATGATGTAGAACATGGAGGCCACCTGTGCCTGGGTCAGGGATGATGTGTTATCAGGCTGCAAATATGTGAAAATCAGGGACCCGTAGAAGATGGTCACACCTGTGAGGTGGGAGGCGCAGGTGGAGAAGGCTTTCTGCCTGCCCGCTGCAGACTGGATCCTCAGGATGGCCGAGAGGATCTCAATGTAAGTGACCATGATGATGAGGAGAGAACTGAGGAGCGTGAACCCGGCTAGAACGAAGATCACCAGTTCTGTCTTGAACGTGTCTGTGCAGGACAGGGCCAGCAGGGCTGTGGTGTCACAGAAAAAATGATTGATGGTGGAGTTGCAGAAGGACAAACTGCTAATCATACACACAGAGACTAGAGAATTCGTGAAGCCTATGGTGTAGGGCATTGCTCCCAGCCAGTTGCACACTCTCTGGGACATGAACACTGAATACAACAAAGGATTGCAGATTGCTACAAAACGATCATAGGCCATGGAGCCCAGAAGAAAACATTCGCTGCACAAAAAGCCAACAAAAAAGTACATCTGAACAAAGCAGCCCACGAAAGAGATGTATTTTTGTTTGAACTGGAGACTGACCAGTGCTTTGGGTGTTACAGTGGAAGAATAGAAGATGTCAATGAACGCTAAGTTTCTAATGAAAGAGTACATAGGCTTGTGAAGCTGAGAGTCAGTTTTGATTAGCAAGATTAGTCCCAGGTTCCCCAAGACAGTGAAGAGATAAATGAACAGGAACACCAGGAAAAGGCAGGCTTGGAGTTCAGGGTAACTCGCAAATCCAGAGAGACTGAAGACGGTCACCTCAGTGAAATTGTCCCCTGCCATTTCTGACAACTCAGGTTTTGTGCTAACCTGCTGAAGGACCAAAGAAGGGTAGAGAAAGACTCAAGTCTCAAGATGGAATTATCACAGCTGACTTAGACTCCTGGGACAATAATATAATTGGTGGACAGCAAATAAGTTAGTTGAGAATTTATACTTATTTTTAATTTATACAGACCTGGTAGGCACTAATAATAATTGAGATCTCCATTTGCATAGAATTGGTACACTATAAATATTGCTGTTTGGAGGATATGAAGAAATTCCTACAGAGATTTACAATCACAGGCTATGTTAGTCTATCATCAGACCCCAAGTCATATAATTAGTAAATTATTTGGTATAATTTAGCATATCATACTGTTCAAAATTGTAAGGATTGTCTGGAAACAAAAACTAGGATTTTTGAATTTAATGATGTTTTTGTTTCACAGGCCTATTTTCTAAATATATAACAGTCTACAGATGTTACCAACTTAGTAGGAACTTGGACACAATTAATCAATAAAGCTTGAAAAAGATTTCTAAAAAGAAAAGTAGAAAGGTTAACCTCATATTATATATTAATGCAAGCATACTTATACTTACCTTTTTTCCTTCACTTACCCTTTCTTTCTCTCTGTTGGTCAGCTGTTGAAGACCTTAGCTGATAACATAGCTCAAACTGATTCCTGAGTGTTTTTTGAAACTTGATTTTATCCCATGTAAATCACATATAGAACAATATGCTAACTTCTTCATTATGGAACAGTAGTTTCCAAGTCAATAATTACTAAAAATTTGCTAAAAAATTGAAACAGAATTAAATTGTGTGGGTTTCATTGATATTAGAGAAAATATATTTGTAATTGACTCCCCCAAATAAATGTAAACATCATGTACTGGAAAAATATGCTAATAAAAGAAAAGAAGAGGGAAAAATATGTGATAAATACAGAAACCTGAAAGAGGTATGGTAGTTAAATCATATTTATTTTAGACATTTATTATAGTAACCAAAACGGACTTGAATTACATTATCTGCAATTAATTATTTAAAGTTTCACATGCTCCCAAGTGTCCTATTCATTCATTTAACAAGGATTTATTTAAGGTAAGCACATTGTCTTGCATGTCTCTATATTTTTAAGACCCGCTGAAAGATGTAGCCAGATAAAAGAGGAAAAAAAAGTCAATGTGAGAAGCACACACACACACACACACACACACACACATATAATTTATAAAAATAAAAGGATGCTTAAATTACATTTACCTGGGATTCAGATTTTCAAAGCAAATCCACTTCTCTTGCAATTCTCTTCCATCTATTTTTGGTCTGCTATTCTTCCTTCATCTATAATTTTGGATCTCACGAATTTCCAATACTATGGCTCTGATCTGTTATTGCTGGTGCTGCATCTGCTGTTGCTTGGCACATGGCTGTTCCTGTTATCATGAACACCCAACTGCATTATGATGCTAAAAAAATTACTTCTGATTTTTGAGGACAATTTTAGGTATTGTATAAATTACCTTCCTTGATGGGATAGAAATTAGAGCTAAAATAAATCAGATTATTGTTATGCCTCCTAAGTGATTAAAAATATTTTTTATTAGCTGGAACCTGGCATCAAAGTCAGGATTAGTTTAGTTCTTTATACATCTATAAAGCTACCCCATGGTAAACAATTTTCCCTGCAGTCCACTGTGCTTTGCAGACCTCTTATATTCATCTCTTCCTCAAGCACTTTTACTCTCTTCATAATGAGAGTAATCAATTAGCACCTTTGATCTCTTGAGGTTTATGCTGTAATTGCACCCCAAGGTCTATTTGTAAATTGCATGCAAAATATCGCCAAAGGAAACTTTCAGGTATGTGGTCCTTGATTTTGTTTATTTCACTTTACATAGCCACAGACATATGGAAAAAATTTATTGGATAGTTTTAGAAACATATTTGTCTTGAGTTTATTTGTAGATATACACATGATATTTCCTAAACACTAAAACATTATAGACATCTATGAAAAACATGGGGCTAGAGAGTCTCAGATAGGTTCTACCCCAGTCAGGTCTCCCCAAGCACACTCACAGAAAGAAATGAGCTTTCTATGCACCAATTTAATGTTCTCAACATATTTCAAGATTACCTTCATAACTAGGCTGACAAATCAGGCATTATTAATTCTGATTGCACCCAATAGCATATACACAAAATCATTTACTGAGAACCTGAGTGTTACCTAGAGAAAGCATTTAAAAATGTGAAATAATAATCAAACCGACAGGCTTGGAATAATGCTCATGTTATACTCAATACTCCTTAAATTGAATTCACTTCATCATTTCCTGTTTCATTTGCTGGCTTATTTATTTTAAAACAGCTCCCTGAGCCACACCCCTATGCTGATTTAAGTTTGTTAGGAATTAAGATTGACTCATAAGAGTGAAATTTTCAAAATGCCCCAGAGTAGGGACTATGCTTTCAATACCACTAAGTTAGAAGATTTCATTAGATGTGTCTACTTGTTTCTTCTCCTGAGGTCTTTACATTCTTTCGTATTGCTGGCCTTTTTAAAAAATTTGGTACATATTTGTAGCACATGACAATCGTATTCCCCATGGGGAGTTGGTCCATGTACAAAATAAATCAATTTAAAAATATGTCTCTATGTCTTGGTCCCCTTCCCTTTTGCAAAGGGTCAATCTTCCTATGTCCTAGCAGCTGTCTTACTTTAAAAAATTAGTATTGCAATATTGGAACAAGGCAGATTTTTTTATTCCTAGGGAACAATTATCTCTATTTCTACATATCAAGTTAGAGAATTTTTTAAAATGAGTAAATTCTGTTACAGATGTCATATATCACTTATTAAGGCAAATGTAAAGTTTATTTTTTCTTGTGTATTATGCATCTTGACAAAATCAAACTTTGGAAGGATTGGGTTGGACTCTCAAAATCTCAGATTTTCATTTGTTTTTTTGTATACATTCAACACACATTGATTAAACCGCTACTGCAAAATGACACTGTGCCCTGTGAGAGACTACAACAATGACAATGAGACAATTTCTACTGTCAAACTGCCTAAAATTAGTTGAAAGTTCAAAATTTTCCTGAACTATGTAATACTCTGCATTTGGTAAACTGTGGTATAGTGAAAACTGATGTTTAATTGTCAAAGGGCTCTGGTTGGCCTCACCATAGGATAAATGTGCATTTTATAACTGCTGGTTCAGTTGCATGCATAAATTCCCAAAAATCCAATTAAACTTTCGTCAAGAATTTTGACTTTTTATGTATATATTTTTAGCCTTAGTTTCTTGATTTGCTAGAATCAATTTCTCTGATTCTAACATCTTAGATAATCATAGTACAATTATTACCATAAATAAATTTACATTGATATAATAATAATAATATTAAATAAAGTACAAGCTTCACTACAAAAGGTCTTTATTTCCACAAAAGTCCATTTATTCCTTTTCAGGATCAAATCTAACATGTCACATTGCAATTAATTTCCTGTCTTCTTAATCACCTACAATTTTAACTCTTAAATATTCTTTCCTTTCCTTTCCTAACTATGATAGTTGTTTAAGGTATTGGTCAAATACTTTTTAGAATGCCTTTCAATTGCAGCTTGTTGGATATTTTGTTATGATTAAATTGAGCTTATTTATCATTTAAGAGATTTCCAGAAAGGTGATGTATGTATTTTCTTAACCTTATCTCAGGACATATGACATTATATTAAATTAAGACACTTAAATTAATGGATATGACACATCTTCACTATAAACTTATAAATCTTTTATTTATAATCAAAATATTTATAAATATTTTTGTTTTAAAATTTCACCACATATTTTGACAACCCCTTTTAAAGTATGAGGCCTTCCAGTGTGGTTCAGTAAATTTTTATGGGGATTTTGCCAAAAATATCAATTTTATTATATCCCCCACTTTGACAATTTATATCTGTACAGTGAAATATTTCATATAGGTAAATAATCCAAACATAATCTTATTTGATACTTTTTTATTATGATCCATAAGGAATACTTCCTTATGCCTTTATTTAATATTGATATGCCAATCCCTAATAATTGAAAACCTTATTCTAGAGTGGTTATTTTTAAAGAATGTAAAGAAAAAACAGAAATTTTTATTATTTTTATTTTTTATCCCCTCTTAACTATCAAATGTACCAGTAAGTATTATATGAGACAGTCATATAAAATAATTAACTCACCAAATTCATCAGCTGGTAAATATTGGGCACAGATGATGTGATAGTCACTTTCTTGTCAACAAAGTAAGTAAGATGCAGTGATTTCCTCCCAAGAATGATGTCCAGAAGAGGAGATGGAAATGAAAGTAAAATTTTGGCACCCACTTTTACAATAGAGTGTACAATGATAGAGTGATGGAGCAATGTATTTGATTTTGTAGAGCAAGGTTTGTTACTTGTGAAGGACCCTAGTTAGCAAAACAGACTCCATATTGCTGCTGAATGACCCACCTGCTTGCCTTTTAAATGAACTTAAAAGGAGGAAGCTTAGAAACCTCCTCCCCTTAGAGAGTCTCTTAGAAACAATCAACTATTGTTTTATGAATGTTCTAACAGCAGGACATTCTGCTTCTGTACCTTTTGCTTGCTTTGCTAGTTCTATCCCATAGGGGGTCCTAGAAACTGTTGGACTCAAAGGGGTATAAAACAGGTTTGTCAACCCCTAGTCCGGGCTCAAGCCCCATGCTTGGCTTGGGTCCTGGCTGGTAATAAACTCCTGTGTGGATTTAACATCATCGGTCTCTGGTTGGTTCTCTCTCACTGGGTCTGACAACTTGTATACACTGTCTGCTTTGTATATTTTATATGTGGCCCAAGAGTTTTTCTCATCACTCATTTCACCCCAGGCAAGTGAAAAGATCAGACTCCAAAACATGATCTCATCCAGTCCATATTTGGTGAAGTGAAGAATGGTGAATCTAGGCCAACTTGGTAGGAACCAGGCTTGCATGACAGTTTATAGAGAACTCGTAGCCAGGACCAAAAAAACACAATAGGAAATAACTGCAAAGGTAGTCTGGGTATGAGTTGCAGAAATCTGGATTTGAGAAACCTGAAGAATAATTGAGTTTTCAAAAAGCTATTTGACAGACTGAGATGTAAAATCATAAATTTTCATTGAAAAAATAAATGTTTCTACTTAGACTTTCTCAATTATCTTGGTGAGCTTGAATAATTTTATATTTCACAGTATGTTCTATAAAAATTAGCTGGACTAGAATTGAAATATTTTGATAAGTAATGAGACCTAACATAAATACATGCATTCTTACAATAGAGCTTCCTGTGTTTTTCACAGGAGACTTTTTCCAAGACAAACTACAGATATGAACTCTGGAAATGTTCCAGTCTCTTATAGATGGGGTATAGTTTTTGTATGCAACCTATACATATCATGTCAAATACTTTAAATCATTACTTATGATATCATTCCTAATTATTTATAATACCTAATAGGATGTAAAGCTTATGTAAATTGTTTTTATCCTATATTTTTGTTATATTTTTTATGGTATTACTTTTTGTTTTTTATTTTCTCTGATTTTTACAGCCTGTATCTGGTTCACTCCATTGGCCTAGGACCTGTTTACAATGGGATGATTTGCTGTCTTCTCCCTACACATATATATCTAAGGCAAAATCTATTTTGTGAACTAGGAACAGTGATTAACAACAATAAATAATAATAAAAATAGGTTTCTAACTCTTTCACTCATGTAATATATCTTATTCTATTGTGTTTACATATCCTTGATGACCCCTTGTAACTGAAGTCACAGACAGGGAAATGACAATAAAGTGAGAATACTATACAAATTCTACCATTATGACCATCATAATTACTTTGTCAAATGTAAATATTCTGTGTATCTCCTGCCAAGAAATGGGACTTAAAGATTTTAATTGTAGTGTGTGGTTATGTCATGGAGAGATTTTCTTGTTATCGTCTAAGCATCTCCTTATTATAAAATTGTCTTTATTTTGAAAATTAGGTCATAACCAATTACAGTGATCATTACGTTTTGGCAGATCAATGTGACATTATGGTGATATGTGATCAAAATAATTGCAATGCGTTTATTCTCGTAGAAAATATGGGAGGTAAAAACAATGCAATAAAATAAGCTAAAAGCATATAAAATAGATTAAAACACATTTTAAAGCATATTTATGTCACTTTATAATACTCAATAAGAGAAAATAATTAAACATTTTAAATTTTGTAAGTAAAGATTTATTACTATAAAGTATAATTTCTAACCATATAATTATTATAATTTTATACTTATAACCACTTTTCACAAACAAAATTCAATGAAGAATTACAAAGTGTCACTTGATAAAGGCTAAGCTTTATTTTTTTATCATTCTGGGAATAACAATAGTGCTGGACCAAGTTTTAATTTTCAAGTGAGCCAAAGGACAGATTATGTTTGAAATAATGCACAATACTATTTGCAATATGGGATTCTAAATTATGTTTAAAATAAAACTTTTAGTACTTTGAAGTGGCTGCACTGTTTGATGGAAATTTCTTGAATCCTGATTTTTGATGAATTCCAATCTACTCAGGTATAATTGAGTACATTTACATTGTTATTTTAGCAATTCTGTAAGACTGACGTAAAGACAAGAACTTCTGTTCCTATGAAATTATTTGTTCTAAAATAACATACTCAAGTAGTCATATTCTTAGCGAAAGATGGCACACAAACCATGTACAAAAATTTCAAACCACTGGGATGAGATGACAAGGAGGCCTACACCCAAGTGCATGAAAATGTTGTATGTGAATTCTCACTCTCATCTCTGACGTGGTCTCGTCCCTGGTAAGCTTTCCAGCCCCCAACCCCTGGTTTCCTTGTATAAAAATGGCTCAGGGTGAGAGTTGCAAAGAAGGCAGATTCTGTTCACCCTGTAACAATCTTCCTGTGTGTGTGCATATTGTGTATCTGTGCGATTATGCATTTACTAGCTCTTTTACCTTCTGCATGTATACTTCAGGTCATATTTTATAGTTACCCAATCCACAGAAAATGATGCCAACTTGTTACATGGGAAGTTGGATTTTCAAAGTCATATTTTTGGCATTGAAGGAATCAAATTATACCATAATAGCATAAAATTATTTTTAATTGAAGACAGTTGAGACACAGTAGATCCCAAAATAAGCATGTTTAGAAGCTCTCTTATCTGAACAAAGACAGGAATTTCTAAAAGCTGGTGCCACAAATCCTCTTTCCAGGATGGCAATGGCTTCACTCCGGGGAGGAGAGAAGAGAAACACTGCTATAAGTCACCCCTGGGGGAGATTTCCTGCCTGGAAGAAGACTGAGATGCCCACTTGCCCTAGCATAAAGCAATCACCATTATGCCCCTTCTGTCTCCCATGTGTTCCATTAAAAGCCCAGTTTTTCATCCCAGGAAAGCTTTTCCCCATGTGTTTCCTTTACCTGTAAAATTGGGTATAAAAACTTCTAATTACTAAGCCACCTGGGAATTTTGTGCATAAGAATAAATGATAATTTATCTTTTGCTGGTATAGTTCACAATTCCCCAAATCATGAATCCAAGAAGATAAAAGAAAGCATTTCCATGTAAATGTACATGTGTGCCTCCATGTATGAGTGTGTGGCATGAGTGTTACAAAAGCCAGCAACCAGGCATCTTGAAACATAACCTACCTTCAATTTATTTTGTCTTCCACATATCCTTAGGCATTTAGCAATGTACTGTCTTCCAGAATAATAAATATGCTTTAAATATTTCTGCCTGAAGATTTATATTCCTTCAGTAAATATTGTCCTCCTAATTATTTGTTTCATGTCTTCTTTGGGTTCTCTGTTCCTCACACTGTATATTAGAAAGTATAGTGTTGGGAGCAGAAGAGTATAAAACACAGAAATTATTTTAGCTGTATTTTGTGGGTAGCCAGTGCTGGTTCCCAGGTAAGTGAATATCATTGTCCTGTAGAAGAGGGTTTGTATGGTTAGGTGGGTAGCACACACGGAGAAGGCTTTATGTCTGCCACTGGTAGACTGCATTTTCAAGACAGTGATAGGAATTCCCAAATAGGAGCTGATCACTACCAAAAATGTAGTCATTTATGTTTCTCCAGAAAGTACAATGAATAAAGCCTCACCATGGTTTGTATAGGAACAGGAGAGTTGAAACAGCAATGGGATATCACAGAAATAATGATTGATGATGTCAGGCCCACAGAAAGACAAGCTGAGAAAGCTGCTCAGAAGGGTGAGCAAATTGGAAAAACCCAGCAGGTAAGAGGCAGTCACCACGTGGACACAGCAGTCAGGGGTCATGAAATCTTTGTAGTGAAGACGGTGGCAGATGGCCAGGTATCGATCACATGCCACTGTGGCCAGGAGGAAGCACTGCATGGTCAGGAACATGCTGACAAAGGAATACTGCAGGAGACATCCCCAGTAAGAGATGGCCCTCTGTTCTGCCATGTAGTTCTTCAATATTTTAGGTATAAAGATGGAGGAATAGCAGACATCCAAGAAAGCCAACTGGCAAAGGAAAAAGTACTTGGGAGAATGGAGCTGGGTGCTGACCAGAATTATTGTAATAATCCAAAGGTTGCCTGGCATAGTAATTACATAGATGAAGAGAAACAATGTGGAGAGCACAATATTAAGTTCTGGGTTGTCAGACAGACCCAGGAGGATGAACTCAGTGACCACAGTGACATCCCTCTGAACTATGTATGTGGCTCACCTGTGAGCAATCTGCAAAGACCAAGAACAAAAACAAGGTTACCAGAAAGTCCTTATATCTCAACTATGTGAATTCAGTGGCCTGCTCCCTTGCAAAAATCACAATTTTAATTAGCAATGATAATAACATCTTGAAATAAACTTACATTTTGAATGCATGATAAAAAATTACTTGGATTTCATCAAGGGATACAATTTGACATTATAAGATCTCGTGGAGAAATTATAAATCCTCTTGGAGAACCCTAAAATGGAGAGAATTCAAAAGGTAGATCCTGGAAAATAGATTATGTATTCCAGATAAATAATACAAAACAAAAATTTCATGGTTTAAGAAAGAACATCTTTTAACCAAGAACAAAGTAAGCAAACAAGCCCCACAATATTCAATAAGTAGATTTTGACACAACTAGCAAAATCATTCTCTATATTTAGCCAAGTTAACCAATGAACACAATATACATGTGTGTTGTACACATATATACATATATCATCACCATGTAAAAATTACATAGTACTTATAAAAGAGGAAAATCAGAGTCAATGGTATCTGGGATACAAAATAAAAATAAACACATTTTCTATCACAATGTAATTATTTTATAAAACTAATATGTTGCAGGAAGTCATTCTTTGCAACTCCAAGTGACATTTGATTCTCTGAAGCATTTGCTTTTTTTTGTACCGGTGATCAAACTCAGGACCTGGTGCTTTCGAGGCAGGCAGCTGCATCACTGAGCTAAATCCCCAGCCTTTTGTTGCATTTATCATCCAACCACTTTTACTTGTATAGATCAGATTTTTAAATAATGTTTCCATTGTTTTCATTATTATCTAATAAGAAAATATTCAATATATTTGATCCCTCGATTCAAATCTCACATCTAATTTTAGGAACAATGTATATATTTCCTGTTTATTAGATCACTTAGGAACCTAACTTTCCAAAAAGATGTCAGGATGTTAAATAAATTTCATTTTATCCTTTATTATTTTACCTCAAATACATGAAAAGTAAATTGCTGATATCTGTTATATTTGGAAAGTACTTGGTTAAGTATGTTTAAGAAAGACTGTCTTTACTACAAGGCATTTTAGAATACATAATACACCATTGCAGTTCGAGAATTTTCAGCAGGAGAAAGAACTATAGATTTTTTCACATTCATTAGATTACTAAATATTTTCAGTGAATATTTATAAATATGGCATTCCAAAAGCAATAACACAAAATTATTTGAGAATAGTATTTCTCTAATATTGAATATTGTGATAAAGAAATGGGCTCATGTTTCCACTCCTATCACCCATGTGCTGTAAAGTAACCTACTTACAACAATTCATATATTTCAAACAAAGTCACAGGAGAGCACTGAGTGTGTCTATTTTTTTTAAACTGCAAAATGTTGAGAAGATTATCTGCCCACATTTTTTAGTGAGCAACATGTGATTTCATGGGCAGGCATTATTTCATCTCTAAACCTTCTTCAATAGGGAACTGTGAGAACTACATGAGAAAGAAAATAAATGGAATTTTTCACACATATAAGAATCCATAAATGGTCATTGCTCATTTAACATAAAACAAAGCCAATAGAGAATGAGAAAAGAGACTGTCTTTTCACCTACCTGATAAATTACTGTGAAAAAGCTGGGGGGGGGGCGGGTTGGGGTTTTTTTGTTGTTGTTTTGGCTTTTGTTTTTTAATAGTGTTAAGCTGACTTCGCCTTGGTTGACTTTTGTTTTAAAGACATTGAATTTATTAATTATGAGTTTTTAAATTTCAGTAATTTCAAAACTGCTCAATTAATGTATCTAATAATGGTAATATCAGGACTATTTTTCATGCTGTGCTTTATTTTTTCTGTAGAATCAGTATTACAATAAAATATGGAGGGGTGGAGGGGTGGAAGGGAGGGAAGAGGAATGGGGAGAAAATAACCAAGATATATCATGTACAGGTGCAAATTCCCAATGACAAATATGATCATACTGTATACCTCAAAATACCAATAAACTTAATGAATAAAAAAGACCAATAAACTAATGTTTGAGCCTGAAAATTAGCTCTGTTAATAGAGACAGTGAAATGTTTGCTCTTTTCATCCGATTTAGAAAAATTAAACAGTTCATATGAATTAATCTCAGAATTTGTGATAGTTCTCTTATACATTCTTTTTTGCAACTCACAAAAATTAAAGACATAAAGCCTTAAATGTAGCTAGTTGTGGAAATGTAGAACAAATGCGCATTGCCTTGCAAGAAAGCTGGTTAACTTTGGCAGTGGCCTGATTCTACTCAGCTCATTCCGGGTTCTGGAATGGACTCGAAGCAGAAGACTCTGTCACATTGTATTCAGAGCATACACTGAGAATTAAAGATTTTGAAAATCACAGAAGGCTTTTATAAACTATTGTTACAACACAGAAAGAGGACTCTTACCTGGTATTGAGAGGAAGTTTAGCCCTTTTTCTCTTAATTTCCTGCCTGTTGGATTTATATTTGGCTTTGGACCTTGGAGGATAGAATCCCCTGTGTTTTGTAAACACAGGATGTCCTTAAAACAACCCAAGACAGGATTGAGGAAATCATGGCCCAGAATGCTTTCTGAATTGTGGCAGATGGTGTATTTAGAATTCTCACAACCTTAGAGAGAAATAATCACAGGTGTTCTTGTCTTATGTGGGTTTTCATCAAGGAAAACCTGAACTCTTAAAAGTTAACACCGTGGGCCGGGGATTTAGCTCAGTGGTTTCACGGACTGCTGTGCAAGTGCAAGGACTCAAGCTGGATACTCAGTACAAAAAAAAAAAAATGTTAGTACTGTTCACAGGTGCAATCATAATCTGTATAACTTAATGATGTGTAAAATTATATATTACATATTATATATTATCTTAAGAGCTCCCAGTTCTATTTGGTGCTGGTCATGTGATCCTATAAATGAATTATTATTGGTATCAGGGAAAATGTATACATAGTGCAATGTGAGACAGCCCAAGGGGAGGGGCAGAAATTTCTAAACAGAATTTCATGTGTCCATGTTTTTACACCCACCCAAGTGTGTTTTAATACAATAGAATGTATTTTAATATTAAGGGTAATTTAGCTAGTTAGGACACATAGAGAAATATCAAGTTCAATTGGTTGAGCATGAAAGCAATGTTTCAAATATCATAGAGGCAGACAAATGGAGTATAGAATAAAAATATAAAAAATGATGAATGGAGAGTGAAAGGTGGGGTAAATACTGTAAAAGTGGCTGATTACAAAGAATAAAGTCATAAATACTGGTCTATGCAACCAAACTACTGTATACAATTGCATATGAACATATGTGTGAAATTTGTAGTGATTTTAAAATGAAGGCAGAATGAAAACCTACAGAAACACAATAAATATTATTATCAACTTTAAGATGAGTTATTTTTTTAAAACAAATGTGAAGAAGGATTTTAGTTGAAATGGTTTATATTTGTTTAGTGCCTAATGAGTTCCAGGCACTGTGTAACTATCATCTCTAGTTGTATTATTTAATTCCTTAAACATTCTAATTTCCATGGTTTATATTACATGTCGCCAAAGTATTCAACACACCTGGAAGAGGATTCTCTTGAAAGCTGAACACTTGATAATTCTTAGAATGGATACTAAAAATAGGGGACCAAGAGATTAAGGGAGGGAGGAAGGAGCAGAGGACATGGGAAATACACAACTAAGATGTGTTGTTGTGCACAGGCACTGACTCCAAAGGAGAAATGGGGTCATCATGAACTGCACACGTGCAAATAAAAAAAAAGGTAAAAATGAAAGATAAAAATGTTCCAATTTCAGAAGACATATCCAAGACTGGTATAAACTCTAAGGAGAGATGTACATCTTCCTTAAATTGTGTTATTTTATAGTCAGGGCATTTTTAGATTATGTTTTGAATAGTATTATAGTTTGGATATGATGATGAAATCATCTTTACATATCTAAAATTATTGAATTGAAATTTGTATACAGGCCACTTTTGACCAAGAACAACTGAAAATTAGCATCATAGCTAGGATCAGTGTATTTAGGACTTATTCTTGAATTAAGACCAAGCATCAGATATTCAGAACGCAGGTCCATTACCCTGGCTTCTGGGTAATTCATATAAATAATGAAAATAATCATATGACAACAGAGCCATAACCAGTACAGGTTGTGTCAGTGACTTATTTCTCTGTTCAGTTAGGATAATTCCCAGATCAGAAACTCTGAGCACCTTAGACAGAATAAAAATTTAGCATGCATCTCATAGACATCCTGCAGACCCAGAGAAAAGTCATGGAAGAGAAAGTCTGTTGGTTCCTGATTTCTCCCACTGTGTATGTGAACACTGACTGGTTTTAGATGTAGAGTGAAGGCTTTGGGACTGCAAATGTTCATAAGTCTGTTTTCTGATATTTTACCTCTCAAGTGGCAGAGTAGCCTCAGATATTTCTTTTGCGGATTCCTCATTTCTATCCTATTGATTAATGAATTGTATCACTATTTAAGAACATGGGAATATATTTAGCTAAGTTGAATTTACATTAAGAAAAGCTGTATTATTTACATATACTATTATATAAAGTCATTTACAGTGAACCCTTGACCTACGAACTCAGTTTGTTTCCAAGGACTCATTGTAGCTCAAGTTGGTCATTGAAGGCTCAGGCTCCTTCACACAGCCTTCAAAGTCTCTCTCCTGTACACAGGCAGATCTCCGTGTCCTTAGAGAAGCATTGCCCAGGATTTCTCAATTAACCCCACAAAGGAGATGATGTTGTCATGTTCCTTCCAGAACTCTTTAAGGGATAAATATATATCTGAGGCCATCTGGAAGCACAAGTGGCCAGCATTTGTGTTGTAACTCAAGACTTTGGTTGTAAGTTAAAACTAAAATTCCACTCATAACCCATTTTTTGTTTGTCAGGCTGGTCGTAACTTGAAGGTCCAATGTATATTTATATAATGTAGGTTTATTTCAAAAGCACCAATTTTTCACTCCTTTTCTTATTTCTAAAAATAAAATCTGCCACCAGCCTCTCTACTTCCCTCTAGAATTCCAGCAAGAATAATTTATTCTTCTTCTAGAAGGAACTAGCTTTTTGTTTGTTTTCAAAATATAATATTGTATACTTCTAGGCATGAGTTGAAGTTGATTTAAGACCCAAAAAATCATTTTCATGAAATATCACCTCCCCTCTCACATACATACTTATGGAACTGTGCCATCTTTCCTCTCCTGGGAAACCAGTTCCTCTGATTGTAGGTTATATATTGTAATAGAATATATAAGTAGCTCAATTTGTTCTCATTTTCAGTTATTTTGGCTGTATAACATTTCTTGTGCTCCATGTTCTAGATATAATATATTCAATGCTCTTAAAAAATGTGATTGCATTAAATTATATTTACTTATCATGATTATTTTATGTTTATTTTAACCTAAAACTTTCACTTAAGTGCATTTATCTGAGTATCTCATATAGATAAATAATAAATGCATGGCATATGACCTTTAGAAGCCTATTTTCAGTAATATATTTAATAGTTTTGAAAAATTGTAAAGGGCTACACAATTGTTATATACTGATGGTGATAGTATTATTTTATTTTTAAAATTGAATTTTCATAATATTTTCTTGAATTATTATTAATGTAGTATACATTTCAATATGGTACTTTTATTCTCACTTATATAGATATTGGTACCATTTCCTTAATTGGTCATGGCTGCTATCAAAAAGAAAATAATAAAACTTTAATGTCTCCTGTGTAAAAATATTTCAGTTATTATAAACTGAGGCTTCAGCTATGGCTTTTTGTGATCAGTCCAGTTCTCTCTAGTTATTTAAATATTTAAATCAAACTCCAAAATTTTAGTATAATTTTATTTATAAACCTAGGTGCTATGTAGAATCTTGTACTATTTTCATATAGGATAATTTGCAGCAATTTGAGAGATATCAGATTGGAACAGTCAGACCTGTCTGGTTGGGTTTATGAAGATACACTTTCATATTATATAATTTAAATGGAAGAAATATCACTGGATTTCATGACTTGAAGTACAAGGCACAGGTTGTCCCTTCTTGGAACATTATTTCTTAGGATTTTGTCTTTAAAGTATGAAAAGAATGGTGGAAAATCCAGAATTTTATTCTCAAAGTCCAAAGAAGATAGAAGAAAATCTTTTAAGAAAGAAAGAAGAGGGCCAGGGATTTAGCTCAGTGATTCCGGGGCCTGCCTTGCAAGCACAAGATCCCAAATTCAATTCCTGGTGCCAAAAAACAAAAAGAAAGGAAGAAATCTGATTACTGAAGTTTCCCTAACTGTCTTAGATTCATCTTTCTAAGCATAAAAGTAAAATTCTTCAGAATAAAACCTCTTTCTTGAGGTTTTAATGACCTTTCTGTGTGGAGCAGTAATAAAACTTAGCCATTCTGGTCTATGTTATTCCATACTTAGTGGTGGACACAGAGATGAGAAGTGGAAATACTGTTAGACCAACATTGAGAAGGGAACAGTGATCCAGGACCAAATTCTTCTGAGTAGTTTACCTGTGCACATTTCTTTTAAAGAATGTTAAGCTGTAAATAGTAAAAGTTATTTTGGGAACAAGCATTTGTCCCTTTTCTGTGTAAACCAAGTACCAATATTTTTTGTCATGAAAATATTTTACTTACTTCTGCACTTAGGAGTCCAAGATAGGGGATAAATTATTACTTGTGAATTTGGTTCCCACTATATATATTTGTGTGTTTGAATCTCCACATGTCTACATGTATCTGTGTATAATATGTTTATTATGTGAATAACTGCATGCATATTTATATTCATTTCTACTTGTTCAAAGGAAATAAAATATCATGAATTGTCTCAGGTAATTGCATTGATTTGAGTCTAATTTTCAAGTTATTTAACAAAATGACCAGCCATGTGTCTTATGTTATGTTATTCCTTTAGGTCTCTTTTTCCAGTGATATTAACACCAAGTTCCAATAAAATAAATTCTCCATGCCAGTGGGGCCAAAGCATTTATTAAATCTCTATGAGCCTTATTATATAAAGCATTGCTTCATATCTTGGCTTTGCTGTGAAGTTAATGAGGAAGGTGTCTCATTTCTAAAGCCATCTTGGCAGCTTTCTTCACCTCCTTGTTCCTCAAGCTGAAAATCAAGGGGTTTAGCATAGGAATTACCAGAGTATAGAGTACAGACACCACCTTCTCTTGTTCTAAGGAATATTGCAAGCTGGGTTGAATGTAACTGAAGCTTACCGAGCCATAGAATACAGTCACAACTGTCAGATGAGAGACACATATGGAGAAGGCTTTTTGTCTACCTGAAGCTAAGCAGATCCTCAGGATAGCAGCAACAATGAAGATGTAGATCACCACTATCATGAACGTGACCATGGCGATGATGGTGCTGAAGGCTAACATGCAGCAATTCATTCATGGATGTGTCAGAGCAGGAGAACTTTAACAGGGGAGGCAGGTCACAGAAGAAGTGACTGATGACATTGGGCCCACAGAAGGACTGCCTCATTAAGCCAATCATGTGTGTCAGTGAGTTGATTAACCCTCCAGCACATGAGCCCAACACAAGGACAACACAAACTATTCTGGTCATGGCCACTGCATAAAGTGTTCATGATTGCCAAATAGTGGTCATAAGCCATTGCTGCAAGCAGAAAGCCCTTGGTGGCAATGAGTGACACAAATAAAAGATACTGTACAATGCACGCAGAGAATGAGATCTTCTCCTGTTCCACAAAGAAATTCAGTAGCATTTTGGGTGCAAAAATGGATGAATACCAGGCATCAACAAATGACAGACAGCTGAGAAAGAGATACATGGGTGTGTTAGGCTTAGGAGTTACTTGGATGAGAAATAGCATCACCAGATTGTCCACTGGGGAAACAGCATAGATCAGCAGGAACACCACGAACAGGGCCACCTTCAGCTCCATGCAGTCTGTCAGTCCCAAGAGGATAAACTCAGTAACCATTGTGAAATTGACACCAGCCATGTATTTGTGTCTCTTGATACCTGGTAACAATGAGGAGACCGAAGTAAATTGAGAGCAATGATGAAACCTCAATAACTCTAGAATCCCTAAATAACTATGGAATTTCAGCTAGTTACTTCTCCTCTCTTGTTATCTTGCCTACAAGATTAGGAAGTTTCAATCACAAAGTCTATAATCTCTTGAATCACTGTCTGTTTGCTTCATACACAAAAACCTGTGAGAGAAAGAGGAGAATGTTGGCATCTTACATGCAGGGGGCCTTAAAATGCTGCTATTAGCAAATATAAGAAGATAAAGTGAATTTCATGGTATATATACATAAAGAATATCTTGCTTACACAGTGTAAGGAATTAGCTTGGAAATTCACCCAATTTACTGTGGTAATGATTTAAAATATAAAATATGTAATTTAAAATATATCACAATGTAAGAATGGCTCACACTAAATAAAAGTGAGTAGAGAAGAATATCAGTTATAGCATGTGCCCATTGCAGAAGATGGAAGAAAGGAGGCGAGAGAGGGAGGGATGGAGGGCAAAAGAAAGGAAAGAAAGAAAGAAAGAGAGAGAGGGAGAGAGAGAAAGGAAGGAAGGAAGAGAAAGAGAGATGCAAAGAAAGAAAACAAATGGCACTCTGCCATTTTAACTTGATATGTTCCACTTATGCTTCATTATTAGTTTCTACTCCACCTTTCTTTCTTTCTCTCTTTCTTTCTTTCTTTCTTTCCTTCCTTCCTTCTTTTCTTTTTCCTTCCTTCTTTTCTTTTTTTTTTTGTGATGCTGGAAGTCAAACTCCAGGCTTACTTGTATTACAGAAGTGCTCTACCATTCAGCTACTTCCCCAACTCTCCACATATTTTTAAAGTCAGATGTGACAATGAACAGGAGAAAACTTCCGAAATCTCTGAAGCCACTTCAAGATAATAGCCCAAAGCACTGGAAATGGTATGAAGTGTGCTCAGAACTGGAATATGAAATGTGGTAAAAAGCAGCTCATAATTGGCCTTTGACATCCAATAGAAATATTCTCTTGAGAACTGAGAACCACAATTTCTTTTATTTCTCTGGGAAAAAGCAAAGTGAACCCATAAAATAAGGTAAAACTGTAAAGAAAAAATGTGCAATTCTTTGTTTTCCTTCATGTTGCAAAAGAATGGTTGCAATAATCAATGGTTTTTCCACATAACCAATGCATATCTCTCTGTTGATTACTACTACACTCTGCCTAAAAATAACTGTCTTTTACATTTATGTTACAAATATAAATAATCATAAAAAATCAGCAGTGAATTTTAGGACATGATTTTGTTCTTAGGACAGAAAGCTATTGTCTGGCTTTTTTTTAGATTCTTATCTGGTGTAGCGCATGACAACTGTGGGAATAAAACAGAAAGAGGAGGTTATTACCATCCCATACCTTCCCTTGCTTTAAACACTTCCCCTGTAAGTCTCAGAAAAATGATTACACTGCAAAACTATTAAAATGATAACAAATAAACAGATAGATATATTTCATTTTTATTGTCTGTACTAATAAATGAATAAATCAGATTGCATTTCTTCCTCTAGAAAGAAAATTTCAAAGTTTTAAAACACTGATAGCTTCATAATGACTTTCATGCTAATTTAGATTTGTCCTTCCTTTGTATTTTGAAGTTTTTATTTAAATTTTGGAAAAATTATTTGACTGAGTAGTAGAATGTATGCATATGAGATTTGGATTAGGGAATTTAACTTACCAATGTATGGAAAAATATCCAAAATCTCAGCTGATTTAGGAATCTTGTGGCCTCCCATTCCCCTGGTTCATTGCCCTTTATTTTCTTTAAATATGCAAACAAAAAGCAGAACTTCTAACCCCTTCATCTTTCCCAGAGAATAAGACCTCGCTGTTAAATAATCATCCTTTGAAAGCTAGAGATCAAAAGTGCCAGCCCTGGTCAGCCCATCTTGGCCTCCCCTGCCTTACATGGTAACCATGGCATAAGAGAACAGTGGTGGCAGGAAGGTGAGGATGGGCTCATAGGGGCTGGGATTTTTGTTCTTTAGTTTTTGAGACTGATTATTTTCCAGCTAGGTTTTATTTTCCAGGAAACTTAGCAAATATATCATACTTTTAAAATGATTCATGCATTAAGTAGATGATGGTAGTAACTGGTATAAGTATTGAAATGCAAAATTATTGTTTAATATAGTACAGGCAAAGGCTGCAACTCATTGGCAGGAAGTTAGAGCAAGATGATTAAAATACCATCATGTGAAAAGGAAAGTTAACACAAAATACACAGTTATAGATTCACCTTAGGTGAAATGGGAATATTTCCCAAGAGTAAGCTTCTGATTAAAAGAATAAAATATGCACATTATTAAAAGTTTTTACAAATCACTCAATGACTTAATGGCTTCCCTAAGGCATTTCATTCCCTGAATTTTATAATGAACAGTCAGAAATGTGGGACAAGTGTGGGGGAAAAGCAGAACGTGTTTTCTGGGAAAACTGTGATTATTTAACAAAGTCTGCTCAGTATTTTAGTAAAAGCACTTTAAAATGCTTTTCAGAACACACTCATAGGCCTACATTTCAGGAAAACAAAATACAGTCATTAGCATATTTTTGGGACAATATAAGAACTGATGTAAATCACTCTCATTCCTTGGGTCCTTTGGACAAGAATTACATAAAAGAAGACAATTAATTATAGTCAAGTAGTCAGAATTAGGTTCTCTATCTTCTGAATCTTATATTGAACTCTTGAAATTGTATACAATACTATGCTTAATGTAGATATTACTGGAAAGTAGTTATATGATGATTGTTGACAATCAAATAGATTGGGAAACATCTAGAGACTTCATTATTAATAAAATGACTTTAATGTTTAGAAGCATTGATATTTAGAGGTTGTATCAGGTTGCAGTTGAATTTAGTTATAGAAAGCTATATTAAGATCATTTAATTGTTATTAACCTGTACTTGTGACAGTTTTTCCATTGGTCTGTATGAAAGTCATTCAGATTAGGATCAATATATTTATATATAACTAATCGGTATGTTGCAGAGTAGTAGGAATGAAAAATGACAAGAGCCTTTCAGGGAGGTGCCAGGGAAGATCACATGCTGCACGTCACACTGCACTCTGGTTAGAGTAGCATTTAGGGCTAGCGGGGATTATATCAGTGGTCAGAGGCCAGACCCAGCAGGCAGGGGTGTCTGAGACAAGGCCATCAGACTCGGTGGCAGTGCTAGCCCTGGGCAGCTGCACCCCAGAGAGAAGATCCCTCCTCGGCCTCAGGGCCAGACTCAGGAGCTGGAGACTAGTGTGGGATGTCCAGGATTGGGGTTTGGAAGTGGTGGCTTCCAGATGTCTTTGGAAATTGGGGAATTTCTTTTGGCATATTGGCCACAGCATTTGATCTAAATGGCGGGCAGCCCCCTCCAGCTGTCCTCGGGACACCCCGGGATGCAGAAGTGCAGTTCCGTTTATGCCTCTTCCCATTGTGGCCCTTGAGATCATGTTCTGACCCTGACTGCCCAATGCTGGGCTTCTGTCTGCATCTACAATGGAGCCTCTGGACTGGTGATGTGCCTCCCTCAAGCAAGGTGTTTGGATTCTGGGCTAACACTGACCCTAGGCTTCAGTGAGGTCAATAACACTTCGAGGAGACTAGTTTCTCCCTCAAAGCTCTGGAACTCACACACAGTTGGTGAGGAGCCCCAAGCATCCCCACTCTGTACACACCCTTCTGTAATCTCTTGCTTTGGTGCTGAGATCCCATCACAGAGGACAGCATGAAATCCCATCCACCAACGAAGCAGGTGCTGACTGCACAGGGAAGAGATGGAAAGAAAGAAAGTGTCAGAGCACAATTTCACCTGAGTTTTATGTCACAAAAACAAAGGATGAACCGAATGGTATTTATGGATACTTCCTTTCTTCTCTTTAAATACCTCTTGGTAACTGGCCTCTCCTGCAGTGGGGTTCTTCACACAGAGAAGTTGACCTTCCACGTCCTTGGTCCCCATTGTCACTATGAACCACATGTTTTTTGCCTACTGTCATTTGGGTTTTGACAAGCATTTTAGTGTGCTGGATTCTATTGTAAATAAATGAAGCTTTGCCCTGACCTCTTTCTTCCCCTTCCTCTTCTTAGACACAAAATATTGCTCTCCCTGGGAGATCATAATTACAGAAGCTGGAGCCACTTTATGAAGTCAGCAGAGATCCAAAGATCATTTATTGGCTCTGTCCATGCTCAGTGTTTTTGGCCCCAGAGAGCATCTTGAAAATTCATTGGATGTGGAGGTAGGAAAAACACACACAAAAGAAAGGAAGGTAGCTTTGGCAGTCTTCCTTCCTGTGGAACCCAAGGGAAGTTATTATTCCCAAGTCCTTGGTTTCTTTTTTATTTTATAAGCCTCATCCTGCTTGCAAGAGTGCAGTGGCAGGCAGATAGAAAGTTCACCTTATGGGGTGGTTCTTGCTTGGCCTGCCAGGCTTCATCCTAGAATCCCAGCTTCTTTCTGGAGACCTCTGAAGTGAGGGGCGATGGACTTCTACTGAGGATGTCATGCTCATTTTGGCAATCCACGTTGCTCCTGCCTCATTCTCATCTATGGCCAACAAAGAAAAGAAAACCCCAGCTGCAAGGTCTCCATGCTTTTCCTTTTTACCTGCTAATACCAGAGTTAAGTGTTTTAAAATATATAGAATGCACCGAATGAATAGGGGCTGGTTTGGCGAATCCAGTTGGTAAGACTAAGCCAACAGCTTTAGAGTGTGCCTCATGGATTTTAAACACTCTTCAGCCCCCTCAGGTCTGCTTTCCCTCAGCCTCTTTCCCAAAGTCACAGGGCCCCTGGACTGTCCCTGCTCTGGTGTCTCTATCTCACCTCCCTTGTACATGGGCCCTGATGCATGGAGGGAGAGCTAACTTTACTAGCTGAGCCCAAAAGAATAAACAAGAGCGGTGGGCAGGAAGACAAATCACTGGGAGCATTCAGGGAAATGGAGCCCAGCTGAGGCCTGCCAGCAAATGCATGATAGGAGCTTGTCCTAAAGCCCATTGGCCATGTGCTTAGACTGTGACCTTTGTGTGGCACCAGTCAACCTCTGTCAGGCTTTGGGGCAGGAGAGCCAGCTCAGGACTGCTGGTCCAGCCCCAGTGGGGCCCCCTACCCCCTGGCCTTCTGCAGGCTCCACATTCTGCTGCCAAGACTGCTTTCTTTTCCTTTGTGTTTTCTCTGCCTCCTCACTTCTGTTGCCCTGGTGAGCTAGGACCAGGCCCTGACCACAGCAGAAAATGGCAGCGTGTATAGCAGCACACCTTCAAAGGCCACTCATTTTTACTGTTGTGAAAGGATTTGATTTAGAGTTAAATAAAGGGTTTTACATTTTAAAAGTGAAAAAGTGACAGTGATTGTGAGAATATAATGGAATAATTTTTGATAAATCTACACACCAAGGAAATTATTCTGGAACACGCCTTATTTTCATAACACACTAATACTTTTTCTCCTCTCCCAAAACTCTACCACCTACAACCAACCCCAAGGAAATGTTGAACTGTGTCTGTATCCTTTTATAGGATATTTGTTTTTGTAGTTTCATCAAATTGTATAATACAGCTCTCTACAGTGACCTCTGGATGATTGGCTCCAGGGTCCACATACAGATAGCAAAAACCCATGGATGATCAAGACTTTTATAAAACATAATGCAGAATTTTAATATAATCTGTGTACATCCTCCCATGTACTTCAAATTATTTCTAGTTTACTTATAATAACTATGCAACATAAATGCTATTTGTTGTAAAATTCAAACATTTGTTATACTGAATTTTAAAGGAAATGACAAGAAAGAAAGTGCATATATCTTATCTCACTTTTCTGGGTCCCCCCCCGCCCCAGGGATATTATTTTAGTCAAAAGTAACTACAAGGCCAGGGATGTAGCTTACTGGCACCGTGCCTGCCTGGCAAGCACAAGGCCCTGAGTTTGATCCCTGGTACAGGAAAAAACAAAAAACAGAAAACAAAAAACCAGTAAGTACAGAAGTTCAGAAGTAAAAATGTTCCAGTCAGTTTATAAGCACTTTCCAAAATATTTTCTTTTTATTTGAA
Source organism: Heterocephalus glaber (assembly GCF_053883595.1). NCBI lineage: Eukaryota > Metazoa > Chordata > Mammalia > Rodentia > Bathyergidae > Heterocephalus > Heterocephalus glaber. Next base: position 1,292,410 of record NW_028258491.1, read on the forward strand.
ACATTTCACACTTACAGAGATATTCAAGAATAAAAGTTTTGAGAGAACAGTTAAGTAATAACATATGCACTTCTCACATATAACCAGCAATTTCAAGGATTATATTTGTTTCATCCTCTCTCAACCTCTTAATAATTCTATCTTAATATACACATACACAATATATGCACAATTTTTATATGTTGTGTTAGATTACTTTCCAGTGCGTAGAACCTGTTCTTGCTTTGTGAAAGTTTGAGTTCTCCTCTGTTGTAATTAATGCCTCCAACTTCTCAAGAGAGTTTGCAAGACTATTTCCCTGTGCTATAATACTTGTATTCTTCAAAAATTGACTTTTGTGTTACACTTAACTGTTGTATATATGTTTAAATATAAGGTATAGTTTATAGAATTGGATGTAGTCAATATCCTATGTTTTCTTGTCTTCTGAACATATCTTGAAGTCACTTTAGAATATTTTTCAACATTTTCATCACCATCTTGGTGGATCTGTCATCAAAACACATCCGGTATTTGAGCTTCTTACATATACAAATAGCTCACTTTTTTTCCTTTTTTACTTTTCTGGTACTGGGGAATCAAACTCTTTACCTTGTACTTGCCTAGCAGGTGTGGCACCAGTGAGCTACATCCCCAGTCCCCTACAAATAGCTCTTTTTAAATAAGCCATTGGCTGCTTACTTGACTTACTGTGCAGCTTCTTTTTGGGGGTGGCTGGGGATCAAACTCAGGACCTCACGCTTGCAAGGCAGGCACTGTGCCACAGAGCTAAATCCCCAGCCCACTGTGCTTCTTGATTAGACTTATGTATCCTCCTCTTGCTAGTCCATTTATTCTTTAATATTTTTATTTATATATATATATATATTTATTGGTACATTTTAGGCATAAAATACATTTACATTTATCATTGGGTGCTTGTACCAGAACATGATGTATCTTAGTTCTTATTATTTCTCCCATTACCTGTGCACCCTTCACCCCCTCCACCCTTCCCTATTTACACAGAATTTGATTTCATATTTTTTTCTTATAATTTTTCCTTTCCCTTATTCCTTTTCCCCTTCCCCTCCCACCATCCCAAACCCTTGGATGTTTTCTTATTTCAAATTATCAATTATTCATTTCAATCATTTTCATCCTTATTTACACTTTCAATTTCTCACACTAGAGAAACTATTCGGTATTTACACATGTGTGTCCTATTTATTTCACTTAAGAATATGGCCTCAATATACATCCATTTAGCTATAAATGTCTCTAGTTTCTCATTCTTTATGTCTGAGTAGTACTCCGTTTTATAAAAATACCATATTTCTTTATCCAGTTTCCAGTCGATGGGCATTTGGGCTGTTTCCAAGTTTTAGCTATACAAATTGTGCTACTATAAACTTAGGTGCACATATATCACTGTGGTATGATTCTTTTAGTTCTTTGGGGAAGATTCCCAGTAGGGGAATAGCTGGGTCAAATGGGACCTGTAGTCCTAGTTCTTTGAGGTATTGCCATACTGATTTCCACAGTGGTTGCACCAGTCTACACTCCCACCAACAATGGAAAAGGGTTCTTTTCTCTCCACACCCATGCTAGCATTTGTTATTGGCTGATTTCTTGATAGCGGCCATTCTTTGTGTGGAGAGGTGGAATCTCAGTGTTGTTTTCATCTGCATCTCTCAAATCACCAGTGATGTTGAACATTTTTTCATATATTTACTTGTTTTTATTTCTTTGTCTGAGAAATGTCTGTTCCTTTTGGTTGCCCATTTTTGAATTGGGTCTTTGAATTTGGGAGGTCTGATTTTTTTCAGTTCTTTATATATTCTTGATAGTAGACCTTTGTCTGAGTTACAGCTGCTAAATATTTCTTCCCACATTGCAGGTTGTCTCTTAGCTCTGTTGGTAGTTTCTCTTGCAGTGCAGAAGCTTTTTAATATGATGAGATCCCAGTTGTTGATTCTTTATGCTAGCACCTATGCTACTGAAGATTTGTTCATAAAGTCTTTTCCTATGCCTATGTCATCAAGAGTTCTACCTAACTTATCTTCCAGCAAGTTTAGTGTTTCTGACTTAATATTTAGCTCTTTAATACACTTCGATCTTAGTTTAGTGCACGGTGATAGGTATGGGTCTAGTTTTAATTTCTGGCAGGTTGAAATCCAGTTTTTCCAACACCATTTATTAAATAGGCTATCTTTCCTCCAATGAGGGTGGTTGGCTCCTTTGTCAAAGATGAGGTGGCTGAGTACGTCTGGAGTTGTTTCTATATCTTCTAATTTATTCCACTGATCTTCAGGTCTGTTTCTTTGACAGTAACATGTTGTTTTTTATCACAGTAGCTTTGTAGTATAGTTTCAAGTTTGGGATTTTGATGACCTCAGCCATATCTCTGTTGCCTAGAATTGCTTTTGTTATTCTAGGTTTCTTACAGAAATAATTTTAAAATCAAATACTATTTAAAAATGCAGTTTAGTGAATGTTCTATAGTGCTTCATACCTAATCTATCTCAATTTGTGATTTTGAAACATTTTCTTTATAGTTTGAGCAATATAGGTTAGCTGCAGTGAAAAATAACTGTAATTTTCTCTCTACCTCTTATTTTTTAATATACTAAAGTACTGCCAAAAGTGTGGAATTTACCTCTGTGGTATCTCAGCAGCAGACTATACTCTTGAGGTCTCATAGGTTTCTCCCTGTATCCTTCAGGGGGTATCAACCCAGTGCTACAGAGGAACCCTCTACACAGAATGTTCATTAGAAGACTGATATTGGAGCGTTTGTGTCTCAGCAAAATGTATTTCAGAAGCCAAGATTCTTTGCCATATATACTGATTATTTCATGATAGTAAATACTTAAGAATTTATATGGATATATCAGTGAAAACATATACTTAAAACCATAGCCTTTTTGAAGATGCACCCAAAATGATATTTTTTGCACCAGTTTTAAATTCACTTAAGAATTCTTTCTTGAGGTTTCTGATCATCAGTGTTTCTCTCCTGCAAGTTTTGTTCTTCCTTTGGTAGTAAGGGTTCAGTTTCACTCAAAGCTACAGGAGCCAAGCAAGCACCCTAAAAATAAAAACAGATTTAATGAACTAAGTTTAAAGAGAATCCAAGATAGGTGAGATGTAATGTATATAAACATAGTTCTTCCTGCCTTTAAATTCCATAACATGCACAATCATTAACTGTAGATAATATCAACTGTTCTCATTAACTGTGACGTGTCAGATTGATTAAGAACTTCTTAGCCAATTAAAATTCTTGGTGTGGTGTAGATTATTGACATGTCAGCAAGCAAATTGAGGGAAAAGGCCGAGCCCTGATGTGGGAGGGCACCAACCAATAGGCTTCTATCATGAATGGAAGCCAAAACAAAAAAGAGGAAGTGTTCCTGTGTTGAAGACCATGAATCATCACCACCGCCATTGGACATTGGTCTCCAGTTTGTTCAGCTTTCTGATTCAGACTCACACTATTGACTGAAGTGAATGTCCAGGCCTTAACCTTTGACTACTCCTGGGTCCTCTCTCACCTCCCATCCTGTGAGCTGCCCTAATAATTCCCCTACCATAATTACATATACATTGTCTATTAATTCTGCAATATGTCTACAATGAGTAGCATGAAGCTGCATATGAAAATCTTACATGCTATTACTGCCGTGTGACTCAATGATTACATCAGGAGAAAATATGACTATTTTGAAACAAGAAAAATGGTTAAAATTAGCATGTCCCCATGCATTTTCTTTTTTTATTACTTAAATTCTTTTATTGGTATATTTTAGGTATACAACACATTTACATTTCTCATTGGGAACTTGTACCTTTATATGATACATTTTGGTTCGTATTTTTTCCCCATTCCTAGCCCTCCCTTCACTCCCTCCACCCATCCTTATTGACAAAGACTTTGTTTCCATTTTTTAAAGATTTCTCATCATTTTTCCTTTCTGTTCTTTCCTTTGCCCTGCCCCACCCACTACCCCTACCCCTTTGGACAGTTTCTTCCTCTTTTGCATTATCAACTATTCATTCAAATCATTGGTACATTTTAGGTATGCAATGTAATGACATTCATCATTGGAAATTTGCACTTTTACATAGTCTCTCTTGGTTCTTATTTTTCACCCTTGCCCAGCCCTCCCTTCAATCCCTTCATCCCTCCTTATTTACAAAGATTTTGTTTCCATTTTTCCATTTATTCATATTAATTCCAATCCTTTCTTTGCTTTCCCCTACCCTTTCCAGTTCCACTTCCCCTTTGGCCCTTTTCTTCTAATTTCACATTATCTATAATACCTTTCAGTCTTTATTTACACTTTCAGTTTCTCATACTACAGAAACTATTTGGTATTTATAAATGTGGGTCCTACTTATTTTACTTAAGAGTATCACCACAGTGAGCATCCATTTAGCTATAAATGTCTCTAATTTCTCATATTTATGGTTGAGTATTACTCCATTTTATAAAAATGAACCACATTTCCTTTATCCAGTCTCCAGTTGATGGACTTTCGGGCTGTTTCCAAGTTTTGCTATTACAAACTGTGCTGCTATGAACATGAGCCCACATATATCACTATGGTATGATTCTTTTAATTCTTTGGGCAAGATCCACAGCAGAGGAATAGCTGGGTCAAATGGGACTTCCAGTCCTAGTTCTCTGAGGTATCTCCATACTAATTTCCACAGTAGTTGTAACAGTCTACACTCCCACCAGCAGGGCAGCAGTGTTCCTTTTGCCCCATAGCACCACCAGCATTTGTTATTGGTTCATTTCACGATAGCAGCCATTCTTTCTGGAGTGAGGTGTAATCTCAGCATTGTTTTCATTTGCACCTCTCGAATGGCCAGTGATGCTGAACATTTTTTCATGTAGTTATTTACTATTTCTACTTCTTTGAGAAATATCTATTCATTTCAGATATCCATTTTCAGATTGGGTCTTTAAATTTGGGAGGTCTGATCTTTTTAAGTTCTTTATAGATTCGAGATAGTAGACCTTTGTTTGAGGAACAGCAGGTAAAGATTTTTTCCCACATTGTGGGTTGTCTCTTCACACTGCTAGTGGTTTATCTTGCTGTGCAGAAGCTTTTTAATAAGAAGAGATCCCACTTGTTGATTGTTTGGGCTAGTTCACAGGCAGCTGAGGTTTTGTTCATAAAATCTTTTCCTACACCACAGTCTTCAAGAGTTCTACCTAACCTCTGTTCCAGCTGGTTCAGCATTTCTATTTTAATATTTAGATGTTTAATCCATTTTGATTTTAGTTTAGTGTTTGGCAAGAGATATAGGTCTAGTTTTAATCTTTGGCAAATTGAAACCCAATTATTCCAGCACCATTTATCAAACAGGCTACATTTCCTCCAGTGAAAGTGTTTGAGTCGTTTATCTAAGATGGAATGGCTGAGTGTGTCTGGCATTGTTTCTGCATCTTCTAATCTGTTCTACTGGTACTCAGGACTGTTTTGTTGCCAGTACTACTCTGTGTTTATCACAGTCGCTTTGTAGTATTATTGCAAGTTGAGGATTGTGATACCCCCTGCCATGTCTCTGTTACCTAGAATTTTTTTTGCTATTCTGGTTCTCTTCTTGTTCCAAATGAATTTTTGGATTATTTTCTCAAGGTCCATGAAATATGCTGCTGGCATCTCAATTTGAATTGCATTGAATCTATATAGCAGTTTTGGAAGTATGGCCATTTTCACTATATTAATCCTTCCTGCTCAGGAGCAGGGAATGTCTGTCAATTTTCGGATATCATCTACAATCTCTCTTTTCAGAGTGCCATAGTTTTCAGAGAAGAGGTCTTTGATTTCTTTCATTAGTTTTATTCATAGGTATTTCAGTTTTTGGATGCTATTGTTAAAAGAATTATTTTCCCTATTTCCCTCTCAGTGAGTTGGTTATTTGTGTAGAGGAAATCTATTGATTTTTGTGTGTTGACCTTGTATCTGGCTACTTTACTGAATTTGGTTATTAAGTCTAGAGGACTTTTGGTGCAGATTTTGGGGTCTTCTATATATAGTATCATATCATCTGCAAAAAATGACTATTTGACTTCTTCATTTCTTATCTTTATTCCTTTTATTTTTTCTCTTGTCTAATTGCAATGGCAAATATTTCCAAAACTATATTGAACAGGAGTGGTGATAGTGGACATCCTTGTCTTGTTCCTGATTTTAGTGTGAAGGATTTCAGGTTTGACCATTTAGTATGATACTGGCTGTTGTTTTTTCATAGATGCCTTTCATCAATTTGAGGTAGAAAACATCTATTACAATTTTTGTAGGGTTTTAATCATAAATGTATGTTGGATTTTGTCAAATGCTTTTTCTGCATCTATGGAGACAATCTTATGGTTTTTGTTCTTGGCTCTATTGATATAGTATATTAAGTTGATTGATTTGCCAATATTGAACTATCACTGCATCCCTGGGATGAATCCCACTTGATCAGGGTTTGTGATCTTCTTGATGATCTTCTGCATTCAATTTGCCAGTATCTTATTAAGGATTTTTGCATCTATGTTCATTAGTGAAATTGTCCTATAGTTCTCCCTTTTTGTTGGTTCGTTCTCTGCTTTGAGGATCACGGTGATGCTTGCTTTCAGGAATAAATTTGGGAGTAGTGCTTCCCTTTCAACTTCTTTGAAGAGTTCAAACAGTAGTGGCAGTAGTTCCTCTCTAAATGTCTTGTAGAATTCAGCATTGAAGCCATCAGGACCTAGGCTTTTCTTAGTTGATAAGTTTTTAATTACATTTTCAATTTCATTGGTTGATATTGGGTTTTTTAGAATTTTTAGGTGTTCTTTGATCAACTTTGGTAATTCATATGTATCTAGGAATCTGTCCATTTCCTCTGTGTTTTCCATCTTATTGGCGTATAGGTTCTGGAAGTAGGTATTGATGATCCTCTGGATTTCTGCTGGGTCTGCTGTAATTTCACCCTCTTCATTCCTAATTGCATGGATTTGGGCCTTGTCTTTCCTTTTTCTGATAAGGTTGGCTAAGGGTTTGTCAATTTTGTTTATTCTTTCAAAGAACCAACTCTTGGCTTCATTGATGATTTTGTATTGTTCTCTTAGTCTCCATTGCATTGATTTCTCCTCTGATCTTTATAATTTCCTCCTTTGTATGAGCTTTGGGTTTCTTCTGCTCTTCTTTTTCTAAAACTTTGAGATTCAGCATCAGGTTGTTTAATTGGGATTGTTCTGTTTTCCTAATGTGCTTATTCACTGCTATGAATTTCCCTCATAAGACTGCTTTGATTGTGTCCCATAGATTCTGATATGTTGTATTGTCATTGTCATTTAATTGAAGGAACTGTCTGATTTCTTCTTCAATTTCCTCTGTGGCTCATTGTTTATTCAGAAGTGTGTTGTTCAATTTCCACGTGGTTATGAAATTTTTTGAGTTCCTTTTGCTATGGATCTCCAATTTCATCACACTATGGTCTGATAATATACAGGGGATAACTTCAACTCCTTTGCACTTACTTAAACATATTCTATGTGTGAGTATGTTGTCTATTTTGTAGAATGACCCATGTTCAGCTATGAAAAATGTGTATTCTGAATTTGTGGGGTGGAATACTGTAAACATTTGTTAAGTTCAGTTGTTCAAGAGTTCAATTGAGTTCTAGTATTTCATTACTTATTTTTTGTCTAGTTGATCTATTTGTGAAAGTGGGGTGTTGAGGTCCCCCCTTACAATTGTATTAGTGCATATATGACATTTCATGTCTGTTAGTATTTGTTTTATATAGTTGGGTGCACTAGTGTTTGGTGCATAAATATTTATGATTGTCATCTCTTCCTCTTGGATTGTTCCCTTTACAAGGATGTAGTGTCCTTCTTTGTCTCTCTTAATCAGTATTGGTTTGAAATCTACTTGATCTGCAAAGAGGATAGCTATTCCGGCTTTTTTTCAGGGTCCCATCACATGGAGTATTGTTTTCCACCCTTTAACTTTCAGGCTATGAGTTCCCTTTTGAATTAAGTGTGTTTCTTGTATGCAGCATATTATTGGATTTTGCTTCTTGACCCATTCTGCCAGTCTATTTATTTTGATTGGTGAATTAAGACCATTAACATTGATGAATATAACTGAAACATATTGACTTATCATTGCCATGACTTTTTCTTTTTGTTGGGTTCTCCCGCTTTACATTTAATTTCTTGTCATGCCAGATGCATTCATTCTGCTTAGCTTCCTGGGGTTGTGATCCTCAATGTCTGTTCCTCGGATACTGTGTATAATTTTTTTAGTGATGGTTTGGTATTCACGAAGTTCCTAAGGTACTCTTTGCCATGAAAGTATCTTATTTCTCCATCACTTTTGAAAGATAGTTTTGCAGGGTATATCAAGCTGGGTTGGAGCCTGTTTTCCTTTAGAGCTTGGAATATGTCACTCCAAGCTCTTCTTGCCTTGATGCTTTGTGTTGCGAAGTCTGCTGTGATTCTGATGGGCTTTCCTTCATATGTGATTTGTTACTTTTCTCTCACTGCTTGTAGAACTTTCTTCTTCTGTTGAGTTTCTGGAATATTAACAATTATATGCCTTTTTGTAGATTTTTTTTGATCAAGGCTATTTGGAGTCCTATAGGTCTCATTTATCTGTATGTCAAGTTCTTTTCCCCTGCTTGGGAAATTTTCTGCTATTAATTCTGTGAAGGGTTTCTTTATGTCATCTGCCCTCTCTCCTGTTTCTTCTTTGACTCCAGTCAGACTTATGTTATTCTTCTTTGCATCATCTAGCAGCTGCTGGATTTATTTCTCATGTTCCCTTACAATTCTGAAGCAATTTTTCTTTTCCTGGTCATTAATTACAATCTTATTTTCTATAACTGAAATTCTGTCCTCACTTTGGCTCATTCTACTTTGTAGACTTTCAATGGAGTATTTCATCTCCTGGAAATCCATTTGCATCTGTTTTTTGAATTTCCTTTGTTTCCTATGTTGGGATTCCATCATGTTCCTCAGCTCCCATCTAGATTTATTAATCATGTCTTGCACTATGAGCACAATCTCTGCTATTATCTGCGAAAATATTTCTGATTTCATTTTTTCCAGATCCTCTTTTGTTGCCATTTCAGAGGGTCTAGGTTGTTGAGTGTCAGAGTGTTCCATCTCATTTCCCTTTGCAGTTGCTGTAGATGATCTGCAAGTCTGGTTTTCAGACTTATTTATGTGTCTTCTCATTTTGACCTGGGTTGTGCTGTTGGTTCCCCCCTGGCTCACCTCCTCTGATCTGGGCAAGGTGGGACAATGACTCAGAAACCCCTTCCTGTGTTCTAGGAATGGCAGGATGGATGCCAGCTCAGAAACCCCTACTTCTGGTCTGGGAGTGGCCAGACTGCAGCTCAGAAGCCCTTTCCTCTGTGCTAGGATTGGTGGGATGGACAGTAGCCTGGAAGCCCCTTCCTCTAAGTAAGGAGTAGTGGGACAGTAGCTCAGAAGCCCCTTCCTCTAGGCTGGGAGTGGTGGGAGAGATGGTAGCCTGGAATCCCCTTCCTCTGGGCTGGGAACATTGGGACAGCAGCTCAGTAGCCCCTAACTCTAGGCTGGGAGTGGCAGGATGGACAGTGGCCAAGAAGCTCCTGCCTCTGGGCTGGGAGCAATGTGATGTATGGTGGCCCAGAAGCCCCTTCCTCTGGGCCAGGCACAGCAGGATGGATGATGGCCCAGAAGCCACTTCCCATTCAATGGCTGCCTGCAGAGCCAGGTATGGAAGAGTGCAAAAGGGCTGTCTGCATGCTGGAGATCTGAAGGATCCAGTCAAAGGCCTGGAACTCAGTGCAGAGTCCCATTTGAGTCCATATCAGGAGCCTGAATGGTCTGAGATGGAAGGCTGAATGGTCTGAGATGGAAGGCTGAATGGTCTTCACCAGACAACTGAATGCAGGGTGTGTGATGGAAGGCTGAAGGGTGTACGCTGGAAGCCATGAGATAATGTCCAAGGTGAAGGTCAAGAATGGAGCTCTTCTAGAGAAACAGAAGCTTTCCTTACTTTTTCAAGGTCCACAAATGCCTCCAGTGTACAAATTGAAGCAGCATTTAATGAGATGAAATCTCAATGCAGCTATTCCTTCTCTCTAAGAACCTTGAGGGCTCCTTTCATCTGAAAAGCTCTCATGGGCCCTCTTGCCCCATTTTACAAGGAGGATCCTATATTTCATCACGTGATTCCACAGTGGCTTGCTAAGTTCCCCTGAATGTTAGCAAGCTAGCAAAGCTGCATTTATTTTATGTTTGGCACAGTCAGCATTTGCCAGAGGCACCAATTCCCTGCAATTCCATATAAGCCTCTCCCTGTGGTCCTGGAGCTGGTACCAGCATCACAGCTGTTACTGATTCTTGTCATCACAATATATGCAAGCTGTTATGACTGAAGTATCCACATCAGTAATCATTTCTTAAATTTTGTTCTATATAGTTTCCTATTAACAATTTTAACTGTAGGAAAAAAAGTTATATAAGACCCCCAAAGGCTCCCCTTCATTCAAGAAAATCGTCTTACTTCCATCATAGTAAAGCAGCAATTACATCTCTCAGTAACAATCACCACAAAATATAGATCATAGGAGTTTGCCTCTTGATTCATTAGCTTGAGCATTTCAAAAGGACAAGTAGCCATCATAATCTAATTTGATAAATTAGTATTGATTTATTTGATGCAAAGAATGACTTCCTTTTCAACATAAAATCTTCCTTTTAAAAATAAACAGTGGATTCTAAAATTGTGAGACTAGGAAATCAAAATACCATTGCATCTACCAATAGATGTAACGCCGTGAGCAGCTGCACCTTTTTCTCCCCTTTGATGCCAAAATTCACTCTTGGTGAGATAGAAGACAGTATATCCACAAGTTGGCATGGCAGATACCAGCTTCCATCCCCCCAGACAAAACAACAAATAGAAAACTGCCTAGAAATTATAGGATTCTGCATGGGACTACTGTGACCATTTATAAACATGTAGGAATACAGAACTAACCATGAATACATAAGTAAAAATAGAGGTAAACCTCACAGACAAATGCACTAAGCTCAGAACACTTGTGATATCTGCAGATGGGCAGACACAAGAGGATGATGGGAGCAATACTAATCCACCACAGGGTGGACACTGTGTTCCTGTGAAGCAAGGTGCCTCTGCAGATCGTACTGGCATCTCTACCCTCTGAGGTCCCAATAGTGAGCCTTGTTGTGGACCCCTGCAGTGGGAGACACTGCTGCCCCTCTGTCAGTAAGGACCTGGTGTTTTGGCATCTCTGGAATAGAGATGCCACCTCCTGCTTAAAACATACAAGTGCACTGATGACAGAGCTGCAGCTTTTTTATGAATACATTCCTTTCAGACACCAATTCCACAGCCAAATTATGTGCTCCCTTGCCAGAGACATGAGAACCACCCAATAGCAAGGCAGTGGACATGCTGGGCCCTGGCTTTGCAACTGCACTTCATTTACCTCAGCCCACACTCACCTGTGTGTGAGTGTGTGTGTGTGTGTATGTGTGCATGTGTGCTAAAGTATGCTTTGCACAACTGCTGCCATAGTCTTAAAGTGACCTGGAAATGTTCAAGTTGAAACCTCATTCTTCTTTTGATATTATTAAGGGGTTGGGCATTTTGGAAAATTATTAGTTATAAGGGCCTTGCCTTCACACACTCATAGTGTCCTTATGAAGGAGGTCAGAAATTTCCCTGCCTCTTCTGCTTTGTGAGAACATAGCTTTGGCCTATTATAGTACCATTGAAGGACACTAAAAAGATGCCATCTCTAAAAAATAAGCCTTCACCAGAGACTGCTGATCACCTGCCTTTTAACTTCCCAACCTCCTAGATTGTGCCAATAAATTCATGTTGTTTATCATTCACCAAGTCTAATATATATTATTAAATCAGCAGTAAGAAACAGCACTTAGAAGAACTCATGCAGCACACTGTGGCAGTGATGGAAGTATTGCCACCCTGAACCTCAGGTCTGCAGCCCTTGCATATGTGCTCCTGCTTGATCAATGCATGGGCACTGCCTGTCAGCCCCCATGGTCACTTTACCCTTAGTGTGCCTGTGGTGACACTCAGTTCCTGGAGCGGCCCCCTTGACAGTGATTTTATCACTAGGGGAAAAGGGAATGGGAAACCATGGAGCCATTGCCAGCAACCACACATACAGCCCTCACTCCTACCTAGAGTTGATCCTGGGGATCCCTGTAGTAACTTTCAATGCTGATTCAAACCGATAGCACTTCATGGAAACCATCACAGCTTCCTCAGTGCAAGAAGACTCACTCTTCCCACTCAGATAGGGTGTTCACACTGTTCCACAGGGGAAAGCCTTTTCACAGGGAAGCCAGGCAGAACAATCTACAAAGTGACCACTTCATCAAATGTTCAGCTTTCAGCAAAATAAGACAAAATGCATACATACACAATAAGAAAATTTATCTCCAATGGAGAACAAAGAAAATTTAAGTAACTATCTCCAAAAAGAAAGACATCTGAGAGTGGCCTTACACATAATTAAACAGTAGTTTTCAAGAATCCCAGTGAACATCCAAAATACAGGAAGAGATTATTTCACAAAATCAGGAGATCAATAATTGAACAAATGAAGAAATGTAAGAGAAATCAAAGAATACAACAGCTGAAAAATACAACAAAATTGTTCACAAAGGGGAAAGAATCTGTGACTCTAAGGTAAGTTATTTGAATCTGTGATTCCAAGGCAAGTTATACAACTGAAGAAAAATAGTGAGAAGGAATGAAGAAAAGCCTATAGGTTTCATGACAGAGCATCATGATAGCTAATTTCATATCACAGGAGTTAAAGATGAAGAAAAGAGAAAGAGAGAGGAAATTGATGTAAAAATTAATGACCAGAAATTGACCAAATCTAGAGAAAGATATAAATATTCAAATGCAGAAAGCTCAAATATGTCTAGTAAGGTTCAATCCAAAGAGAACTATACCAGTACATATTTTAATCAAACTGTCAACCTATTGCTAAGAGAGTGATGTCAGCAACATTTCAAAATAGTCAACTAATGCTCCCATTTCCCATGGACATGCCAAATACACACCTATTGATAAATCAATTTCCTTGGAAGAAAATCAGAAACCAATGGAGAGGCTTCAGCCCACCAGGAAATTGAGAAAACATCCATATCAAATGTTTACCAAAACATGATGTGCATTCTGTCATGGATCCTGTCTTGGTATGTCATATAAAAGTGAGGAAGACATTCCTAACACTCAGCCTCTCCATAGGTAGAGAAGTCTTTTGACCTCCCTAGGAGAGAGAGAGAGAGAGAGAGAGAGAGAGAGAGAGAGAGAGAGAGAGAGAGAGAGAGAATCCAGTTCCATTACCAGCAAGCCTCTCCATAAGATCATAGAGTCCAGATTGTGCATGAATATTAATATTTTCACAGATCATTCTCCCAGCTGATGACAGACAGGAGCAGGTAAACATTCATCCTTGGGCTTGCCACAATTGCAGAATTGGAGCACACATGTGATATCCCACCCCCTCCTGCTACATCCAGACTCAGAGGGGCTCACAGGATACCACACATGCTTAGTTCCAGAGGTATCAAAAATACCAATGTGGACAAACAAAAGGAACTGAGAAGCACTTTATATTCTATGGACTGATCTGTTTTGTGAGCCAGATCTCCACTGGAGGCCAGTATGAGCACACTGAGAGAGATCACGGATTTATCCAATACAGAGAGGCAACTAAAGAATCAAGGAAAGGAAAAAGAGGCACATTTATTCCAAATTTTAATAAAAACATAAAGGTCTAGGAAGTGAGAAGTTTGGCATGAGATATCTGCTTCATCTGACAGGGAATTAAAAATAATCCTCATGAAAATGCTCACAGAGTTCTAGAGATAATGCAGGAATATACTGGAATTTTCAATGAAGGAAAGGTAAAAATAGCACAAATAGAAATATGAGAGCAGGATGATTTTAATGGCTGAACTTAAAATTCAATAGAGAGATTCACTATAAGATGAGATCATTCAAAAATAATGACCTGAGAACCTACAGACACTTAAACAGAAACTATACAACCAGAAGTGCAAAGGAGAAAATATAAAGGAGGATTTAGAGACTTATAGGACCACACCAAACTTAACTACATATGTGATTTTCATGAGCCAGAAGGAAAAAGAGACAAAGAAAAAGACAGAAATCATCTCAAGCCATGGGCAAGAACTAGAAGGAATCTGAAAACTTCTTCTTGGGAACACATCATAATAGAAATATGAAAAATTTAAAACATAAACTTAAAATTTCTGGACTCAGCACAGGAAAAGGGAACTGTTGCATACAAAAGAATTACCATAATGTTGTCAGAAGATTTTCATCAGGAACCATGAAGAACAGAAGGAACTGAGATTACTCAAAATCTTAGAATGAAGAACATTTACCAATTAAGACTATGGTAGCCAGAAAATTTATCTCTTAAAATGGAGGTTTTACAAAGACTTCCTAAGATTAATAACACCAGATAGTTTATCAGCACTAGAACTACCTTATAAGAATGCTAAAGGGCTGGATGTGTTGATGGAAGCCTCTAATCCAAACACTGAGAAGGCTGAGGCAGGAGGATCACCATGAGTTTGAGGCCACCGTAAGCTACATAGTGAGTTCAAGGAAAGCTGGAGATACTTTCTGAGAAAAAAAAAAAGAATAGTACAGGTTTTTTATCAAGCTAAAAGCAAAAGGATGACAATTAGTACCACATGATATAAAAAAAAATCCTGTGATAAAAATACATTTTGAAATACAAAATATTTTGATGCCATAGTGGTGAGTTAATCAATTATCACACAAGTATAAAATTTTAAAACCTATTAAAATAAATTGCAATAATTTACTAAGCATACAGATCATAAAAAAATTATTGCATGAAAAATATAAAATATGAGAAGAGGTGAGCAAAATGGAATTTACATATGCAATAAATTCTTATTAACTTAGAATAGCCACTTACAAACACAAAGTGTTTTATGTAATCCTTAGGGTAAACACAAATATCTATATCAGTTACATAAACCAAATAGGAAAGCTCCAGAAATACCATTACAGAGAGCAATGAAACCACAAAGGAAGAAAGTAATAGAGGAAGAAAACAATGGAGGCCCAACAAAACAACTGGAAAATAGTAGCAAAAGGACACTATTAAGTCCATACTCATTAATAATTTAATTACATTGAATGTAAATATATTAAATTCTGCCATCACATGTGTGAAATTTAAATATTACTCAGACATTAAGGGAAGATGATTCTGACAGATGCAACAACATAGATGAACCCTGAAAGATATCGGGCTAAGGAATCTTGATACAAAGTTCACATATTGCAGCCTTTGTTTAACTATGCTCCTTGAACTGACAAACACAGAGCCTCAGAAACTGATGCATGGTCCCAGGGTTACAGTGAAAAGGGGAGAGAATGTGACTACTATTAGCTTTGGATTTCTTATTATGGTGATGGAAAATGTTCTGGAATGAGATAGTGGACACAGATGCTCAACCTATGAATACACAAAAACCAGAACAAGTGTCTAACATTAAAGGATGAATATAAGTATAGGAGTTACATAGTAATAAAAGTAAAATAATTATCTGAAGGATAATAATGCTCCTGTGTGAAATCATAAAGGAAATTTTAAAACAGAAGAGAAATAAACAATGGACAACAGATGGGAATGATTAAGCACAGGGTTATTTGAATTTAAAAGATTTGTACTATGGAAAAATAAGGTTTAAATTATATTATATAGTATGTACACACACACAAAACACTCTGTTTTTCTTCTCAAAAGAGATGAATTTCATTATGATTATAAAGAATATAACTTTATCTTTTGCTTAACTTGATGACATTCACAGGGGAGAATACATAATGACAAACATAATCACACCAAACCCAGGGGAAACAGCATCAGAAACTGAAGTCCCAGCTGGCACCTACCAAAATAAAATGCTCTCTACTTAATGGTTAGCTACCAAGACCTGCTCACCTCAGGCAGGTTCAGAATTCTCAGATTTAAAAGTATAGAAGAAAAGGAAAATAAATTAGGTTTTCAGCAAAAGGAGAGATTTATGAATAAAACATTTTATGCATGACGAATTTAATAAATTGTTCTGGAAATTCTGGTGCTTGAAAATATTTTACCCCAGAATTTAAAAAAATCTGACAGAACTTCATAGTGTACAAAACATAATATTTTGATTCTTTTATTCTAGTCCTGATACATACCAGAGCCCTCATTCCTTTTATCATTATATAAGCACATGCATGAATTTCAGAGATTTTAAAATGTGTTTTATCTCAAAATTGTTTTACTTATAACAATATAATAACGATGTATGTAGATTCAACTCTATGTGAAATATATTTTGTATTTACTTAGTCTTAAAATAATACCCAACATGTCAATCACTGTATTCCAGTTCTCATAAATAACAAAGGGATATAAACACATTAAGTATTAGACACTTGCAGGAAATCACATATGTGAGCAAGGAAGCTTGTACATGACAGAACATTTCCTGTCCCTTGTGCTAATTCTATGTTGCAACACACATCTATTTTACATATAAGGAGATGCAAAGTAAGTGTTAAGTTCTATTGACTCTGTCTCTTCTCAGTATATTATTTCAGATAACTCATCCCTTGGAATCAGATCACTGCTACAAATAGGTAAGGTGTATTGTGATAAAACCAAGAAAGGCTTATAGAAATGTTCAGTGCGATGCATTTCATGTCACTTCTAATACAAAAGAAACAAAAAATAACAAATGTAGTATGGCAAATTTCAATATTAGTAACTTAAGTTCTTTTTACTTATAGAAATAAAGTATTTTGAACCAGTAATGATTTTTAGGATTGTTATGTCATGATTTTGTGTCCATACAAATACGTGGAGGCTTTGTAAATACATAGTTTTTTTCAAAAATTAACTTTATTGGTACATGGGAAAGAAAAAAATATGAGAAAAGAAAGAAAAAATGGAAACTAAGCTTTTTCAAATGCTTGCTCTTATATCTTACACCCTGTCTCTCCAATGTCTCTGTATATTACACATTATTTTGAAGATCAAATGATATTACAATTTATTCAACTCTACCACCTGAGGTAAGGAAAGTAGGGTCCAGAAATTATGGCACTTATAAAAAGACACACACTTCATAAATGGAATTTAGATTTATCAGAATATCACAATTGCCTGTCTCAGACACATTTTATTCTTTTCAAGTAGACAATAGTTTTTATTAAAAGAAACATATGATGACATAGACAATTTTCTCAAAATGTAAATAACAATAAACAAATTGTATTCTAATTTACAAATATATTGTTCATCTTCAGAAGTGCAAAACATGCAGCTATCCTTTTAATTGTTTATCATTTTATCAATAGTTTAGAGAAGAACAAGGACAATGGACAAGAGAAAATGCTCGTTGACTAAATTCATCTTGGGAATTACCAGTAACCCTGAGATGTAAGTGGCTCGATTTACCATGCCTCTCATCATTTATCTCATTAGTCTCCTGGGAAATCTGGGAATGATCATCTTAATTACAATGGAGTCCCAACTCGACACACCCATGTACCTCTTCTCAGCAACCTGTCTGTCTGTGACCTCTGCCATTCCACAGCAATTGGACCCAAGATGCTGGTTGACATATTTGGTAAGGAAAAGTCATTTCCTTTTTTTGGTTGTGCTCTGTAGTTCTTCATCTACTGCACCTTTGTAGACTCAGAGTGTGTGCTGCTGATGGTCATGGCCTTTGACTGGTACAAGGTCATCAGCAGTGCCCTGCTTTACACATCCTGCATGTCCAGCAGGCTGTGCTTCCTCCTGGTGGTTGGGATTTACCTGGTGGGTCTGGCAGCTGCTCTGATACACACCACACTGGCATTCCGCCTGTGTTTCTGTGGGCCTAATGAAATCAATCATTTCTTCTATGATGTTTTCTCCTTTCCTGTTCTGACATAGAGGACAATCAACTGGTATTATTCATAATTTTTTGACTTCATTAACTGAGCACCATTTCAGGAGTCCTTATCTCCTACTGCTATATCATCCCATCCAGCCTAGAGATCCGCTCTGCTGAGGGGAAGGTCAAAGCTTTCTCCACCTGCACCTCTCACTTAACTGCAGTTGCAATTTTTCAAGGAACTCTCCTTTTCACATACTTCAGACCAAGTTTTTCCTACTCCTTAGATCAGGACAAAATGACCTCACTGTTTTACACCCCGGTGATTCCCATGCTTAACTCCCATATTTATAGCCTACAGAACAAGGATGTGAATGAAGCCATGGAAGAAATTAAAAATAAAAGCTGGTTTAAAAAATTTACACAGAATGCCTCACATATAGTGATTTTTTAAAAACCATATAGCAGAGTACATAATTCAGTTTAATGAAATGAGTGTTAGTGCTAAAACCTAATAATATGAAAATATTGTGAAGTATTTCTCTCATCTGCTATCTTTCATTATCATTTTTTTTTAGATAGGATCTTACTATATTTCTAGAATGCTACTAAATTTTTAATTCCCCTTCCTTAGCCTCTGGAGTACCTGGGATTTCAAGAACGTGACTTCATGCCTGTCTTTCCTTTATGTATCATGAATATGAATATGATGTTATCTTTCTGTGAAAAAGGTCCAGACTTTCCTATTTGCCAGACTTTTTGTAAGTAATTCTTTAAATTAGTAAATTAGTAATTCAAGATTAGTTCAATTATATTATAATCTGTTAGGTGTTTCCTGAGTGCTTTTGTGGGTTTAAGGGCTTTGTTTTCATAGTAAATCCTGCAGCATCCTATAAATTGAAATTAATCTTATACTTAATCTTATAAACTAGTGGAAGGAAACCACTAAAATAAACAGTGCATTTACTGAATTCAAGATAAGCCTTAAATCATTTGTGAATTCAAAAAACACAGGCAAACATATCCAGAGCAAAGTGTCTAAGTCCAGTGTGCAGGTGAGAGGATCCTGCACAGGGGGGATTTTATATCAGATCCATGCAAATGAAAACGGAGGAAAGTAGAGGATTCACAGGCAGAGGATCTTTCCCTTAGAGGAGGCCGGAGGCAGAAAGGCCTGTGTCTTTTCAGATTTAAAGATGTGGAGCATGGGGAGAAAAATGAAAAGAGCCTTGGTCAGGATGTCCCTGTGAAGACACTGTTAAACACCATCTCTCCCTGCCTTTGCCCCGAAAGGTTCCTTCCCCTCTCTGTCCTGCTTTAATCCTCCTGGAGTGCGATTCACAGAGAGCTATCTCTGAGCACCATTTTGCTCTCACCCTGCAAATGTGTGAAGCCCTTGCATGCAATATAAGGTTGTGAATCCCTCAAGGACTGGGTGTTCCTGTTTACCTACCTACAGTGCATGGTGATTGTGAGAAGAGATAGGAAAACAAATAATTACATGTAATCACTGGGTATGTTTAGTGTTCAAAGTTTCTTCTCAAATCTCCTGGGTCTTAACAAAGAGAGTGTTTTTCCTCCTGTGTGTGTGTGTGTGTGTGTGTGTGTGTGTGTGTCCTATTTATTGTATTTGTTTCTTGCATCTCCCTTTCCTGTCATTTTTAGTGAAGGTGGGAAGCTCATCCTCCTCAAAATAGAAGCATTATTTCATCAGACTGCAGACACTCATGTTTTAAATGGCCTTTTCTACTTCATTAGCATTTTCCATGGTGAGCTCATACTAATGGAGGGTTATAGACCTGAGGGAGGTCATGTTGAAGCAAACTGAAACCTCTTAACTAATTGCTAGTAACCATCTACCATTTACCTCATGAAATTAGATCTTTCTGCTCATCTTTTAATTCTTTTGTGCATATCGGCAGGACATGGAGTTGCCCTTGATCAATATCTGATTCTTTCCAGACTTATTTTCTCCTCAGTTACTTTCCTGCACCTTTCTGAGGGATGCTAAATCCCCTGCAGTTACATTTTGTTTAGTCAGATCCCAGCTTTAGCTTCTTTTTTTTTTCTTTCCTATTTGTTTTTTTCAATGAAGGCAATGTTCACTGAGCATAAAACTTACATTATTGTGTAATTTAATCACTCTCTGATACCTAGAATACTTTCACCAACAGGAAAAGAATCTCCACCCACTACACAGTTACTTCCCATTCTTCCTTCTCATCAGCACCTAGCAACTCAACCATTCATCTAATCTATTTACTATCTCAGCTTAGTTCCCTGATTAGAATGTTCACATAAACAAATCATATAATATGCTACTATTTTGTACAACTTTTTTCATTCATCTTAATATTTTCCAGATTCATCCATGTTGTAGAATGTATCAAGAGATTAAATCACTTTAACATCTTCAACACAGCTGCTCCTCAAAAGCATAAACATCGCCTTCCTCACAAGCTCATCCTGATTCACAACCTGAGCTTGTATACCTACATTAATATTACAAAATAACAATCTGAGCTAAAGTTGAGAATAATTGAGTTCCTTCGGTCTTATGTTACTGCCAATAATGCCAAGGTTAATTGTTTGTGTTTGTGTCTGGGAGTGTACAAGGTGACATCACTTCCATATTTGTTCAGTAGAGGAATTTGAGGCTCAAAAGATTTCTGTATATCTTACTATTTTGCATGTCTCTAGAGTTGTGTTTTGTTTGTTTTTTGTTTTCTACACTGAGAATTGAACCAGCACTTTTGCACTGAGCTACATCCCCAATCTCTCCACCCGCTGCTTTTGATAGAGTCTTGTTAAATTATTAAGTTGCCCAGAGCAGTACTCAATTTGAAGTCCTCCTGCCTCAGCCTGCCAAATGGCCAGAACTATAAGTGTGTGCCAACAGGGGAAGTGTTTTCATACAATTTTACTCAATAGAACCAATTCTTTTTTCTAGTAAGTACTGTGGTTATTTTACAACCTCAGTGGTACTACGGTAACACTTGTTTCTATTATGACTTTTCTCTATTTCAACCCTAATATAGCGTTGAAGCTTGGTTTTCTCATTGCACAGTAGTTATAAAACTGGATATGGAAGGGTGCTGATTAAATTCTGAATATGAAGACATGCATTACTATGGTCACAGTTGAAAATATTTGATCTGTGTAATTCTTACTCTCCAGCCAGCCCCATTGTCACCATTTTTTCCTGGTAAAAACAGGCTAGAGATGCAGGACACCCCTTTCATGTTCAGAAGTACTCCTCTATACTTAAAAGTGGGGAGCAGCTCACAGAGCAGGGAAATCAAAGTTCTGAGAATTCAGAGACAGAAATGTCATGTGGAAGTTGCCCTAAAACAATCTGGGCTCATTGGCTTTGTCACAGAGAGAACTCCTGTTCTGTATAAGGTTCACTTTATACATCCAGAGACCCAGAGTGGCACTGAGCACTTCCTTCTTTCATGATGTGTTTGCAGCAAGAACTCTGAAGGGAAGACAGTTACTTCACTTGGCATAAATGCAGAATCTCCTGCTCACCAAGGTAATGAACATCATTACCACTGTCATCAGTGTACTTGTATGACCTCTCACCATTACATATCTATTACCTATGGTACACATGTAATCGAATATATTGCATTTGATTATATATCATCATATGTAAACTGTATCATGCTTCTCTTCTGGAATTTCAGGGACATGGATTAAGAAAGGAGCCAAGATAAAGGATGATGAGGATGATGTTATTCCACTGCACACATTTGGTAATATTATACTATTTGATCCTTAATATTTGTTGTCAGTCATTGATGGATGTGTGAGAAGGAATTGATTTAAAGATAGAAAGAGAAGATAAAGATAGAGATTTAAGTCAGTAATGTAGCATAGTTGGAATCCATTAGATTCTAGCTATTGTAATAAGGAGAACTGACGGATACAAAAGCTCTGATGGCATAGCCACCTATTTCACACCTGGACCCATAGCTGCTGCAGTGTTGTTACACACACAGACACAAAGACACACACTGGACCCTGGACCCTCACTGTCCAGTGAACACACATATGTTGTATATATTTATCCATGAAGTAAGTTGGGAAATTACACCTTGGCATTGTTGCCCCATATCCCAGCTGCTCTCCCTGCAAAAGTACCCATGATTCCATCCACAGCCCTATGCCTACTCCATAAGGCAACATATCAGTGTACTTGCCATCATACATATTGGTATTAGCTGGAGCCAGTACCACTAAAGAGCCCCCTGCCAATGACTGCACAAGTGAGAGGAAAGGAGATTGTGAGAACTCCAGGAAACTTGGCCCCTGAATACTTCATGACCCTCACTAATGCCCTGGTCACCCACTCATTATTGACCCTGATGGCCCTGCTGTTCTCCCCTCCACTGACTGCAGCTGAGGGAAAAGCACATAGGTGACACCACTGATCCCTCTGAGACAGAACTGCCCTGTTTCCCTCACTGAGTGCTCACAGTCTTCCATAAGGGAAAGTTTCCCCAATGAAACCAGCCTGTGATGTTTGGAAGAAACAACCTTTCCCTCATATGAATAGATGTCAACATAAATCAATAAGAAACATAAATTTAAAATAAAGGGGAAAAAGCAAAGAAATAGATCTCCACTGAAAAAACAAATTCCTAGTAACTGTCCCTAAAGAAAAAGATACTTATATGCTCCCCACATAAAAACTATAAAGAATTTATCTTAGGAAACTCAGAGAATTTTAAGGGAAGACAAAGAGATGATTTAATGAACTAAAAAATGAAGAATTTCAACAGAAATTGAAATCAGAAAGAAAAAACAACATAAATGTTCATGTAAAGAATGTAAAGAATGAAATAAAAATTGTTAGAGAGCATCAACAACAGAATTAATAAAGAATATGAAAGAATCTATGAACTGTGAGACCAGTTACTTGAAAATATAGAATCAAAATTGAAGAAAGAAAAAGAATAATGAAAAAGAGTGAGACAAACTCACAGGGTTCATGTGACATCAAGAAAAAAATTTACATCATAGGAGGTGAAGAAAGTTAAGAAAAAAAAGAATGTCAGAAGAGCTTATTTAAAGAAGTAACATCATTTGAGAGATGCAGATGAAAACAACACTGAAATTCCACCTCACCCACAAAGAATGGCTGCTATCAAGAAAGCAACCAATAAGAAATGCTGGCAGAGTTGTGGCAAGAAAGGAACCCTTCTTCATTGTTGGTAGGAGTGCAGATTATTGCAACCACTGTGGAAATCAATATGGAGACACCTCAAAGAACTAGGATTTGAGGTCCCATTTGACACAGCTATTCCCCTGCTGGGTATCTTCCCAAAAGAATTAAAAGAATCATACTGCAGTGATATATGCACACCCATGTTTATAGTGGCAGAGTTTGTAATAGCTAAAACTTAGAAACAGACCAAGTGCCCATCAACTGGAGACTGAATAAAGATCTTTTTTTTTTTGTAAAATGGAGTATTACTCAGCCATAAAGAATGAGAAATTAGACACATGTATAATTAAGTGGATGTCCATTGAGGCCATAATCTTAAGTGAAATTAATAGGACACACATGTCTAAATACTGAATAGTTTTGAGGCAGAAAGAGCTACCAAACATAATTTGAAATAGATAATTATTGTAAAATATTTGTTAATGAACTCTGTGTTAAAGCCCTGTTTGAAACTTGTGTGTGAAACTTGTGTGAAATTGTCTCTGCTTGGAAACTCTTGGTGGGCCTCCTCCCTCTTGTATGCTCAACCTGCTCCTAGAGAGATTAGAAGTTAGCCTTGAAGTGTGCCTATCTAAGTACCCTGTACCTAATGCTACTCTACCACACCCTTGCTATATTCTGTAATCACACCTTATGCTACCTTTGCCACATAATGCTGCTTTATCATGCCCTTGCCACATTCTGGTGCGTAATTGCAAGTTGAGCTGCCCTGTAAAAGGTACAAAAAGGAGAAACTGTTTTAACTCTTGGTCAGCCTATGAGGACTCATTTCCTGAGGTTGGCCATTGACTGGCAATAAACTCCTTTATGTTTTACCCAACTCTTCTATCTCTGAAAGATCATTTCAACTCCCTTTGCCACAACATTTGTGCACTGGACAAGAATTGAGATAATATTCTGGTCATTTGGCCAACAGCTTGAACTCTGCCACAGTGAATTTGACCTTCCAACTCCTATGGGAGGAAGGGCACTGCTGGGAGAATTTTCTGCCCCCCTTCCCCTCCACAGGTCTCACAACACCAACCTCATTGACAGTGGCTTGACCGGACCCAGAATGAGAGAGGTGGATCTCAGTGAGTGACTGTTTGACTGACTTTGGATATGGCAGGCCACCCTGGGAAATGCCTGAGATTCTCAATTTTCATTTTTTTTCCTGATGCAAGTCAGAAGAAGGGCCTGATTACCCTTTGTTTGGGAATATCACATTTCCATTTGGTAGGGTCCTTTTGAGGTCCCAGCAGTGTGTTTGTAATCTTGTTGGTGAAAATTGAGTTAAGGCCATCCCAGGGGGGCAGGAATGTTTACCCTCTGAATGACTGTGTGTGAATGTGAGACTGAATGTGAATGAACAGCAAAAAAACATAGGCTGAAAACCATAGGCTGTTCCATCTGTGTCCATGACTAAAGGGGGGGGCACTTCTGTGCTTAAATATCCCTCTGCGGCTACAGATGTTTCTGGGCCTTATCTGCGATTGTGTGGACTCATCTAGCAAAGGCCTAATTGGGTGCACTCATCACAAGATGAATACACCCTCATGTCTGGATGGTCCTGAAAGTGCTGGTCATGCACCCAGACAGGCATCTGTATGGTTCATCTCTGATGGCCATCCTCCTTTGTTTGTCTTGCATCTCTGTACAAGGGTACCTATACACATATCAACACTCTGATCACCCGATCTTGAGGACAGGAATATCTCATCCTACTGTTTTAAAATGCTTGTTTAAGAATTTTAAGAAAGGTTTTACTGAAAATTATGATATTAAGATGAAACCCCAGGATGCCATAGCAATGTCGTGAGTCGTTCAGAACATGCCAAATTAGCCTTCTGCAGACGGGCAGGTCTGCAGATCCAGCAGCAACATCGCAAGTTGCACAGAATGTGACGAATCAGCCCACACCCCAGCAGCAATCCACTGGACACCCCCCACCCCCGCTCCCCTCTACAGCCACCTGGTTCCACACTACAAAAATGCAGAGGACACCGGACCACCAGACCACTGTACTGGGTAAGTTGGAGTCATCTCCACCTCCTATCAAGACTGGTACTATCTTCAGGGTAAGAGCAGCTGGAACCTGCAATAGAACTCTGCAGAGTTCAACCCTATGGGAGGACAGGGAGCTCAACTTGGGACTTCAGCCAGAAATCTGCCTGAATCTCATGGGTCTGCAACTAGCTTGGTGAGACTCATTGACTTATATCTGCACACTGCTACCCACATTGTCTATTGTGACAGCAGAGACATACCCTGAAAGAGGCCTTTCATCTTCATTGTTATTTTTTATTCCCAAAATTAGTTTTATTATTTTGTTTTTTTCTCTTTTCTTTTCTTTTGCTCCTATCTTTAATTTTTCCCTACTCTTTGCACATATTTGTTTTTCTCGCCTTTTTTTCTTTTCTTCTTTCTTTTCTCTTTCCTTTCTCTCTCTCTTACACTCACTCTTTTGCTCTCTCACATTGTTCATGTTCCCTTTTTGACCCTGTTTTGGTCCTCATTCAGATTTCTTTTTTTTCCTATTATTCTCTTTTTCCTTCTCACCTGTGTCCTCTGACCACACTGCTAACATTCCCCTATTCTTCTTCCCATCTATCCCTCTCTTCCCAACCCCTTCTAGCTCCCCATCCCAAAGGCTAAAGTTGTTATATTGAAGAGTTTATTCACTATATGTTGGGTTTGTCCTCGATCTTGATTTAATTCACACAGCTAAAGGTGATAGATTAATAACTACCATAAAATGTCATTTTTAAAGATGTACTTCATGCAATGGTGTTGCTGATTGTATCACTTGGGCTAAGGTATGGGTATTGATCTAGTCAGTGAACCTTCCTAGCATAAGGAAAGTGAGATAGCTTAAAGTCATTAGAGACTCAAAACTTAACGACCAGCTATATCTGGAAGACACCTCTGAGAAGTAATCATTCCATAAGGGTTCTGATTACAAGCAACAAAGATACCTACAATAAGCAATTTGAAACGATCAACACAGGAGTTAAACCAAGCACAGTACCAAAAACAAAAATGAGAAGACATTTAAGCAAGGCACAAACTCAGACTTCCACTCCACCAAGGGTAAATCCTGGGGGAAATGAGATGGAAAAGTCCCATAACCAACCACCTGGATACCCTGAACTGATAGCACAGGAAGTAACAAAACAGATGAATGAGGATCTAGAAAAATTCAAAACAGAAATAATCTCCCAGATATCTGTGGAGATGGTGAGCAGAGTGAAAGACATAATTAGAGGATCTAGAACAGAAAGAGATAAAAAAATAGATGAGCTCAGAAACATTCTGGAAGACATGAATACCCAGCATAAGAAAGAAGTGAAAACCATGATTGGCCAACATAAGAAAGAAATGGAATCCATGAAACAGATTCAAACAGATATTCAGGAGATCAAAAACACCACTGAAAGTATCCGCAGTAGATTAAGGGAATCTGAAGATAGAATATCAGATATAGAAGACAGGAACATGGTTAGAGACCATGAAAATAGAAATTTCTTAAAAATAGTAAGGGACCATGAGAAATGAATCCAACAACTGCTAGAAGACGCAAAGAAGAATAACATAAGACTGATAGGAGTCCATGAAAAAACAAAAGAAAGCACAATTGACATAAAAAAACTGTTCACAGA
Organism: Heterocephalus glaber; assembly: GCF_053883595.1. Taxonomy (NCBI): domain Eukaryota; kingdom Metazoa; phylum Chordata; class Mammalia; order Rodentia; family Bathyergidae; genus Heterocephalus; species Heterocephalus glaber. The sequence goes on from NW_028258491.1 coordinate 1,319,252, forward strand.
AGTAATAGTTGAAAACTTTCCAGACAGAGGTAGAGAATTGGAAATACAGATAAGTGAGACATATAGAACTCCAACAAGCCATGATCAAAATATCTACATCTAGACATATAAGAGTCAAGATCCCAGAAACCCAACGGAAAAACAAAATCCTACAAGCAGTTAGAAAAAAGAAACAAATCACCTACAAAGGAAAGCCCATCAGAATCACAGCAGACTTCTCAACACAAACCCTCAAATCAAGGAAAGCCTGGAGTGAAGTATTTCAAGCCCTAAAAGAAAATAACTTCAAACCTAGACTGCTGTATCCTGCAAAGTTATCTTTCAAAGTTGATGGGGAAATTAGATACTTCCATGACAAAGAACACCTGAGAAATTTCATGAACACCAAACCAGCACTACAAGCAATTCTAAACAATATCCTAGAAAAAAGCAGTGGTCAGAAGTTCATGAGGCCCAACAGAGGGAAGCCACCAGGCAAGGTAAGACACTAAAGGGAAAGGGGGAAAAATAAGAAATGAAAGAGCCAACAACAGCAAAACATCACAACAAGGATAAATCAATATCTATCAATTATAACCATCAATGTTAATGGCCTCAATTCACCAATCAAAAGAAATATACTGGCAGAATGGAATAAAAAGGAAAATGCAACAATATGCTGTAGGCAAGAGACACACCTAACTCAAAAAGAAACTCATAGACTGAAAGTAAAAAGATGGCAAAAAGTTTTCCATGCCACAGGAACCCAGAAGAAAGCAGGGGTAGCAATCTCATTTGCAGACAAAGTAGATTTCAAACCAAAACTAATTAAGAGAGACAAAGATGGTCACTACATCCTTGTGAAGGGAACAATCCAAGAGGAAGAGATGACAATCCTAAATATATATGCACCAAATACGAATGCCCCCAACTATGCAAAACAAATATTAATATGAAAAACCAAATAAACACTGTCACAGTTGTAGTGGGGGACCTCAATACCCCACTATCACAAATAGACAGATCATCTAGACAAAAAGTTAACAAGGAAATTCTAGAACTGAACCAAGCTATTGAACAAATAGATGTTTACAGAGTGTTCCACCCCACAAAATTGGAATACACATTCTTTTCAGCTGCACCTGAGTCATTCTCCAGAATAGACCACATGCTAGCTCATAGGACATATCTAAGTAAAGGTAAAATAATTGAAGCTACCTGCTGTATATTATCAGACCATAGTGCAATAAAATTGGAGCTCAATAACATAAGAAACCACAAAACCCCAACAAACACATGGAAACTGAATAACACCCTCTTGAACAACCAATGGGTCACAGAAGTAATTAAAGAAGAAATTAAACAGTTTCTACAAGTAAATGAAAATGCCAGTACAACATATAGGAATCTATGGGACACAATGAATGCAGTCCTATGCAGAAAATTCATAGCAGTGAATGCCCATATTAGGAAAACAGAGATAACTCAGATAAATAACCTAATGCAGAACCTCAAGCTCCTAGAAAAAGAAGAGCATAACAAATCCAAAGCTCATACAAGAGAGGAAATTATAAAGATTAGGGCAGAAATCAATGCAATGGAGTCTAAGATCATTTCAACTCCTCTTTGCCACAACATGATATCAGCCTTTTGCAGGGTACAGTGATAGGGAGTGTCCCCGGAAGTGGGCTTCACAAGAGGGGCAGCTAGAGCTTTGTGAGATACCTGAGGAGGCTGAGGGGCTAGAGAGTTAGGGTCTTCCTCAGCACACAGTGGTGGTGGAGCAGAAGCCACTGTGAGATGAAAGCACACTGGAGAAGAAGCCAAATAGGGGGAAGTGTGGCCAGAGGGTGGGTGGGGGAGAGAATTTGAGAGCAGAGTGGACTAAAGCCCAAGTGGGTAGTGTTTAGAGAGAAAGACGATCACCCCTTCACCGGGGTTTATGGAGAACGTTACCTACACGTTCCCATGCTATTAGATTAGTTGTCCCTTCCTGGGGAAAAGATGGGATGTACATTTGTGCATCTTTTAACAAATCTATCACAGTATCCTTTGATACCGGATACATAGCTTGTTTAACAGCGACTTAAGTAATTTGGCAAAGTTACACTGCTCTGATGACAGAGACTGACCCATATTTGTAACTCAGCGAAGATAGAAAATTACCCCCAGCTGGACACACTTACCACCAGTGCCCCTCATCTGAGTTTGGAAATTGTCCTGAGAGATCCATGTGCTGTCTCTTTTACTCCAAGATTGTCTCACAGGCAAGTTCACCCATGGATCTGATTCATGTCCACAATGGGTGCCAAATGTAGGGAACAGGGAAAGGGCACATTACTAGGACCTCTGGAAAATATTGTGTGCAACAATGCATTCTAAATCAATGAAATAAAGTGAAATGATGTAATCTATGGTGAAAATTGTATGACAGCCTTCTCTAAGAAAAGTATAAGCAAACAAAAGTTATAAAATGTGTTTAAAATTGATTACATGTATTTTGCACTTCACTAATTCACAATAATTCTTATCATTACTTAAGATTATTGGTGCAATTTAGATGATCACATTCAATTTGATAATCACATTCACTATGTGTAATTTTTACCTGTATATGACATATCTTGATTCTTATTTTTCCCATTCCTCTCGCCTCCTTTCTATCCCTTTTCCCCTTGTTATTTATTGACAGAGCCAGTGGTCACTAAACGAACAGTACCTGAGGAGAGGGGTGAGGATTAAGAAAAACAACACAAACTCTAGAGAAAAGAAAAGGAGGAGAGAGCGAGGGCCTTCTCCTTCCCACTTTATTGAGCCTTTTATATATCCTCCTTCATTACCCACAGCCTCCCTCCCTTCCTCCCCTCATGATCTCGTGACTAATTATTTTTACAGAGAAAAGGTCAAATATATCTTTACAATTCCGGGAATGTTACTTTCTTGTCTAGCAGACATTCAAATCCTTTCTATATTCGTTGTTTTCTTTAAAAGTCAACATCCTTGTTTTTGTACCAGTTTCATATCCTGGCTCAGTATGTTCTTATCTGACTCAAGAATCTCAAGGGGCTTAGGAGTCTTTCAGGGTTGTTTCAACCCTTCGCTCTCCACAATTTATAAGAGCTTTGTTTCCATTTAATCTTTCTTTTCTCATTATTTTCCTTTTTCCTTTCTGCCTTCCCCCTCCCTCCATCCTCTGTGCACCTTCCCATTTGAACACTTTCTTCCTATTTCACACTATTTTACCGTTTGATCCTTATTTACACATTCAGGTTCTCACATCAGAGAAACTATGCAACATTTACACATATGTGACCCACTACCTGATATCCTCCCCTGCTCTGAGTATAGAAACCTAGTTGCATTAAATATTTTAAAAATCAGAGTACATTACAGAAATATTTTAAATAAGTGATATGTGAGGCAGTCTAAAGATTTGAAAGCCTCAGAATAAGAAACAGAATCCCTGCCTTTTATTCTTCAAGTTAATTGGTACTTTTCTTTATTCATTAATTTTATTGGTACATTTTAGGTATACAATATGCTGTCATTCATCATTGGGAATTTGTAACTTTACAAAACATATCTTGGTTCTTATTTTTCCCCATTCCCCTGCCATCCCTGCAACCACTTCACCTCTCCCTATTTACAAATTGTGACTGTATATAATATATCTTGGTTTTTATTTTTTCCCCATGCCCCTGCCTTTCCTGCAATCCCTTCCCTGCTCCATATTTACAAAGACTTTGTTTCCATTTCTCATATCTTTTCCTTTTCTTTCTCTCTTTTCCCCTACCCCTTCCCCTTTAGACTTTTTCTATTTCACATTCTCTATTTTTGTTTTTGCTTGTTTGCAACCATGAAAATTAAAAATTGAAATTCACATAGAAAGTATCAATTTTCTTGTAAATAAGGAAAGATGAAAAATGTTTTCTCTCACCAACTTTGGAATTCAATGATAAATCCAAACCGAATGCAAAGCTAAGATTTTGTTATTAGCATAAAAGTGACTCCTGAAGAGTCTCCTGAGATTCAAATAGTACTTTACAAAAGACAATGCACAGTGAAAAAAACATTTTCCTTCAAGACATCTGTCTCGAATCACATTTCTATATTCATTTATATCCTTATTGAGGGTTAAGTTATTTTTCAGTAAATCACAGTGTCTAGAGCCAAAAGTAACTAAAGATTTGAATTATGTCAGAATGAGAGACTAAATCCCTGGCATTTCACGTTCTGATAATTAAAAAAATCATGTTTTATCATCTCTTATTTCTGTCATCCATCAGGTATAATACTTTGTGTTTAATTACGATCTAAAAAACATGCACTATGTGTGATTCCGAGATGATTATGTGTATTTTATATCTCAGATTAGGTGTCAAATTCAAAATTTTGTATTAAAATAGAGAATTCCTATTAGTTCTTAGGCATTGTGTGCTACTGAAAGACCCAGAAACTGAATCAGAGATGACAGCCTACCTTAGATGACGGTCATTGCTAAATGTGAACGTGACTGCAGGCAGTGAAATGTCTGGCACCACATGAAGCGATGTGTCTTTGTTACCTGTATTAAAACATCTCTTTTGATTTCCAATGTGTTCCTTCACATAGGCATTTCAGGAACAATTTATGTATTTTTAAACTTTTTCCATTACCCTTATGGAGTCGCCAAGCAATATTTTCATCCCTAAATCATTTGAGATCTCAATAAAATGCCTAGAGATTTTTCGCTAATTGTCAGGGACAATTTGTAATCATGACATTTTGCATACATGTATGTATTTTATATTTCTGCAGTCTCACCTGTGAATATTTATCTAAAATATTGGTAATATCTTCTCAAAGAAATATTAATACCCTTATCTTCATATGGCATAATTAAAAATCATCAATATATTGAAACAAGTGTATAGCATTCCATAGAGACATTGACAAATAAAATAGGTACAAACAATGGAATTTTGTTCAGCATTAAAAATAGTTATCATGTAATATGTGAAAATATAAATGAACCTGAAAAAAATTATATTAAGTAAAACTAACCAGTCACAGGAAAAATATTTCATGATTTTAATTATATGAGTAACATGAAATGTTCAATCACATCAACTCAAAAAAGGCAATGGAGGTTTCAAAGTACTTGAAGTGGAAGGAGTTGCTAATAAAGAGGGATGAAGACCCAATTATGAAAACAAAATAGTTCTGGAGAGCTGCTATAGAATATTGCTCCTGAAATTAATAGCATGGTATTGCACATATGAATATATTAAAAGAATAGATTTTAGGTTAAACACAATGAATTATTTTTCAAAAGAAATGAATTACCGATATATAGTTTAACAGGAAGGAATTTTGAAACCGTACTAATTCAAAGTAGTCAGGCAACAAAATTAGCCTTTACTATGAATCCTTCATATGAAATATTGAGAATAGGTGTATACATCCACGTGGTAAACAGATTAGCTGGACTAGAAAATAGTGAGGAATAAAGAAGAATCAATAGATACTTTGTACTGAAGGCAACGTTGTAGAACTAGATATATCTTGTGGTTATAAGACATTGCAAATGTAATTGCCTCTAAATTGTTCGTTTAACAGTATTAATTATATATTACATGAAATTTTGGCCATATAATTTGTATCCTTCTGTGACAACTGTGTGTCTATTATATGCAATGGATGTCTTTTTAATTCATGACATTGGCTTACAAAAATTTTAAATTAGGAATAGTCAAAATAGTGTATATGTGTAAATTACACAGCTTGTATTTATGTGTGTGATTATGGGTATATGTATCTGTGTATATATAATAAATCAATGGTTTCTATTAACCTTACATTTCTGGAAAATATTTTTAAAATTACTATTATTTTCTGAAATTAAAATGTGCTTAGGTTTTCTAATGAATATCATGTCAGAGTTCAACTGAATTTGTATACTCACATTAGTGTTTATTTCATTATGCTATATAAATCATATTTATAAGTTGAAACTTTCTGAACCACTGTCCTCTTTGAAGTATTGATAAAAAATGTCAAGTTCCCTCTGTTACTGGCAGCAACCATCATTTACTGCTCATCATTCACATACAAGTGAATCACACTTTATATATTTTGATATTTTAAATAAAATTCCATGATATGGTAGTGAATCCCATTTCCTGTACATTGTTTTTCATCTGGTAGAGTGTTTTTGGACTTGTTCCTGGTAATTCACATAGCTGGGCAATATTCCCTGACTTTACAGCGTGTATAAACATATCAGAAACTTACAAACTATTTCTCAAAATTTCTTCTAATCTTAGACTCCCAACACCAGAGCAGAAACATTTTATTTGCCCTCCATTTTCTAACTCTAATTTTGACAGCACTAGATGATAATTTTAAGAATGAGTGTTTAATATCCTCCTCCATTTTCCACATTATTTCACAATACTACAGATCAAACCATGTGTTGTTCTACCACTGAGATATATCCTCATCATTTATTAAAAAAGGATGAATAATTTTAATAAGTAATAATTTAAATAAATAATTTTGTATTGAGAAAGTGTCTTTCCTTGTTGGTATGCTGCCTTCGAACTTGTGATCCTCCTGCCTCAGCTTCAGGAGTAGCTGGGATTCAGGGCTTGTGTCACTGCACCTGACATGTCTTACATTAATTTATAAAATAGTGAATGTCAAAGACTAGGTTTCTTTTCACCTAGGTGTATGTTTGTGGCCTTATCCATGATAATTAATTTAAATGTAGTTTTCTCTTAATTTTTCTTCATAGAATTCAAATGTGAATTCTTCATATTTGAAAAAATTCAAATTTTTTCTCAAAAACCTAAAACTTTTATATTTCCATTAATACAGTGGAAATATTTTCTTTATTCTATCTTTTACTCATCTTGAATTAATAGCACACACTTTTAAGAATTTGTCTATTTTGTGATCTTTAAAAATTATCATATAAATTTACATTTACATTTTCAAATTATTTTAAAATTATAGCCATAATCTATAAGATAGTTATCATTTTGTGATTTTTCTGAAAATGAACTTATCTATGAATCAATGGGTTTCAGGCCTCTTATTTATTAATTCAAACATGAAAATTGTTCTTATTTTCCAAATTCCAAAATGTGTTATTTTATTATATTTATGATCGTTATTGTGTAAAATTTAAAAATTTTACCAAGAAATGAATTAAGTTTTATTACTTTGCAATTGTTTTTAAGGCTCTTTCCTGTTCTGAATCACACACATGTGTACACACAAACACTCGGCGGGGCAGTCCTTTGCAAGTTTAGGAAAGGTAAGTATTATATATCTTAGCAACCATAATTCAATTTTAACAAGTGAGGAAGGAACCATGTGAATATTGGCTAAGACAGTCTGTAAATCGAAAGCAGAGCTAGCATTCTAGTAAGCCACAAGCAAAAGGTGCAACATGCCCCAAGAGGTACTTCTTTGTTTTTCATCCATGGCTTCCCCACATGCATTGCACTCAGCCTGGTTACCCTTCCGTCAGCATGGTAGCTCTCTCCTACCCATGACCACAGTGAAAATCAGACGGTGCACATTCAGAATCTGATTTTTTTACTCCTTTAAAAGCAACCTCCCCAAAGTCCTTAGTAGGCATAGACTGTACACTATTCCCCTCTATGCTGCAACTTGAGTCCTAATAAAGACTCTTACAAGAGGAAAGGTTTGTCTAATTGTGATTCTCTGCCTGGAGAGAACAATACTATGCATTGGCTTATTACAGATATTCATAGAGTCCCAGGACTTTTTATTTAATTTCTTATTCTTAATTTTATTGAAATTGATGAAGCATTGTGTAAGATATTACATTCTATTTTCTCCTATTATCTTAGCAATTATTTCACTTATTTGCCAATCTGAATTTTGGAAAGTATGTATACAAGGGAAAAAATTTAAAATTTTTAATATATATATACAAATTATAAAATGTTTATTGACTTTTAAAATTAAATAAATATGACGTATTATTATACCTAAGCATATATCATTGTATTTATGCACACTATTTGAGATCTATGGAAATTCTGAATAACATTTATTTTGGAAAAAGTATATTACAGTAATTAAATCCCATATGCATACTTCAAATTTAAAGTATTAGAAAATAACTATTGTAACAGTGATAATTGGTGGAAGTAATTTTGGAAAATAAAGAGTAATTTAAAACATATTAATTTACATATTTCCATACCCACCAACAACTAATATTAACCTTTCTTTTTTAAAATCAATTTTATTGGTACATTTACCTTTACATAATATATCTTGGTTCTTATTTTTTCCTTATTGCTCTGCCCTCCCTTCAACCCCTCCACCCTTCCCAATTTACAAAGACTTTGTTTCTATTTTTTTCATTTTCCCATAACAATTCCATTCCCTTCTTTACCTTCCCAAACCCCTCCCACTTCCCTTCCCCTGTGGACCTTTTCTTCCTATTTCACATAATCTATTATGACTTTTGATCCTTATTTACACTTTTAGTGTCTCACACCAGAGAAACCATTTAATATTTACACGTCTGTCCTATTTATTTCACTGAGTGTCTCCTCAATATAACACTTCAATTCCATTATTGCAGGATGCATTTTTTTAGGAAATTATAATATTGTGTTGTATATATGAACAAATAAATTGTGCAGTATATTTTCATCAAAATGAATTAGATATCTATTGCCTAACTCATTAGTAATTTTTATTACTAGATGAAAATATACACGGGTTTTGATTCTTCAAATAATATTTTATTCATATTTTAATGTGTATTTACTCTGTGCTTTCACTCACATATATATGTAAACTAAATTACACAAAACTGCATGTTGCGCTGGACCTATGGCTTCCTGCATAGCACATTTTGTTGAGTGAAAAGACTCTATCAGGTTAATATATGAACATAAAGTCATTAATGAGAAAATCAATGTATGCTAAGATCACAATATTAGCATATCTACTTAGAACACTTGAGTATGACTGTATGACATATTCTTTGTGATCATTCTGATAAAATGAACCTCTTGAAAATGCAATCAAGTCTGATTGTAACACAGCCACCCAGGAGTATACAAAGCCTTAAATAGTAACATTATGCACACACAAAACAGAGGGACAGATACAAAAATCATACCCAGATATAGGAAACTTTGTTGTTATTAATGAGAATACCCCCCAAAATTTTTGGCACTATGAGAGACTGAGGAAAGGGGATCATAAATTCAAGTCCCACCTGAACAAATCAAAGACTTTTGAAAAATCTGTCTCAAAATAAGGAAACAGAGAAATAGGTAAATGATGTGGATGTAGCTTAGTGTGAAGGCTGTAGGATTAATCCCCTGTACCTCAAAGAACAAAAAAGGCCTTTTTTCTCATCTTCTGTGCCGACTACTCCTTTGCACTCCCACATAGCATTCCAGCTTTATTGATAGACCACACATTTATAATGTACTAGAAAAATTCTTTGAATGCTACACTAAAATTGACACCTCTGCCTCAAGGAAGGCAGTTTTAAAATGCCTTGTTCACTGATGCATTTATACCATTTTGAAATTTAAGTCATACCCAAATGTCCAAACTTAAAGATAAATGGAGCCAATCTATGGAGGAAAGCAATGGTATTGCTAGACTTACCCTGTACATGCCTTTAAAGAACAATATTTGCATATGTTTTTCTATGTCCTATGAAGAGCAGGATTCAACATGGAGATGACCAGGGTGTAAAATATAGAAGCCACTTTGTCACTGTCAAAGGAGTGACTCAACTTGGGCTGCACATACATAAATATTAGCATCCCATAGAACATGATGACTATGGTCAGGTGGGACCTACAGGTGGAGAAGGCCTTGTGCCTACCCTCTGCAGACTTCATCCTGAGAATGGCCACAAAGATGAGCAGGTAGGACACAAGGATAATGAGAAGAGGGGAAATCAAATTGAGAGATGCAAAAACCATTATAATATATTCAACTTCATGACTATTTGAGCAGAGCAAAGAACTCAAGGGAATACAATCACAGTAGAAATGATTAATCACATTGTATCCAGAGAAAGTCAAAGTGAAAATTTTTACAGAAAGAGCAGAGACAGAAATGTGTAGTAGAGATAGAGAATCCCCACTAATACCCAACACACTCTTGGTGACATGATAACAGTACAGAGGAGAGGGTGATGGATGGCCACATAGTGGTCATAGGACATTGCAGCCAGAATAAAAAACTCACTAATAATGAAAAGAAGAAAGAAAGCCAGTTGTGTAGTGCAAAAATAATAGGAGACTGTATTTTGATCCACCACAAAATTTACCAGCATTTTGGGTACCACAGCTGTAGAATAGCCAAGATCAGTGAAAGCCAGGTGTCTGAGGAAAAAGTACATGGAAGTTTGCAGCCTAAGGTCCACCTGGGTGAGGATGATCATGCCCAGGTTGCTCAGCAGCAAGGTCAAGTAGACAACAAGAAACAGGAGGAACAGTGGAGCCTGCAGCTCAGGGTGATCTGTGATGCCCTGGAGAATGAACTCAGTCACTGCTATGAGGTTGTGCCCCTCCATCCAGGGTGATCTGAAGACCTATTCTATGTAGAGACATCAGCATGTTCTGCATCTTTTCAATAATATCACCTGGACAAATTTTATTATGTAGTTAGTGCAAATATACTCTATGGAAATTTTTCAATTTAAAATATTTGAAAATTAGCCCAAATTACTTTATTGTCCATCTATGGTGATTTTTTTCAAAAAGAATATTATTCATTTCCAGAGATATTTCGGTTTTTAGAACAGAAGTACACTGCTACTGGAATCTAAAGTTTAGAGGACATTAACATGTTAAATATCCCATGATATTCATTTTCCAGCTCAAAATAATATCCACATCAATAATCTCTTTCTAATATTGAAGAAATCCAATAGGTAGACAGATAAATATATGCAAAATTGATAGTTAAAAATCACAATAAAAAGTCAGGTGTATAAGAAATAAAAATGAAAGTGAATATGTTACTGCATTTTAAATTCTGTAATTGTTACTTATGTAACAATCACCTAGTTACATTTCATAGCGATATTCTACATGCATGACAAAATAGCTACACTCATAACAAAATAAGATATTTTAATGATAAATTCCTAAATTTCATATAAAATTTGCTGTGAGCTATAATTTGAGTTACTTTCTTTTTTTGGTACTGGGGACCGAACTCAGTAACCTTGAGCTTTAGAGGCAGACACAGGAAACACTGAGCTAAATCCTCAGCCCTTGAGTTACCCTTTGGGAACTTTTTTTTTTAGTTAGTTAAATTCTTTTATTGATACATTGTAGGTATACAACACAATTAAATTTCTCAGTGGGAATTGTACCTTTACATGATACATCTTCTTTCTTAATTTTTCCCCATTCCTAGCCCTCCCTTCACCCCCTCCACCCTTCCCTATTTACAAAGACTTTATTTCCATTTTTTCCATTTCTCATCATTTTTACTTTCCCTTATTTCCTTTGCCTTGCCCCTCCCACTACCCCTACCCCTTTGGAACTTTTCTTCCTATTTTAGATTATCAATTATACATTCTAATCATTGGTACATTTTAGATATATAATATAATGACATTCATCATTGGAAATTTGCACCTTTACATAGTCTCTCTTGGTTCTTATTTTTCACCCTGGCCCAGCCCTCCCTTCCACCCCTCAATTCCTCCCTATTTACAAAGATTTTGTTCCTATTTTTCCATTTTCTCATATTAATCCCATTCCCTTCTATCCTTTCCTCAGCCCTAACACTTCCTTCCCCTTTGCCCCTTTTCTTCCTATTTCACATGACCTATTATACATTTAGTCCTTATTTGCACTTTCAGTTTCTCACACCAGAGAAACTATTTGGTATTTATTCATGTATGTCCTATTTATTTCACTTAAGAGTATCACCTCAATGTGCATCCACTTAGCTATAAATGTCTCTAATTTCTCATTTTTTATGGTTGAGTAGTACTCCATTTATTAAAAAACCACATTTTCTTTATCCAGTCTCCAGTTGATGGTCATTTGGGCTGTTTTCAAGTTTTAGCTATCACAAACTGTGCAGCTATGAACATGGGCACACATATATCACTGTGGTATGATTCTTTTAATTCTTTGGGGAAGATCTCCAGCAGTGGAATAGCAGGGTCAAATGAGACTTCCAGTCCTAGTTCTTTGAGGTATCTCAATACTTATATCAACAGTGGTTGCACCAGTCTACACTTCCACTGGCAGTGGAGCAGGGTTCCTCTTTCCCCACAGCCCCCAAAGCATTTGTTATTGGTTGATTTCATGATAGCAGTCATTCTTTCTGGAGTGAAGTGGAATCTCAGCATTGTTTTTATTTGCATCTCTCGAATGACCAGTGATGTTGAACATTTTGCCATGTATTTATTTGCTATTTCTATGTCCTTGTCTGAGAAATGTCTGTTCATTTCAGATGCCCATTTTCAGATTGGGTCTTTAAATTTTGGAGGTCTGATTTTTTTACGTTCTTTTTAGATTCGAGATAGTAAACCTTTGTCTGAGGAAGAGCAGGTGAAGATTTTTTTTCCCACATTGTGGGTTGTCTCTTCACACTGCTGGTGGTTTCTCTTGCTGTGCAGAAGCCTTTTAATAAGAAGAGATCCCACTTGTTGATTGTTTGTGCTAGTTCACAGGCAACTGAGATTTGGTTCATAAAATGTTTTCCTACACCGATGTCTTCAAGGGTTCTACCTAACCTTTGTTCCAACTGGTTCAGAGTTTCTATTTTAATATTTGGATCTTTAATCCATTTTGATTTTAGTTTAGTGCATGGTGAGAGATATAGGTCTAGTTTTAATCTTTGGCAAGTTGAAGCCCAATTTTTCCAGCACCATTTATTAAAGAGGCTAAATTTCCTCCAGTGAGGGTGTTTGGTTCCTTTGTCAAAGATGAGATGGCTGAGTGTGTCTGGCGTTGTTTCTGCATCTTCTAATCTGTTCGACTGGTTCGCAAGTCTGTTTCTTTGCCAGTAGCATGCTGTTTTTATCACAGTAGCTTTGTAGTATAGTTTTAGGTTGGGGATTGTGATACCCCCTGCCATGTCTCTGTTACCTAGAATTGCTTTTGCTATTCTGGGTCTCTTCTGGTTCCAAATGAAGTTTTGGGTTGTTTTCTCAAGGTCCATGAATTATGCTGCTGGGATCTCAATTGGAATTGCATTAAGTCTATGTAGCAGTTTTGGAAGTATGGCCATTTTCACTATATTAATCCTTCCTACCCAGGAGCAGGGGATGTATGTCCATTTTTCTGATATCATCTTCAAAGTCTCTTTTCAGAATGCCATAATTTTCAGAGAAGAGGTCTTTGATTTCTTTCTTTAGGCTGATTCCTAGGTATTTCAGGTTTTTTGATGCTAATTGAAAGGAATTATTTGCCCTATTTCTCTCTCAGTGAGTCTGTCATTTGTGTAGAAGAAAGCTATTGATTTTTGTGTGTTGACCTTGTAACTAGCTACTTGACTGAATTTGCTTATTAAGTCTAGAAGCCTTTTGGTGGAGTTCTTGGGGTCTTCTATATAGAGTATCATGTCATCTGCAAATAATGACAATTGGAATTCTTCATTACCTATCTTTATTCCTTTTATTTCTTTCTCTTGTCTAATTGCCGTGGCTAATATTTCCAGAACTATATTGAACAAGAGTGGTGATAGTGGGCATCCTTGTCTTGTTCCTGATTTGAGTGTGAGGGATTTCAGTTTTTGACCATTTAGTATGACATTGGCTGTTGGTTTTTCATAGATGGCTTCTATCAGTTTGAGGTAGAGACCATCTATTCCATTTTTTGTAGGGTTTTTATGAGAAATGCATGTTGGATTTTGTCAAAATGCTTTTTCTTCATCTATAGAGATAATCATATGGTTTTTGTCCTTGGCTCTATTGATATAGTGTATTACATTGATTGATTTGCAGATATTGAACCATCCCTGCATCCCTGGGATGAATCCCACTTGATCAGGGTGTATGATCTTCTTGATGATCTTCTGCATTCTGTTTGCCAGTATCTTATTAAGGATTTTTGCATCTATGTTCATAGTGAGATTGGCCTACAGTTCTCTTTTTCTGTTGGGTCTTTCTCTGCTTTGGGGATCAAGGTGATGCTTGCTTCCAGGAATGAATTTGGGAGTATTGCTTCCGTTTCAATTTCATTGAAGATTTTAAACAGTAGTGTCAGCAGTTCCTCTCTAAATGTCTTGTTGAATTCAGCAGTGAAGCCATCAGGGCCCAGGCTTTTCTTAGTTGATAAGTTTTTAATTACATTTTCAATTTCATTGGTTGATATTGGGTTGTTCAGAATTTTTAGGTCTTCTTCATTCAACTTTGGTAATTCATATATATTTCAGAATCTGTCCATTTCTTCTGTGTTGTCCATCTTATTGGCATATAGGTTCTGGGAGTCAGTATGGATGATCCTCTGGATTTCTGCTGGGTCTATTGGAATTTCACCCTTTTCATTCCTAATTGCATGGGTTTGGGCCTTTCTTTACTTTTCTCATAAGGTTGGCTAAGGGTTTATCAATTTTGTTGATTGTTTTGAAGAACCAACTCTTGGCTTCATTGATTTTTTGTATTGTTCTCATAGTGTCCATTGCATTGATTTCAACTTTGATATTTATAATTTCCTCCCTTGTATGAGTTCTGAGGTTGTCCTGTTCTTCTTTTTCTAGAAGCTTGTGGTTCAGCATGAGGTTTTTTAATTGGGCTCATTCTGTTTTCCTAATATGTGTATTCACTGCTATGAATTTCCCTCGTAAGACTGCTTTCATTGTGTCCCATAGATTCTGACGTGCTGTAGTGTCATTGTCATTTAATTGAAGGAACTGTCTGATTTCTTCTTTAATTTTCTCTATGACCCATTGGTTATTCAGAAGTGTGTTGTTCAATTTCCACATGGTTATGAAATTTTTTGAGTTCCTTTTGCTATGGATCTCCAATTTCATCGCACTATGGTCTGATAATATACAGGGGATAACTTCCATTCCTTTGCACTTACTTAAACATGTTCTATTTGTGAGTATGTGGGCTATTTTGGAGAATGACCCATGTGCAGCTGAGAAGAATGTGTATTCTGATTTTGTGGGGTGGAAGTCTCTGTAAACATCTGTTAAGTTCATTTGTTCAAGAGTTCGATTGAGTTCTAGTATTTCAGTACTTATTTTTTGTCTAGTTGATCTACCTATTTTTGACAGTGGGGTGTAGAAGTCCCCCACTACAATTGTATTAGTGCATATATGGCTTTTCATGACTGGTAGTATTTGTTTTATATAGATGGGCCCACTAGAGTTTGGTGCACAAATATTTATGATTGTCATCTCTTCCTCTTGGATTGTTCCCCTTACAAGGATGCAGTTTCCTTCTTTGTCTCTCTTAATCAGTGTTGGTTTGAAATCTACTTGATCTGCCAAGAGGATAACTACTCCTGCTTTTTGGGGGGTTCCTGTCCCATGGAGTATTGTTTTCCACTCTTTAACTTTCAGTCTATGAGCTTCCTTTTGAATTAAGTGTGTTTCTTGTATGCAGTATATTGTTGGATTTTTCTTTTTGACCCATTCTGCCAGTCTATTTCTTTTGATTGGTGAATTGAGACCATTAATATTGATGGTTATAACTGAAAGGTATTGACTTGTCATTGCCATGATTTTTTTTGTTGTTGTTGGTTTTTCCCGCTTTACATTCAATTTCTTGTCATGCCAGATGGGTTCATTCTGCTTTGCTTCCTGTGGTTGTGATCCTCAATGTCTGTTCCTAGGATATTTTGTAAAGTTCTTTGGAGTGCTGGTTGGTATTCACGAAGTTCCTAAGGTGCTCTTTGTCATGAAAGTATCTTATTTCTCTATCCATTTTGAAAAATAGTTTTGCAGGGTACATCAATCTGGGTTGGAGGCTGTTTTCTTTTAGGGCTTGGAATATGTCACTCCAAGCTCTTCTAACCTTGATGGTTTGTGTTGAGAAGTCTGCTGTGATTCTGATGGGCTTTCCTTTGTATGTGATTTGTTTCTTTTCTCTGACTCCTTGTAGAACTTTCCTCTTCTGTTGTGTTTCTGGAAGCTTAACAATTATATGCCTATGTGCAGATTTTTTTGATCAAGTCTATTTGGAGTCCTATATGCCTCACTTATCTGTATGTGAAGCTCTTTTCTCTTGCTTGAGAAGTTTTCTGCCATTATTTCTGTGAAGAGATTTTTTATGTCATCTCCACTCTCTCCTGTTTCTTCATTGACTCCAATCAGTCTTATGTTATTCTTCTTTGCATCGTCTGTTACCTGTTGGATTGATTTCTCATGTTCCCTTATAATTTTGAATCAATTTTTCTTTTCCTGGTCATTAATTGCAATCTTATCTTCTATATCTGAAATTCTGTCCTCACATTGGCTCATTCTGCTTTGAAGATTTTCAGTTGAGTTTTTCATGTCCTGGAAATCTATTTGCATCTATTTATGGATTCCATTTGTTTCCTATGTTGGGATTCCATCATGTTCCTCAGCTCCTCTCTAGATTTATTAATCATGCCTTGTGCTAGAGGCACCGTTTTTCCTGTTATCTGAGAAATTATTTCTGATTTCATTTTTTCCAGATCCTCTTTTGTTTCCAGTTCAGTGGGTCCAGGTGGTTGAGTATCAGAGTGTTCCTTTTCATTTCCCTTTGGGGTTGCTGTAGGTGGTCTGGAATTTTGGTTTTGAGACCTATTTACATGTTTTCTCATTTCAATTGGGGTGGTGGCTTTTGGCGCCTGCATGGATTACCTCTTCTGAGCTGGGAGAGGTGGGATAGGGGCTGGGAGCTGTGGTAGGGATGGTGCCCTGAAAGACCTTTCCTGTGGGCTGGGAGCAGCGGGAGGTATGGTGGCTGGGAAGCCCCTTCCTCTGGTCCAGGAGCAGTGGGAGGGATGGTGACCCAGAAGGCCCTTCCTCTGGGCCAGGAGCAGAAGTACAGAAGGTGGCCCAGAAGCCCTCTCCTCTGGGCTGGGAGCAGTGGGAGTGATGGTGGCTGGAAAGCTCCTTCCTCTGGACCAGGAGCAGTGGGACAGCTACTAAGAAGCCCCTACCTCTGGGCCAGGAGCAGCCGGACTCCGTACCATGGTCTGGTGGTCGAATGTCTTCTGCGTCTTTGTAGTGTGGAACCAGGTGGCTGTACGGAGGAGTGGGGGTGGGGGTCCAGTGGATTGTTGCTGGGGCATCAGCTGATTCTGCATGTTCCACACTACTTGGGACCTCAGTAGGGCATGCACAGACCTGCCTGTCTGCAGTGGGCTGATTCTGTGTATTCTGTGTGACTCAGGACCTCGGTAGGGCGTGCACAGTCCTGCCGGTCTTCAGCAGGCTTATTCGGGGTCTTCCACACAACTCAGAACCTCGGTAGGGCATGCACAGACCTGCCTGTCTGCAGCAGGCTGATTTGGTGTGTTCCATGGAACTAGGGACCTCTCCCTTTTGGAACTTTAAATGTATTTTAATATAATATAAGTTAGTTTTATTTATTTCAAATAGTAGCATTCCTATGGGGGCATTTTCATTACAACTGTGATATATTTATGTGGATTTAACAAATAAGGTGTGTGTTACAAGAACAAATTTCACAGTATTAAGAGGAAAGTTATTAGAATTGAATTATATAATGAAAACTATATGTTTGCTTAAAGTAAAATGGCAGCATATTTTAAGGAGAAAAAGTTAAATATGTATAATATGTTTCATGCTTTTTATTGAATAAAACTTTTGCTATGTTACAAAGTATAGAGAGACAAAATAAAATATAATAAACCCAAGAATTACATGAATTCCTCATGGAGGTTAAAATACTTCTTTAAATTGGATCCTGAAGAACTTCTTCAAAATATTACATAGAATATACTGCTAGTAAATATGCATATGAACAAGTAAAATATAAAGGGAAAATGTCAAATAAGCCAGAAATAAAAAAGTATAACATGAAAGCAGGCAGATATTTTGGTCAAACAATTATTAGTTTTGTATCATACTGTGAGTACTTTTTTCAAAATTAAAAAGTAAATTTTATACTTTGCAGCCAAAATTGTAGACATATTTCTCTAAGTAAACTATAATCAAACAAATAATAAAACACAATTTCACAACATGTGTACAATGTAGTTCATATAATTTACACTTTGCTTCTTTAAAAATGCCTTAAATGGGCATTGGTACCTGCCAAGCTCCACTTCTCCATGCAAGCTGTTTTCTCATTTGAAATAATATCAGGCAATAACATTAGAAAAATGCCTCAATAAACAAAGAAGTAGTATACATCTTGACTTCTGTTGTTGTTGTTGTTTTGGTTTACAATCACACAAAATTTTAAAAAATAAAATAGTTATGGTAAATACTAATAAGTGAAAAAACATAAATTCTTTCTTATAAGTGACAAAAAGAAAGTTTTTCTCTCCATAGCCTTGAATTCTTTGGAAAGAACTGAATTACTCTTCCCTAGTTTGCTATCTTACCTGGACATTTCAATTTTATTTTTAAAATATTTACCCTGAGAAAAATTTACTCAAATTCACTATAAAATGAAGAACTCTTTACTATTTCCATAAGTATTAATATTTAAAATTCTGAAATTCAATACTTTTCACACCTAATTGTGAGGCAGACAGTCTGTTTTCCACATCAGGAGATTGGAAGGGAGTTACATTTTATACATTTAATTATGTAATTATTAAAAGCTGAAATATTCTCCAGAATTCCACAGTTGAGTTTAGATCCAGAATCAACTGAGGATTGGAAAATCGTGGTTATGGTCTCACTACTAAAATTTCAAAATATGGCACTCAGTAAAATCATGTTGTATTATCAAGGCTTTATCTCTTCTTGATATTGGCCTCCTTTCAATAAGAAAAAATATATATACATATATATGATTGTGTGTTTTCAAAAGAAAACACCCACTCTGGGTTTCTAAGATGCTCCTGACATTCATCTTCTTAGCCTAATGAAAATGTTCAAACATCAAAATCTAGAGGAGAGGAGAGAGATCCTCTTGATGCTCAGGCACTATGGAGTTGTAAAAAGCACACAAACAGAATCCTAGATGCTCTCTCAGTAGATGGCAAAGCTGAGCAAAACTGTGGCCATTTCTGTAGATTCTGAGAGATGGGTTTAACATACAGCACTGCATGAGACCACCTGTCTTTGTTACCTGTAATGAAATCTCCCTCTTGATTCTCCCACCAATGTGCTTCTTAACATGGGGGTTGAGATTTTGAGGGCAATTTATCCTTCTTGTAAAAGCTTTGAAACTCTCCCTGAGGAGACACCAAGCAATTTACTTGTTACCCTTAAAGCCACTGAAAATTTTACAAAATATCTGGAGATTATCCACTAATTTCCAGTGCCTATGCACTTATTTATTTATGGAGTTATGTGTTTGTTTCACAGTCCAGAAATCTCACTTATGAGTAGCTATCCAAAATACTGGCATTAAGAGCTCAAATAAATTTTCATATTCTTATGTTCATACATCACAATATAAAGCTGTGGAAAATCTAGTTACCCATTAATATTTGAATAGTGACTGATACACATGACATTAGTCAGTGTTTAAAAAGTGAAATTCTGCAATATGAAGTAGCAAGGATGAACGTAGGGAACATTATGCTACATGAGATAAACCAGTAACAAAGCAAATACAGTAAATTCCTACTTATATAAGGCATTGAAATACTTTATAGACTACAAAAAGGATATGGTAGTTGCTGAAGGAAAGGGCTAACAAGAAAGAAGGAGCTACTAATATATAAAGATGAAATTTCAATTTTGCAATATAAATCAATTTGTGATATGTGGCATAAAACATCCTCATTATATTGAATAATATAAGGTCTCTATATTTGAAAACATTGAGTGTATACCTCAGAGTTAGCATAATGAGTTTTTAAAGGACTGAAGTTCCAACCCACACTGTTACAAACACATGAACACTTACACATTCAAAGTAGTCATGCAATGAAGATTCTCTTTATATAAATAATTTACCAAAAATTTCCAGAGTGGAACATACAAAGAGATGAAAAATAGTTTACCAGGAGCTGAAGAAATTCAGGTAGTGGGAGGAATTTCAACTGGGGTACACGGTGTGGATGGAAATGTCTTAGAATTAGATACAGGTGATGGTTACTCAATATTGAGAATATGACTGCCACTAAACTGCTCTCCTTGCAATAGTTAATCTTATGACATATGTATTTTACCTAAATGAATCAATTTTAAATAAGCATATGAAGTTTTATGCATGTATTTTGGTTGGTCTTTCTAGTGAAGTAACTATTATATTTGGTCCATATAATTTGTATGCATCTTTGATAATGGAATTTATAACATGCAATAAAATGATTTTCTCTATGGTAGCTTTTAATTTATAGAAGTTTAAATTTGCATGACTCAAAGTACTTCACTACTGAAAAATTACTCCTTTTAAAAACATACTAATCAACTAGTATTGTCTCACAAACATTACAATTTTAGTAATAATAACATTGCAATACATTTTTAAATTAAAATATACTTTGTTTAAAAATTTTAATATTTAAGTTTTAGGCCATGTTAGCATACATTGTTGCTATTTTCAGTGTGGATATTTGCTACATGTACAAGACTCATCTTAATACTTTCTATGTTCCCTGCCCTTCTCCTATCTGCTCATCCATGTCTTGGTCTTCTTCATATTTGCAAAAGATCTACCATCCCTACTCCTTTTTATCTGTCTATTACTTTGCTCTTTAATTTACACACATTTTTGGTTTTCTGTATAAAAAGAACCATATGGTATTTAAGTTTGTGTGCTTGATTTATTTCTCTTTTATTTTAACTTCAAGTTGTATCCATTTTCCTACAAATCACTTCAATTCATCCTTTAAGGCAGAGTAATACTCCACTGTATGGAAATTCCACATTATTGTTATCCAGTCTTCTGTTGGTGGACCTATAGGCCATTTCCAAGAGTTTTCTATTACAAATTGTGCTGCTACAAACATGGGTGTACATGTATCACTGTTATATGATGTCTAACCCTTTGGGAGAGATAACTACTGGGAAAGTGAATTTCTACTTCTAGTTGTTTGAGGGAGCCCCACAGTGGTTGCATAGTGGTTGTGCTGGGTTACTCTCCTGTGAGCTGTGGAGGAGGGATCCCCTTCCTTCACAGCCTGCTCAGCCTGTGTAACTCTTTGATTTCTGGAAGATCTCCAACCTTAGAGGAGTCAGTGACATCACCTCTGCTTTCATTTGTATCTCCACAATGCCAAGCAAGCTGCCCATCCTCTCATATATTTATGGACCATTTGTACTGCTCCTGCTGAGAAGTGTCTATTCATTCCAGTTATCCACTGTTTAATCTAGTCTTTTATTTTGAGTCTAAAGTTTTTGATTTCTGTATATGTTCTCAGTCCTCAGTCACTTTTCAAATCTATATTATCTTCTGTTTCATTTTGGGTTGCTTCCTTCATTGTAAACAATCTTTTTAATTTGAATAAACTCCATTTGTTGATTCTTGATTCTACTTGTAGTGCAATTGTGTTTCACTTTAGATATTACCTGGCTGAGTCTATTGCTGAGAAGAATGTGTATTCTATAGGGTTAAAATAGAATTATTAAGTATGTTTTTTGCAATACTGATTCAGCCTTGGGGCCAGGGATTTAGCTCAGTGGTTCTACCACCTTCCCCACAAGCAGAAGGACCTGAGTTTGATCCCCAGTACCAAAAAAATATATATATGGATTCAGCCCTGGTACTTCTTTGATAATTTTTTGTCTAGTTAATCTCTTTGTAAAATTGAGGTATGGAAGTCACCCACTATGATTGTTTTGGTGTTTGTTTGATCTGTTATATGGAGTAGTATTTATTTTATAGTTAGATGCACCAATATTCAGTGCATATCTATTCTTAATTGTTTTCTCTTCCAGCTAAATAGTTCCTTTTACTGATATATAGTCATCATCTTTGCCTGTTCTGATCAATTTTTGCTTGAAGTTTATTTTGTCTAAAATAAAATAGCTGCTTTTGCTTGCTTTCAAGTCTCCAGTGTATGGAGTAATGTTTTTCATCCTTTGATTTTAATCTAATAATCCTTTCTATTATATGAAACTCTTCAATGTAACAGAATCTTGGTTTCTGCTTTTCACCAAGACTTAAACCTGTTTTTTTTTTAAACCTCTGTTTTTGATGGTGTTGAATCCATTTTCCTTCTGAGTTATAACTGAAAGATACTGACTTATTTCTCTCTTTGCATTCATTTCTATTACTGACTAAAATCAAATATTGTGTTTACACAAAAAGGATATCATATAAACTAGAAGTCAGTTGTACTCATTGCAATGATCACAAAACACATGAATTTCCACTTCTATGTTTATTACTCTTCCTTACTTCATACTATATCCAACCCTGCAGCCTTCTCTTATGGTCATTAGACTGTAAAAGTATTCTATATTGTTACAACATTTTCAAAATTATTGTACTTATCATAATGCAAAAACAATTACAATATTACCTCAAGTTTTTATGACATTTAGAAGGTGAGAAATAAGAGCAGGTTCAATATTTAAATATGTCAGAAGCCCAATTGTGCTTGTTATACACTCAGGAGGAAAACAGGAGGGTGACATTTATCCTTCATATGTAGAAATCATACTGTTGGAGAATTTTAAGAAAAGACATTGCATAGTTTCCTCTGTGATCTTTGCAGGGC
Source organism: Heterocephalus glaber (assembly GCF_053883595.1). NCBI lineage: Eukaryota > Metazoa > Chordata > Mammalia > Rodentia > Bathyergidae > Heterocephalus > Heterocephalus glaber. Next base: position 1,341,991 of record NW_028258491.1, read on the forward strand.
ACATTTTACATCTTTATTTCTCAAGCTGTAGATCAAGGGATTCAACATGGGGATGACCAGGGTGTAAAATATCGAAGCCACTTTGTCAGTATCAAAGGAGTGATTGCACTTGGGCTGGACATACATAAATATCAGTGTCCCATAGAAAATGGTGACCACAGTCAGGTGAGACCCACAGGTGGAGAAGGCCTTGCGCCTGCCCTCTGCAGAGTTCATCTTGAGAATGGCCACAAAGATGAGTATGTAGGACAAGAGGATAATGAGAAGAGAGGAAATCAAACACACTCCTGACATTAATAAAATTATCATCTCAGTTTCATGCGTATCTGAACAGGCTAAAGATAGCAATGGGAGATTGTCACAGTAGAAGTGACTGATGACATTGTATCTACAGAAGGACAAATTGAAAACCTTCGTGGTGACCAGAAGGGACACAAATGCACAGTAGAGATAGGAAATTGCTATAAGTAACCAACATACTTTTTGTGACATGATGACAGTGTAGAGAAGAGGGTGACAGATGGCCACATAGCGATCATAGGACATTGCTGCCAAAATTAGCAGTTCACAACCAATGAACAGAAGAAAGGAAGCTAACTGCAGAGCGCAACAATGATAGGAGATTGTATTTTGATCCTCCACAAAATTTACCAGCATTTTGGGTCCCACAGCTGTTGAATAGCCAAGATCAGTGAGAGCCAGGTGTCTGAGGAAAAAGTACATGGGAGTTTGCAGCCTGGGGTCCACCTGGGTGAAGATGATCATGCCCAGGTTGCCCAGCAGCGAGGTCAGGTAGACAACAAGGAACAAAAGGAATAGTGGAGCCTGCAGCTCAGGGCGATCTGTGATACCCAGCAGAATGAACTCGGTCACTTCTGTGAGGTTGGGCCCCTCCATCCAGGGCAATCAGGAGACCTGTTCTGTGTAGATACATCAGCATTAAATAATTGTTTTATTGTCATCACCTGGACAGATTCATTCCATGGAGGCAGTGCAAATAGAATCTATTCAATTTTTCCAATTTACAACATTTAAAGACAACTCTCCCTTCCATCAGAGAGAACATTATTTATATCCAGAGGTAATTTGGTTGTCTTGAGAAGTGAACTGCTACTGGCATCTAATGGGTAGAGAATAGCTAAACCATTAACCTTGAAATTGTAATCATTTTTGAGCATCAATAGCATCTTTGTAAAATTGAGCAATATAATAGGTAGATAGATTGACACACAGATTCATGATAATATGTATAGAGATACCTCTTTAGAAATATACATGCCTAAAAATAAAAAAGTAATAACTGAATAAGGATTCTATTGCTCTTTAAATTTCATAATTGTCATTTGTAATAACAATCACCTAATGACACTGAAAGTGTACATTTTATAAAGTGACATTCAGCCTAATTATAAAATAATATATTGTATGCAGATTCATCAGAAAGCTAAAAGTAGAAATTCCTTTAGACCCAGCTCTTCCCCTTCAAGGTATCTTCTTGAAAGAGTTAAAGGCATCATATCACTGTAATCATGCACAACCATGTTTACAGCAGGGAAATTCATAAAAGCTAAATCCTGGAAGCAGCCTATGTGTTCACTATAGAATAAAGAAAATGTGATATTTCGTATATTACTACCCTACTATAATGAAAGATAAACTTGAGTCTTCCATAGGAATAAAGATGCAACTTGAGTCCATAATATGACATGAAATATAAATATAGCTTATACATAAGCTTAAATATCACATGATTTCTCTTACATGAGAAATTCAGCTTATAGATAGAGAGCAAAATAAGTGTTATAGTAGTAAGATAGATCCTGCTCAATGGGAAGGGGACCAAGAAATATATGGAATGGGGAGGAAAGGGAAGGAAAGTGGATGAGAAAAGGAATTAAAAAGTGCTATGTACAAGTACCAACTCTATACAAGGAATGGAAACGTTATGTATTGCAAACATGTACTAATAAAAATAAAATGAATAAGTAAAAAGATTCTAATGCTAAATTTCAAAATAGCACATAAAATTGCAGTGTGTTACTTTTCTGTCTTTCAAAACTATTTTAATATATATTGACATAAGTTAACTTTTTATACATATACTTACATATTAATATCACATGGGGATATTTTAATAATAACTGAAACTTTACTTGGATGTAACTAATCAGATACATGCTACATAACCAAATCTTAGAACATCAGCAGGAAAGTTATTAGAATTGGTTTATATAAAGAAAAATAAAAGTTCCCTGGGGATAAGAGGGTAGCATATGTTGAAGAAAAATTTTTGATATATTTATATTTAATGTCTCTTATTGCATAAAGGTTTTACTATGTTACAAAGTACCTAGAGACAAAATAAAAAACAATAAAGCTGAGATAATATGGATTCCTGATGCAATCTGAGATACTTCTTTGAATTACATCTGGAAGAACTATATCAAAATACGATATAGTGCAAGTACAGATTGAAAATAGTCAGTATCTCAAGGTAAGACAATTAGTACTTTTGTAAAACATTATTCTAATGTTTTCAAAACTAAAAGAGTAAAAAATATACTTTGTAGTGCAAAATGTAGAGACATAAATCTCTAAATAATCTATAAAAAGACAAATGTGAAAAGCCCATTACATGGAACTTTTGCTTTGTTTCCTGAAAAACTTCTTGAAATCGTGGTAACTGCCTGGTGTATGCCTCTGCTCTGTATAGATAATTTTCTCATCTTAACTATGAAAAACTTTATCAGGTAATAATATTATAAAAATACCTTTAGTAAAACACCACAAGAAGCAGAATAACACTTCTTTTCTTTTGTGTTTGTTTGGATTGCAATTATAAGAATGTTTTTTAGAATATGCACATGGTAAGAATTAATGTTGTTTTAAGGGAGAAAAATAAAAATTTTTTCAATAGCTTTTTAATGGAACAATAGCTTTAATGGAACAAAACAACTTGCTCTTTTATGGTATGTTATTTTACCTTCAATTTTATTTTTAAAATTTATACTCTGAGAAATTTACTATAAAACAAGGAACAATACCATTCCTATAAAACTGAATATTAAATTCTCCTGAAACAAAAATTATATCACCTAATTTTCAGACTAAAGGTCCATTTCCTAACTAAAGGGTCAGGAATGAATCACATTTTGTACATTAATTTTGTAGCTATTAAATGTTAAAATATTTTCCAAAAACTCAAAAAAGTGTGTAAAGCCAGAATTGGATCCCAGTACCTGGTTGAATCATTCAAGTTTCAAAATATGTTATTAAACAAAATTGTGTCCTAATGTATGCTTTATCTCTTCTCAATTTTGGCCTTTTTTCAGCATTAAATCACATATATATGATTACATTATATTAATTATATGATTAAATATGTGATATGCATTTTTGCATTTTCTAAGAAAACAGCCACTCTGGGTTTCTAAGATGCTCCTGAGCATTCATCTTCTCAGCCTAATGAAAATGTTCAAACATCAAAATCAAGAGAAGAGAGGAGAGAGGTCCTCTTGCTGCTCAGGTGCTATGGAGTTGTAAAGAGCACAGAAACAGAATCCCAGATGCTCTCTCGTTAATTGGCAAAGCCGAACGAAACTGTGGCCATTGCTTTAGATTCTGAGATACTGGTTTAACATACAGCACTGCATGAGACCACCTGTCTTTGTTACCTGTAATGAAATCTCCCTCTTGATTCTCCCACCAATGTGCTTCTTAACATGGGGTGTGAGGTTTTGAGGGCAATTTATCCTTCTTGTAAAAGCTTTGAAACTCTCCCTGAGGAGACGCCAAGCAATTTGCTGGTTACCCTTAAAGCCATTGAGAATTTAATGTAATATCTGGAGGTTATCCACTAATCATCATGACTCTACTCAACAGTGACTTTGTGTCTTTTTTTAATTAGGTAGCTGTGTATTTATTTCATAATCCAGCAATCCCACTCATGGGTAGCTATCCAAAACACTGGCATTAATGTATCAAATAAATTTTCATATTCTCATGTTCATTGCAACACAATACAAAATAACCCAGGCTTTGCCTATGCCTACTAGTGAGTGTTTTATCTATTTTACCTTACAGCAGGTTAAGTGTTTCTATTTTCCTATTTAGATTATTAATCTACATTAATTTTACTTCAGTTCTTGCTGTGAGATATAGGTCTAGCTTCGATCTTCTGCATGTGTACAGCCAGTTTCCCAGCACCATTTATTAGAGGCTTTCTTGCCTCCTGCATAGCTTTTGGCCCCTCTGACAAGGCTAAGATGGGGAATGTGTCTGAGCTGTGTCTATGTCCCTCATGCTGTTCCCTTGATCCACATGTCTGCTTCTGTGTCAGTACTGTGCAGTTTCCATCACTGGAGCTTTGTAATCTAATTTGAAATCCAAGATTTTGATGCCTCCTCTTTTGCTCCTGTTACCCAAGTTTGCCTTTGTTTATGAGTCTCTTCAGGTTATATATTAATGTTAGGTGGTTTATTTCTAATTCTGTAAAGAGTCCTGTTGGTATTTTGACTGGGATTGATTTGAATCGATGTATCAGTTTTGGAAATATGACCATTTTTGACAATATTAGTTCTGCCTATCAAGGAACAGGGGTTTTATTTCCACTTTTTTATATCTTATTGTGCCTCCTTTTTCAAATTACTGTGGTTTTTGTTTTTCCTTTCCTCCTTTGTTTCATTTTGTTTTTGTAGACTTTCACTGTCTTGGTTAGGTCCATTCATAAGCCCAGTATTTTAACTTGATGCTGTTGTGAATGCTATTGTTTTCCTTATTTCTATGTCACTGTCTATTATTAGTGTACAGGAATGCTATTAATTTTTCTGTTTATTTTGATTGTTGCTACAAAGGTAATGTCTATCTATAAATTTTTTTCAGGTTTTTTCATGAACAGATTTTGGAGTTTTACAAATGCTTTATCTGCATATATTGATATGATTTTGTAATTTGTCCTTGCTTCTGTTAATGTGCTGTATTAAATTTACTGATTTGTGGCAGCATAAATCATTGTGTATAGATACCACATTTTCTTTATCCATTCATCTGTTCCCAAGATCATGCTATTATAAGCTGTGCTGCCATTAACACAGGTATGAAGTGTTCCTGTAATTTGATGATTCTAAACCTTTGTCATTCTTATGGCTGCCAAGAGCACAAAGTTGTGTCATACCCTTTGCCCTAGACCACCTAGAGCAGCACAACACAGGACCAATCCAAGAACTCTAAAGCCATATGTGCTCAGGTCTGCTCACAACCCAAGATTATTACAACCAGCCACAGGTGCTCTTGATCTGAACGGAAGTTCACATCCTAGACTGTGAGTCACCACCTGCAACCAGAGGTGCCTCAGATTCCACTCACAGGGAGTCCTGGGGGTGAGGGCTAATAAGATCTGCCAAGTGCTGGGTTCACAGTGAGTTCCAAGGCAAAATTCTTCAATAACTACCTCAATCTACCTTCAGCCTTGTGATGTCCTGCACCCTGCTGTGCGGCCCATGATCTGTATGGGGCTGGTGAAGGCACTCTCTGGTCATCACAGTGATGCTGAGTTTGATGATGCTTATTTGCCAAATCACAGAGATGTGCAGTCTCAGAGGCCCTCCAAGGACCATGCCCCACCTGACAGTGATGTAGGCCAAAATCCAAACCTCCTGCTGAGTACAGGTCACTGCAGAGTGGCAGCACATGTCTGTGGACACTGCTCTGGGACAGCTGCACAGCACAGTGCTAGGTGACTGGTGCTGAGGTCAGGCTCTGGAGCACCAGCTCTGAGTCAGAGCTAATCCTCACTGTGCAGGCCACCCTGGGTAGGGGCATTTCCTCAGCCCACTCTATGGCTAGCAGTGATTGGGGTCTGATTCTTCCCCAGGCTCTGTCTGGGCACAGGGCTGTGTTTACTTTCTCCTGATGATTCTCAGCACAGGGCTGGGTTTTGCTTCCCAGTCTACTGAATGAGTTCAGAAGAGAGGCAGTAGAGACATCTCTTTGAAACATGGATAGCAGTTCCAGTGGCTCAGTCCACAGGTAAAGGCCCATGAGGAGGAGGCACAGGGCTCTTCCCAGCACTGGTGTTCACTATGCTGGTCTTGGTGCTGGATTTCAAGTCTGTCCAGGACTCAACTCCCTCTTCCTGTTCCTTTCATTACTTGGAGACACCACTTTCCTTGGTACACTGCTTAGAGCTGTGGGAAAAGTAGTGCAGACCACTCTTCCCTTCTTCCTGCCTCCTCCAGCTTTCTCTTTCTTGCCCTGAAGCTGGGACCCATGGTGTGAGACCAGGACACTCCCAGCTCCTGTCAAGTCCACTTGTGTCTGAACTGTGGTCACAGTGGTGACCTGGGAAGATCATCACCAGATGGCTTCCTCATCTTCAATCTCGCTTTGCCATACTTAGTTTTGAAATAAAATTTAATTAGCTCAGAGGATTTTATTAATCTTAAATACTCTGGTATTTTATTAATAAAAAACTGCATTTTTCCTGTATTAAATCATATGAGATTTCACAATGCACAATTCAGAGGAATAAAATTAACTTCAGATATTCACGTAAGTCTGATTTATTGTCATCGGGAAAATTTAATACTTTATGTACATTGAAACTTATGTCACTCTTTTCTGTTCCTTTTCATACTAATATGACACAGTTAAGCCCCTGCTAAAACTTGTCATTCATATGGAAATAGCCATTGGTAATGTATTTATTTACTAATCATGTGTGGTATCATTTTTCTTTCTCTTGTGTTTGTGATTATTTACCTTATAAGACTTTAAATCCCTACTGATATATTTATCAATCATGATTATCAGTTGTTTTTAAAGATCTTTTCCCTTCTGATTCATACTCACACACACACACACACGCACACACATAGGGGCAGTTCTGGTTTGGAGCTCTTGTAGACCCATAGATAAAGTTTATCCATGATCATGATTAAACATTGACATTTGAAGTGGCTACCATGTGAATAGTGGTCAATAGAGCCTTACAACCAAGAGCAGAGATATTGTGCTATTGTGCTAGGACTATGTGGTGGAAAGACATGCCCTGGATGTATACTTAATACTATCGATGTACAAAACAATCTTTTGATTAATATTGAGTTTCTATTGGAATTAAAAATAATCTCACCCTTTGTAGAGGAAAATGAGTAAAAGCTATTAATGGAAATGAAGGATAGAAAATAAAAGAGAACAGTATGAGCTTTTGGAAGTTCTATTTTAATATTAGTTTAGCTAAAGGTATCCTTATTGATTTCTAATTTAAACTGTGTTGGCATCTACAGAGATTTACTTAGCACTTTTAATTTTAGGTACTTAAATGGCATTAAAGTTGTGACTATTATATCAAAAACAAATTCATGATTTTAACCTAACATGGCATATTTTGGACGTACTGCTTCATTCATTTGTTCAACTTTCATTTACATGATGCCTTTCTCTGGCATTGACATCATGCAAGTGCTCCTCAGAAAGTTGCAAAAATGTTCTTTTCTTTAGATTTTCAAAAGAATTCAGAGATAAGTGTGACTGTATTCCCTAAATAGTTAGTAAACTTCATATATAAAGCCACTTGAATGTGATTTTTTGGGTGGGTCAAGTTATTTTTAATACAAATTTCTGTTTGATATTTTATTTATCATGATTTTTCTCCAATGTGTTTCCTAGTGTTTGTGTTATTGGAAATTATAATACATTACTGCTTATGATATTAACCTAAAATGACCAGTTGCTGACTTGTAGACACTCAGAGTGTCCCTGATTTTTTTGTATTTTCCTTATTCTAAATTGTATTGAAGAGTCTGAGTCACTTTTGTATAAAACATGAAATTATAATGAAATAAATCATTTTAGTAAATAATAAAATTAAAAACTAGTTTGTGGTTTTTAAAATTGTTGTTATATAGAGAAATCTATACCTTTGGAAATAACTTATCCCTAAAGGAATGAAAGCGAAATGAAAGAATAATAAATAGTATTTGTTAAAAAATATGAAATGTTGCCACATTGTCTTTTGGTTTTGATTATTGAGAGACTATCAATAATTCCACCAAGATTTAGTTCAAAAGTGGAATATTAGATTGTTTATTCAGTACATTTTTATTCAGGTATTAGAAATTCTTTCTTTTCTCTACTTTAAAAGGTATAATCATTCACTGATTTTAACTTGCTGAAACATTTAAAATAATTTACTAAACATATCATATAAAATTAAATATGAGCTTTTCCTCACAAGAAAAAAATATTAAAATTTCAGTTTACCTTTGACATATGCTTACTAGAAATTGACAATATGTTCTTATCTCTACATATGAATAAACAGGCAACAATTAGTTATGTAATGGTGACACAGTAAATATAAAATAAGCTATAAATGCTGTAGAAGTGTTTGTCTCCAAATGAGAAAAACAGACTTTTATTATTCCAACTAATTATTTCTATTAATATTTCATTGACTACACAGATATTTTATTGAATGTTACATCAATATTTCCATGATGCAAGTAACATGACACAAATATTAATACTAAAAATAATGAAGATATATAAGAAATTTTAGAGTTTTGCTGAAGTATTTTCAGAAATCCTATGGACATTGATACATACCACACAACACTGATTATCAGTATAGCATGGCTCAAATCATAAGATTATCCACTGGCTTCTACCAATCAGACTACCAAATTGATTCAAAGAATGAATCCTAATAAGAATAGAATACATTTATATAACTGCATATAAGAAAAGCCAGCCACAATAAAAGAAAAACTAGAAAGATACTTCTTTGCAGATTAGACATTTTAGGAAAGAATAAATAAACAGACTTTTTTTTGGTACGGGGGATTGAACTCGGATCCTTAGCTTGTGAGGCAGGTGGTGGAACCACTGAGCTAAATCCCCGGCCCAATAAACAGACTTTTGACCAGGAGACCGAGCTTGAGGCTGAGCCAGTGAGGACACCTGGGCATGCCCACAATCTTCCAGCTTGGCCAAGCGAGTGCTTGCAAAAGCAGGCACCCCCCCCCCCAACCTCTTGGCTGTACAGCTACTCAGATCCACACTACAGATGCACAGGGGAGCCTAAAGGCCATTGTCCTGAGCTGCAGAAATGAACAACAGAGAGAGGGCCTCTCTCAGGCTCCCTAATGAAAACTGAAGGCCACTAGAAAAGTGAAGAGAATCTCTGCAATAAAGGCATACCAGACACTGTGCTTGGTAAGTTAAAGGGATCATCATCTCCCATCAGAACCTGGACTATCTTCAGGGGAAAGACAGCTGGAACTTGCAGTAGGACCATGCAGAGTTAAACCCTGCAGGATCACAGGGAGCTCACTTTGGGACTTAGAGCCAGAAATCTGCCTGAATCTCTTGGGCCTATGACTGGCTTACTGAGTCTCATTGACTTATAACTGCACAATGCTGCCCACATTGTCTATTGTGACAGCAGAGACAAACGCTGAAGTTGGCCCTTCATTTTTATCTTTTATTTGTTATTTTCAAAATTACCAGTATTTTTTTGCTTTTATTTTTAATTTTTTCTTCATTTTTATTCTTTTAAACTTTTTATTTTTCTCTTTTTCCTTTCTTTTCTCTCTTCTTTCTATCTCTGCCTCTCTCCCTTGCTGTCCCACATTGTTCTTCATCTCCCTTTGTGTTCCTGTTCTGCCCCTAATTTGTATTTCTTCTTTATCTTTCTTTTCTTCTCTTACCTTCTCTTGCTGTGCCCTCTGGCCTCACTGCTAACCTTCCCCTATCCTTCTACTTAGCTATTCCTCCCTCCTGAACTACTTCTAACTCCCCATCCCAAAGGTTAAAGTTGCTATATTGAAAAGTTTATTCACTATAAGCATATGTTGTGTTGGTCCTTGATATTGATTTAATACACACAGTTAAAGGTGATAGATTAATAACTACCATAAATTATCATTTTCTAAGAGGTACTTGTGTTCCTGATTGTATTACTTGGGCTAAGGTGTTGTGATTGATCTAATCAGTTGTCCTTCCTGGTATAATGAAAATGAGACAGTTTCAGAGCCATTAGAGACTCAAAATCTAAAGACCAGCTGTATCTGGAAGACACCTCTGAGAAGCAATCATTTCATAAGTGTTCTAAATACATCAACAAAGATATTTATGATAAGCAATTTCAAAGTATCAACCCAGGAATTAAACCAAGGACAGTGCCAAAAACAAAAATGAGATGACATTTAAGTAAGGCACAAACTCAGACTTCCACCCCACAAAAGGCAAATTCTGGGGGAAACAAGGTGGAAAAGTCTGATAATCAACCACCTGGACACCCCGAACTGACAGCACAGGAAATAACAAAACATATGAATGAGGCTCTAGAAAAATTCAAAACAGAAATAATTTCCCAGATAACTACAGAGCTGGTGAGCAGAGCGAAAGGCATGATTCAAGGCTCTAGAACAGAAACTGATAAAAAAAAGAGCCTGGAGTGAAGTATTTCAAGGCCTAAAAGAAAATAACTTCAATGTACACTGTTGTATCCTTCAAAATTATCTTTCAAAATTGATGGTGAAATTAGAAACTTTCATGAAAAAGAACACCTGAGAAATTTCACGAACTCCAAACCAGCACTCCAAACAATTCTAAGCAATATCCTAGAAAATGACAATGAAGGTCACAACTTCAAGAGGTCCAATAGAGGGAAACTACAGGCAAAGTAAGAAACTAAAGGGAAAGGGGGGGAAAATAAGAAATAAAAGAGCCAACAACAGCAAAACATCATAACAAGGATTAGTCAATATCTATCAATTATAGCTATCAATGTTAATGGCCTCAATTCACCAATCAAAAGAAATAGACTGACAGAATGGATGGATTAAGAAGCAAATTCCAGCAATATGCTGTATACAAGAAACACACCTAACAAAAAAAAAATTCATAGACTGAAAGTAAAAGGTTGGGAAACAGTTTTCCACATGACAGGAACCCAGAAAAAAAGCAAGGGTAGCTATCTTATTTGCAGACAAAGTAGATTTCAAACCAAAACTAATTAAGAGTGACAAAGATGGTCACTACATTCTTGTGAAGGGAACAATCCAAGATGAATAGATGACAATACTACTAAATATATATGCACCAAATACAAATGCCCCCAACTATAAAAAACAAATATTAATGGACATGAAAAATCAAATAAGCACTAATACAATTGTAGTGGGGGACTTCAGTACCCCACAATCACAAATAGATAGATCATGTAGAGAAAAAAATTAACAACAAAATTTTAGAACTGAACCAAACTATTGAACAAATGGACTTAATAGATGTTTACAGTGTTTCACCTCACAAAATCAGAATACATATTCTTTTCAGCTACACACGGGTCATTCTCCAAAATGAACCACATGCTAGCTTGTAGAACATGTCTAAGTAAATGTAAAAGAATGGAACTTACCCTCTGTATATTATCAGACAATAGTGCAATAAAATTGGAGGTCAATAACATAAGAAACCACAAAACCCCTGCAAACACATGGAAATCGAATAACACCCTCCTGAACAACTGATGGGTCATAGAGGAAATTAAAGAAGAAAATAGTTTCTACAAGTAAATGATAATGCCAGTACAACATACAGGAATCTATGGGACACAATGAAAGCAGTCCTACGTGGGAAATTCATAGCAGTGAATGCCTATATTAGGAAATTAGAGAGAACTAAGGTAAATAACCTAATGGAGAACCCCAAGCTCCTAGAAAAAGAGGAGCATAACAAACCCAAAGCCCATACAAGAAAGGAAATTATACAGATCAAAGCAGAAATCAATACAATGCAGACAAAGAGAATGATACAAAAAATTAATGAATCAAAGTTAGTTTTTTTAAAGAATAAATAAAATTGGTAAACCTTTAGCCAACCTTACCAAAAAAGGAAAGAAACGGCTCAAATCCATGAAATTAAGAACAAAAATAGTGAAGTCACAACAGATCCAGCAGAAATCTAGATGATCATCAATACCAACTTTGAGAACCTGTACTGTAATAAAATGGAAAACACAGAAGAAATGGATTCCTAGATACATGCCAATTGCCAGACTTAAATGAAGAATATATAGAAATTCTAAATATCCCAGTTACAATGAGGGAAATTGAAAATATAATAAAAATTTACCAACAAAGAAAATCCCAGGTCCTTATGGCTTCAGTGCTGAATTGTACAAGACATTTAAAGAAGTATCACCATTACCCTTTTAACTCATCAAGGAAATTAAAAGGGAAGCAAAGCTTCCAAATTCATTCCTGGAAGCAAGTGTTACTTTGATTCCAAAACCAGGGCAAAACACAACTCAAAAAGAGAACTACCGACCAATCTCCCTAAAGAACATAGATGCAAAAATCCTCAACAAGATACTGGCAAACAGAATGCAGAGGGTCATCAAGAAGATCATACATCCTGACAAAGTTGGATTTATCCCAGGGATGTAAGGATGTTTCAACATTTGTAAATCAATAAATGTAATACACTATATTAACAGAGTCAAGGAAAAAAACCATGATAATCTTAAAAGATGCAGAAAAGGCATTAGACAAAATCCTACACCAATTCATGATAAAAACATTACAGAAAATTGGAATAGAAGGTCTTTAATTCAACCTGATTTAGGGCATTTATGAAAAACCAATAGCCATCATCATACTAAATGGTCAAACACTGAAAACTTTCACTGTAAAATCAGGAACAAGACAAGGATGCCCGCTATCACCACTCCTGTTCAATATACTTCTAGAAACATTAGCCTCAGAAATTAGAAAAGAGAAGAAATAAAAGGAATAAAGATAGAAAAGGAAGAAGTCAAATGATCATTATTTACTGATGATATACTACTTTACATAGAAAACCCAAAAACTCAGGCAAAATATTTCTAGACCTAATTGATAGGTTCAGTAGAGTAGCTGGATATAAGGTCAACACTCAAAAAACAATAGCCTTCTTAAACACAAATAGCAGTCTCATTGAGAGAGAAATTAGGGAAACAATTCCTTTCACAATAGCATCAAAAATTGAAATATCTAGGAATCAACCTAACAAAAGAAACAAAAGACCTCCACAATGAAAACTACAGCACTCTGAAAAAGATCGAGGAGAACATAAGAAAATGCAAAGACATCCCTTATTCCTGGGAAGGAAGAACCAATATAGTGAAAATGGCCATACTTCCAAAACTATTACATAGATTTACTGCAATGATTGAAATTCCAACAATATATTTAACAGAACTAGAGAAAACAATTCTAGGATTCATTTGGAACCAGAAGAGACCTAGAGTGGCAAAAGCAATTCTAGGCAGCAGAGACATGACTGGGGATATCATAATACCCAACTCAAAACTACACAACAGAGTTACTGTAATAAAAACAGTAATACTGGCAAAGAAACTGACCTGAGGTTCAGTGGAATAGATTAGAAGATGCAGAAACAACTTCGGACATACTCAGCCATCTCATCTTTGACAAAGGAGCCAACAATCCTCATTGGAGGAAAGATAGCCTATTTAATAAATTGTTTTGGAAAATCTGGATTTCAACCTGCCAAAGAGTAAAAGTAGACCCATACCTACCACTATGCACTAAAGTAAGATCAAAGTGGATTAAAGATCTAACTATTAAGACAGAAACTCTAAACTTGTTGGAAGATTACTTAGGTAGAATTTTGAAGACATTGGCATAGGGAAAGTCTTTATTAACAAAACTCATCAGAACAGGAACTAGCACAAAGAGTCAACAACTGGGATTTCATCTCATTAAAAAGCTTCTGCACTGCAAGAGAAACCACAAACAGAGCTAGGAGACAACCTACAATGTGGGAGAACATTTCTAGCAGTTGTACCTCAGACAAAGGTCTACTATCTAGAGTATATAAAGAATTGAAAAAAATCAGACCCCCCAAATTCAAAGACCTAATTCAAAAATGGGTATCTGAAATGAACAGACATTTCTCAGGCAAAGAAGTAAAAGCAGCAAATAAATGTATAAAAAAATGTTCAACATCACTGGTCATTCAAGAGATGCAGTTGAAAACAACACTGAGATTCCACCTCACCTCTGAAAGAATGGCTGCTATCAAGAAATCAACCAATAACAACTGCTGGCAGGGGTGTTGGGAGAAAGGAACCCTTCTCCATTATTGGTGGGAGTGCAGACTGGTCCAACCACTGTGGAAATCAGTATGGAGTTACCTCAAAGAACTAGGACTGGAGGTTCCATTCAACCCAGCTATTCCCTTGCTGGGTATCTCCCCTAAAGAATTAAAAGAATCATACCACAGCGATACATGTGCACCTATGTTTATAATAGCACAGTTTGTAATAGCTAAAACTTGAAAACAGCCCAAGTACCCATCAACTGGAAACTGGATAAAGGAGATGTGGGTTTGTTTTTTTTTTATAAAATGGAGTACTACTCAGCCATAAAGTATGAGAAACTAGAGACATTTATAGCTAAATGAATGCATAGTGAGGCCATACTCTTAAGTGAAATAAAGACACACATGTGTAAATACCGAATAATTTCTCTAATGTGAGAAATTGAAAGTGTAAATAAGGATTAAAATGATTAAAATGAATAATTGATAATTTGAAATAGGAAAAGGTTCAAGGGGGTAGGGGTGGTGGGAAGGAAAGGGGAAGGAAAAGAAAGGAAAGGAAAAATTATGAGAAAAGATAAAAATGGAAATGAAATCTATGTAAATAGGGAAGGGTGGAGGGGGTGAAGGGCGCACAGGTAATAGGGAAAAATATAAGAACTAAGATACATCATGTACAGGTTCAAGCACTCAATGTTAAATGTAAATGTATTGTTTATCTAAAATGTACCAATAAAAGAGCTTTTAAAAATTGATGCATAAAATAAAAAAAGAAAAATAAACAGATTATGACATATAGAGTTAAATTATTTTGTGAGTGGTAAGGAAGATTAAACATCCATTAGACCACCAGAGACAATAAGATATAAATTAGGATGTAAATTAGGAAGTCAAATTAGAAAGGAAAGGAAAGAATTCCCTACAATAAGAAATTTATCTTAATTTGTGTACACACACGTGTGCACACATACAAACACAGACACACACCCACACACACTGGAAAGTTTATTGTAATGGTTGAGAATATAGTAAAGGATCATTTAGCTTCTCATTTTTATCTATTTGTTGTCCTCACATGGAAAAGACGCTTTCTGCCACATACTCTTACGTTCTATAGTCTCTAATTCTCTTATAGTTTACTATAAAGTTTATTCAGTCACTGTTTAAAATTTTTCTCTCCTCTTCAAGGAAGGCAAATACTTAGCAGCTTTTTCAAGGTCATGTTTTTTGATTATGGAAGGCTCATATTTTAAATATTTGCTCAGAGGGCCTGTGCTTGCCATACATTCTGAAGGAAAACAGCAGATTCTCATCCAAATCAGATGTATACAACTCCCACTGTATATAGCCTGTAAGAACAGATATTGTATATCTCTGTCAAGGTCCTTTGAAGGGCACATCTTACATCTTTGTTCCTCAAGCTGTAGATCAAAGGATTCAAGAAGGGAATGATCAAAGTATAAAATATGGAAGACATTTTGTCAGTATTGCTGGCATGACTGGAATTGAGCTGCATGTGAATAAATATCAGCATCCCATAGAACATGGTGACCATGGTCAGGTGGGAGCCACTGGTGGAGAAGGCCTTGCGCCTGCTCTCTTCAGACTTCATCCTGAGAATGGCTGTGAATATGAGCAGGTAGGATACAAGGACCATCAGGAGAGAGGAAATCAAATCAAATGCTGCAAAGGCCATAATTATCTATTCAATTTCATGTGTATTTGAATATAGCAAAGATAACAAGGTGATGCAGTCACAGTAGAAATGACTGATGACATTGTGGCCACATAAGGCTGTGAAAAGCTTTGTGGTGACTACAAGTGACATAAATGTGCAATAGAGATAGGATATTCCCACCAGTACCTGTTGTAATTTTTGTGACATCATGACATTGTAGAGGAGAGGATTAGAGGTGGCCATGCAGCCATCATAAGACACAGCAGACAGGGTAATAAGTTCACTACCAATAAACAGAAGAAATAAAGCAAGCTGGGCAGCACAGAAATAATAAGAGATTGCATTTGGATGCACAACAAAATTTCTCAACATTTTGCAACCCACAGCTGTGGAAAAACCAAAATCAGTGAGAGCCAGGTGTCTGAGGAAAAAGTACATGGGAGTTTGCAGCCTGGGGTCCATGTGGGTGAGGATGATCATGCCCAGGCTTCCCATAACTGAGATTGCATAGATGATGAAGAACAGTGCAAACAGTCGAACCTGCAGCTCAGGGGTATCTGTGATGCCCAGCAGAATGAACTCAGTCACCACTGTGAGGTTGGGCCCCTCCATCCAGGGTGATTAGAAGACCTGTGTTTCTAGGAATATTACCATAGGGGGAAAATGGAAATATTATCACCTGAAGGATTCTTATTTTGCAAAACCAGTTAAATGAAATGCATTCAAACTTTCCAATATTGAGTATTTCCAAATAAAACTATACTACCTTCTGCAATTTTTAAAATAATCTGTATAGGAATACATATAAATAGCAAGCAGAACATTACTGCTTGTCACTGTGGGTGATTATATTCACAAAAGTATCTTATTAACTGTTAAGCCATACTTTGGTTGTCTTAGGAAGTAAAGAGGTACTGGCATTAGTTACATGGTACTATATCCAATACCCACTCCAAAACAATACCCTTATGCATAAATATTTCAAAGGTTGAGAAGATTTCGTAGATAGATAGGCAGATAAAATAGGAATAGAATGTTTATTTAGAAGAAACAATTTATCTCAAATTCTATACTCATGCACAAAAATATGTCCTTGAAATTTTGAATGAAAGAATAAGTGTCCAAGCTTTCTAGAAATAGTTCTCATAGATCAAGTACATTTGCATATTTTTGTGTTTCATGTGATAACGACAATCCTCTTGAAATAATTTTTCTTTACATATAGAAAGTATATACTTAAATATGTAAGTAAGGACAGTTATATTTCTACCTCAGTATGCCTCAATCCAATAGTATAGTTAGATAATAGATACACTACTGGTTTTCATTACTTATATTCTATTACTAAAAAGTATTCTAATGTCATTTTAATATAAGTTGCTTTTACATAAATTTACTGGAAATATTCTTCCCTTCAGAGTATTCATACTAAAGCTGAAATACACTTACTTGAATATAGTAAATCAGATGAACTTTATCATGCTGAAGCCTGGGGTACTGTAAAGAATTCTGAGCAAATTAGGAGAAAGAGAGGTCATTAGCACTGGTTTTAGAAAATGAAGATTCATAAAATTCTCTTGGATGAAAGATGCTATGATTTAAACAAAATAACTATGACATCTTGTAAAAAATGTTATAAATGTACACCTTGTGTAAAATCGGAAGTATGCTGTAAGATAGCATAGAGATAACTCAGTATAGTAAAGATTATATATTCCTGGGTTCTTGGGTGTGTTCTGGAATCCTCTGTGTATTATGTCACAAGGACTTCTTCCAAATATGACATTGCACATCATGCAGACAAGTATATGTGAGCCAGATGCAATGCACCTGTTTCTTATAACCTAAAGATTTAAATACAGCATAGTAGAAGATGAATACAACATCTTAATGTAAGTTCATTATTATTGGTATAAAAATTTGTGAACACCAATTTTTGTTTTTTAAAAAAGAGAGAAATAGAAATGACACACTTTAGAGTGAGAGGTTCCATGGTGGCCAGCTGTACTTGAGCTACAAGTAAACAAAGATTTCATACAATTCACATTATGTACCAAACCAATCGCAGGTCATTTGTGTGAAACTGGCATATAGTACTGCTTATGTGGTTGTGGGTATTCAGTTTGTTATTATGCCCTTTCAGACATCACCCTGGTATTAAATATAAATGTAGAACAGATCACTGCATTTGAGAAATACCATCAGTAAACACAATAAGAAACAGTTTAAATCCTTTTGGTTGTTGTTTTGTCTTGGCTTGGTTTGGTTTGGTTTCTAATTATAAAATATTACAAAATAATATACCAAACTAAGTACCAATATTGATGTAATGTAGAGAAAAAGAAATTTCTTCTCCAGTTTCAGAGATTAATGGAAATTTCTTTTCACAACTAATTATTATTGAATAATCATGTTTAATTTTAAACTTATAGTCTGAGAAAAATTTAGCCAGATACCAGTGCAAAATGAATATCTTACCATTATTAAGAAACATATCATGAAATAGTTTCTCGAAAAACCACTTCCTTTATCTCAATATGAAGGGTCAATTATTTTTTTCCCTGGAAAGAGGTAAAATGGATCTAATTCTTACATTTATTTGGATAATCTTAGATGTTCAAATACTTTAAGGAGTCAAAATCAGTCCAGAGCCACTAAATACCTAAGGATTTGGAAGGTGATCAAATTGAGAGAATGAATCACTGCTGTCTCAAGATCTGCTTTAAAACTTCTGCATCCTTTCATTTACTGTTAATCTCCTCTCACTTTTACAATCTGTTAGATATAACATTATATGGATACAAGATTAAAAACTTTCTAAGCGCACTTATAATGTGTGTTTCCAAGATGATATTTCCCTCACACAATCAGAACATTTTTTTCAAAACAGTGAGGTGCAATTGATTTGTATGCACTGTGAAATTGTAGAAAGGACAGAAACTGAGTCAGAAATGCTCACTTATTCCAAATGGCAAAGCCATTGCCAATTGTAACCATTTCTTCAGATCTTGATAATGTGTGGCACCCAATGAAAAAGTCCATCTTTGTTACCTGTAATGAAATTACTGTCTTGAGTCTATGTGTTTCTTCACATTTGGTATTTGAGGACAATTTATGGATACTTTTTAACTTTAGAGACTCCCTCTTGGGAGAGGCAAAACCAAAGCAGGATTATCTAAAGCCTTTGCGTGCATAATCGAATGCCTGCAGGTGTCTGCTAATGGCCGAGGACATTTTACATTCAACTTTGAATTTATTTATATATTATAGGATCCAGAAAAGTATGTCTGGATTTTAACTAAAAGTATTGGTATTTGAATAATCTCAAAGAGGTATTATTATTATTCCCATATTCACTGCCCCATAAATTGAAATACCCAAGATGTAGAAACAACCTAAGCTATGTATTAGTTATTAATGAATAAATATAATGTAACTTACATAAACAATGGAATATTAGCCATAAAAAGAATATCCTACAATATGCAATAACATGGATGAACCAGAATAACATTATGCTCAATGAAATAAAATAATCAAAAGTCAAATAATGCAATGACCTACACATGAGATAATTAATATATGCCATAGAAAGCGTGAAGCTGGTGGCAAGAGCCAAAGTTTGTAAGAAATGAAGAACTTCTAAGCCAGGAGCTTGGACACAGGGCTGTAATCCCAGGACTTTGGAAGGCTGAGGTGGGAGAACTCAAGTGTGAGACCAGGTCTCAATAAAAGAGGGGAGGCAGCCAGTGCTGGGGATGTGGCTCGGGGTAAGGGATTGGATTCAATCACCAGAACTGCAAAAGAAAACAGAAAACACACATACACATAAACACACACACACACACACACACTCACACACACACAGAGCAAAACAGAGAAAAATGCTAAAAAATACACGTCTCAATCACATAATGTGAGTTCCAGAGATTTGCTGTCAAACACCGTGCTTAGAGTTAACAGTATTGTATTGAACATTTTAAGTACTGAGAGTGTAAGACTTATATTAAGTATAATGAATAAATTTTTAAAAAGTGAAAATGTAATCCCAAAAAGTCGTCAATCACTGAAAATCTAGTAATTCAAAGGATCCAGGCAAAAATAGCTGTTTTTCCTGTGGCTCCATTATAGGAACTGTCCAGAGGAGAAAAGTACACAGGAAGGGAGTAGAGGTTACCAGGCACAAGCAGGGGAAGGAGGGGCAGAAATTATTTCATAGGTCATTTGAGGTCATAGAAATGTTTTGGAATATCTATTCATTGAACTATAAATATTAAATTTTTGACAGATAATAATGATAAGCTATTTTTGTTCTCAGTTCCAATGATTTAGAACCTATCATTCAGAACAATAAGCCCTCTGATTCAAATTTTAAAATTATTCAAATATAGAATAACACTATTCTATTTTGTCACAAACACAAAGATTTGAAACCACATCTGAGGCATTTATACATAGTAAGAATCCAGCCTGCACCGTTTAGTGATGAAATATTAAACTAAGAAGTTCTTGTAGAAGTCACAGTGTGGACAAAATTCCACACAATGGAAGTGTCTGCATAGACACAGGAAACAAAGCTAGGCCCTTCATGCAGCTGTTAAACATCTTGTTTTCTAGACTCATGATAAGAACATAGTGGATTTTCTTTTTTATAAATATCATGAAAGATTTTAGAATATAAGAATAGTAGCCCATGTCTCAGATTTTAGAAGTGAAATTTGGCTCAATTAGTGTCATTTATTCAGCTGTTTTTCCATACAGTTAGTGCTGTGTGTGTGGAAAAAACCTTGCATTCAAATCCTAGTTCTTCAGCCTCCCAGCTCTATGGCCTTGGAGGAGTCATTCAACTTTAATGAGCATTTTGTTTTTCTATTTAAAAAATACCTTTAACCATCAGCCTAGGGGAGTCATTTTTAGGATCAGAAATCGTGATTATAAAGCATCTATTACAATGCCTAGCAAATGGTAAGCTTTGAATAAATGATGAGTTACTTTTGTATTACATATTTCTATTAAAATCATAGGATCTTAGTGTAATATGATTGTATTCTGTTTCCTTACATGATGTTTTTTTATCGTCTTTTTTCATGGATGGGGTGATCCCAGGCTGAAGGGTTCTTTTTATCACTTTGATTTCATAAAACATTATTATGAACCCCTCTTTACATTACTAGACAGAAGCAAAATCACTAGAGAATATGAAATTATAATTCAGCACCTCATCCTTTCCCATACTTCTCTAAATTATTTTAGAATTTATAAAACATTTAAAAAAGATATTTCACTGCCAAAAGTTTTTTCAAACTACCTGTATTTTCATTGTTGTTGGGAGTGCAGACTAGTGCAACCACTGTGGAAATCAATATGGAGATACTTCAACAACTAGGCTTAGAAGCCCCATTTGACCCAGCTATTCCCCTGCTGGATATCTTCCACAAAGAATTAAAAAAATCATACCACAGCGGTATATGTGCACCCATGTTTATAGCAGCACAATTTGTAATAGCTAAAGCTTGGAAACAGCCCAAGTGCCCATCAGCTGGAAACTGGATAAAGAAGATGTGGGTTTTTTTTTTTAATAAAATGGAGTACCACTCAGCCATAAAGAATGAGAAACTAGAGACATTTATAGCTAAGTGCATGCACATTGAGGCCATACTCTTTAAGTGAAATAAATAGGACACACCTGTAAATACCGAATAGTTTCTCTGGTGTGAAAAACTGAAAGTGTAAATAAGGAGCAAAATATACAATTGATATTGTGAAATAGGAAGAAAAGGTCTAAAGGAGTAGGGGAAATGGGAGGGGTAGGGAAAAGGAAAGAAAGGAAAAGATAAAATATGAGAAAAGGAAAAAAAGGGAAACAAAGTCTTTGTAAATAGGGAAAGGTGGAGGGGTTGAACAGAGGGCAGGGAAATAGGGAAAAACTAAGAACCAAGATACAGCATGCAAAGATAAAGATCCCAATGATGAATGTAACTGTATTGCATACCTAAAATGTACCAATAAATTTAATGGAAAAAAAGCTATCTGTGGCATAAAACAAAACAATTTCTTAGAAATATGCTGTATATTATTTTTAATTCAAAAGTTTACATGTTTAAACAATAAAGTATTTTCAGCTACAAAAATATTAAAATTTTGAGAGATTTTCAGAAAAATCCTATAGCCTATGAATACCTGAAGATGTGGAAAGACATGAAAATTAGAAATTGAACCCCTGCTGTTTCAATGTCTGCTTCATTGATGCAGTTTGAGAGACATGGTGCACAGTGTGAATGTCATGATTGCCATTAGATCCTTGCTGCTATATTTACTTATTTTTTTCAACTTGTTTGTGTATGTATTTATTTATTGGGAGAGAGTTTCGCTACGTATTCCAGGCTGAACTTGCATTCATTGTGCAGGCCAGACTGACCTCAAACTTGTGGGATCTTCATGTCTCAGCCTCCCAAGTGCTGGGATTACAGCTATGTGTGCCTCCATGCCCGGCTTTAAATCATTGCCTTTAAAACAAATATTGTAGTTTTATGGGGCATGAATTTTACAGGAATAAATGTATTTAAATAGTATTACATATAATTTTACATGTTCATTTTCTGTGTTTTATTGAACTCTTAATCCTGTATTTCTCTGATGTTTACATACATTCTTGATAATTCATTTTGCCTATTACACATAATATGGTAACTATTTTTTAAAATTATATTTTAATATCTCTGTTTCCATGATATCTTAAAAATATTTTCCATTTGAAAATTATCCAGTTTAACAAATATATCATTAACTGTGGTGATTATACCAATTTTATGAATTTGAGTAAACAGTGATATTATTACTTTGTAGTTTCCAAAATGAAAATATACTTGTTTTTAATAATCAGTATTATACAAGCTTTCAATTAACTTTGTATACATCCACATGAAACTTGTGTATTTATTTTTACTTCAAAAATCTAATTTTTGAAATAATTGAAGTTCTTTGAGCACCCTTCCTCTCTGGTGAATATTGATCCTGATCCAAATGTGATTTCTCCTTCTCTTGAGGGGAGAGGAGGCAATGTGTCCTTCACATGAAATTTTCATGTAAACTCACACACTCATCAAAAGCTACAATAATAATTTGTACATACATAAAAACCTCTTTTGATATATGACTGGATGCCTTATTATGGAAATTCCTTTTGACTATTCTTCCGTTTTGTTCCACCCATGTTTTTTCATTGGATTGGAAATTATTCTTTGATATAAGCTTTTTAGATATTTAAAAATTATTTTCCAAACTCCACCAATGCTGTGAAATATTTTCATTTCTCTCTCTTACTATGTACTTTGAAGTTACTAATTTTTAGATTTTGTGAATTTTATGAGTATATGAGTGTATATCATTTTGTATTTACAAATATTATTAAAATAAACTACATTGCTGTAAGAGCATTCTTTCTTTATGAATATGTATGTATACTTTCTGTAGTTCCCTGTGGATTATGAGTTTATTATTAATTCTGCAGATGCATCATTTTATTAATTTTCTTCAGTTAGTTGCTAGTTCTATTACTAGTTAAGATTAATATGGGGCAGATTTAAAAACTTGTAGAGCACAGCATTCCTTATTCTTCCTAACTTTGAGTTGCATTTAAGGTTTAATAATATACACAAGCATAGGCATAAACATAGACATATATATGCACATATTCTTAAGGTAAGTTCTTATATTATCTGAGAAGGACCAATGACAGGTGTCAATAGGCAAGACTTAGTTTGACATTTGATTGAAGGAAAGCAGAGCTCCTCAAAAAGAGAAAAACAATTTTTGTGTAGCAGAATATTGCCATTGAGGATGCTCTACACCTAAACTACTGAGACATTATTTAAATTATGTAATCTTATTTTAGGGAAATATCCTTTGGGTGTACTTCGTGTTCTAAGACTACTTTTGTACTTTGGTTGCTTTATCAAGGAAACTCTTGCAGAAGAACTGAATTCACAAAATAAAATTTAAAAATGATATTTAAAAAAATGAAACAAATGAGGAAAAGTCAGAAAGTGTAAACCTATTCGAGGGACATATCTTTGAGAAAAAATGAGGTATGTGGGCAACTAGGTGAGACCACACCAGAAAAATTTTTCTCTTCTTCCCAGAGTTGGGCAGTGAGGAAGAGGTGGCCTTGCTAAGGGACTCAGAGTAGCAGAGGTCAAAAGAAAACAGAGCAAAAGCCGAGTGCAGACCAGGATCCCAGGACCCCCATGACAATCGGAGAGGGCTCAGCAGTCGGAGGAACCAACACTCTCTGTCATCTTCATTTTATTTATGAAATGTGCTTTTCATTTAAGTAGAATCTTTATTTTATTATTCTTAAGTTCTTTAATGGTACATTTTAGGAATATAATACATTTACACTTATCATTGGGTGCTTGTACCTGTACATGATGGATCTTGATTCTTATCTTTCCTCATTATCTGTGTGCCCTTCACCCCCTCCATATTTCCCTATTTACATAGACATCATTTCCATTTTTTTTCTTTTCTCATAATTTTTCCTTTCCCTTCTTTCCTTTCCCCTTCCCCTCCCTTCACCCCTAACTCTTTGGACCTTTTTAACTATTTCAAATTATCAATTACTCATTTTAATCATTTTCACCCTCATTTACAATTTCAGTTTCTCACACTAGAGAAACTCTTCAGTATTCACACATGTGTGTCCTATTTATTTCACTTAGGAGCATGACCTAGATATGCATCCACTTAGCTATAAATGACTCTACTTTCTTGTTCTTTATGGGTGAGTAGTACTCCATTTTATTAAAAAACCCACATCTTCTTTATCCAGTTTCCAGCTGATGGACACTTGGGCTGCTTCCAAGGTTTAGTTATTACAAACTCTGCTGGTATAAACATGGGTGGACATATATCGCTGTGTTATGATTCTTTTAATTCTTTTGGGAAGATACCCTGATGTGAAGGACCTCTAGCCCTAGCTCTTTGAGGTATCTCCATACTGACTTCCACAGTGGTTGCACCAGTCTGCACTCCCACCAACAATGGAGAAGGGTTCCTTTCTCCCCACACCCCCAACAGCATTTGATATTGGTTGATTTCTTGATAGCAGCCATTCTTTCTGGGGTGAGGTGGAATATCAATGTTGTTTTCATCTGCATTTCTCGAATGACCAGTGATGTTGAAAATTTTTTCATATATTTATTTGCTGCTTTTACTTCTTTGCCTGAGAAATGTATGTTCATTTCAGATGCCCATTTTTGAATTGAGTCTGAATTTGGGGGTCTGGTTTTTTTCAGTTATTTATATATTCTAGATAGTAGTCCTTTGTCTGAGGTACAGCTGCTACAATTTTTTTTCCAGATTCTATGTTGTCTCAGCTCTGTTGGTGGTTTCTTTAGCAATGCAGAAGTTTTTAATAAGATGAGATCTCAGTTGTTGATTCTTTGTGCTAGTTCCCATGCTACTTATGTTTTGTTCATACAGTCCTTTCCTATCCCAATGTCTTCAAGAGTTCTACGTAACTTTTCTTCCAGAAGGTTTAGTTTTTCTATTTTAATATTTAGAACTTTAATCCACTTTGATCTCAGTTTAATGCATGAAGATAGGTATAGGTCTAGTTTTAATCTTTGACAGATTGAAATCCAATTTTTCCAAGGAATAAAAATAGGAAAGCACGAAGTTAAACTGTCATTATTTGCTGATGATATAATACTCTATATAGAAGTCCCAAAAAACTCCACCAAAGACTTCTAGACTTAATTGACAGATTCAATAGAGTAGCTGTATACAAGGTCAACACTCAAAAAACAATAGCCTTCTTGTACACAAATAACAGACTCTCTGAGAGCAAAATTAGGGGAAAAATTTCTTTTACAATAACATCCAAAAAATATGAAATATCTAGGAATCAAACAAAGGAAGCAAAAGACCTCTACACTGAAAACTACACTCTGAAAAAAGAGATCGAAGAGGATACAAGAAAATGGAAAAACATCCCTTGCTCATGGGTAGGAAGAACCAATATAGTGAAAATGGCCATGCTTCCAAAACTACTATATAGATTCAATGCAATGCCAATTGAAATTCCAACAGTATACTTCACAGAACTAGAAAAAACAATCCAGAAATTCATTTGGAATCAGAAGAGACTTAAAATAGCAAAAGCAATTCTAAGCAACAGAGACATGGAAAGGGGCATCACATTCCCCTACTTGAAAGTATACTACAAAGCTACTGTGATAAAAAACAGCATGGTACTGGCAAAAGAATAGACCTGAGGATCAGTGGAATAGATTAGAAGATGCAGAAGCCACTCCAGACATACTCAGCCACCTCATCTTTGACAAAGGAGCCCACCACCATCATTGAGGAAAGATAGTCTATTTAATAAGTAGAATCTTGAAAAATGTTAAGATATAATCTCAATTGATGCCTGTGAGGGCAAGGTAAAATTGGAAGAGATTCATCCCTAAGACTATCTGGGTGATGACACTAGGAATTTGCACATATTACCTATGGTATGCAAACCACATGCAGTGATTGGCTTGTTATGCAGATCTCAGAACTGATGAGTTTGCTTTGAATTTGAATCAGGTAGTGGTGAGTCCATGGAAAGTGATTTGCATTTACAGGAGCATTGGTTTTCCTTCAGATTCTGTGAGGCTTGGCCAATCCAGTCAGACATATGTGATATTGTATGTAATTGCAACTATGGGAGAGTTATGGTATGGAATTGAAATGTCTCCTAAAAATAAAAGTTTAGTTGAGAACTGATGGGATTTCTGGAAAATGATCAGATTATAAAGTCTGCACCATCATCAAATAGATTACTAATACTTAATATTTACATTAGTAACAGTTTGATGACATTGTAGGCAGGTGATGAACAAAGGCAATGGGCCTATCTGAAGGTAGTAGTCATGGGGGTGACCTGGAGTACTATCTCTGGTCCCAGGATCTTTCCTCTCTGGCTTCCTAACCCTCTGATTCCTGGCTGCCATTCTGAGAAGTTTTCTTCTTCTTCTTTGCCTTTTCAGCTATTCCTGATTTGCTGCAGGCCTAAAGCAATAGAATCAGTGGACCATGGACTCAAACTTCTGAATCATGAGCCAAAATAACCCTTTAGTCTTTCAAGATGTTTATGTCAGATGCTTGCTCAATTTTTGAAAATTTAAAAACTAAAGGGATTTTACCCAACTTAATAGTTCTGATAAGTAATAGCATATTAGTATATTTTACTTAAATTAGAAAGATGCTTATTCTGAATATTATATAGGAGTACCACTGACTTTATATTTATATATATTTATTTATATTAATCTATCAT
Organism: Heterocephalus glaber; assembly: GCF_053883595.1. Classification (NCBI taxonomy): domain Eukaryota; kingdom Metazoa; phylum Chordata; class Mammalia; order Rodentia; family Bathyergidae; genus Heterocephalus; species Heterocephalus glaber. The sequence goes on from NW_028258491.1 coordinate 1,369,107, forward strand.
ATTTTCCCTAAAATTGTACTTACAACATTGAAAGTGTTTGTATAGCTCTAGTCCTATCCAGTTAAATCAGTTTCCTGACATAAGTGATATTTACTTTGAATAGTTATTTGTTAATTTATGTTTTCATAAGCAAAACATTCCATAAGTTTGCATAAATGTATGTAAATTTTTCTTATGTGCTATTCAATGCCTTATTTTTTCATTTGGTTTTTCTTTTGCTCTCCTCTATGTGAATTTATTTAGCTATAAGTCATTGTCTCATTTGGTTGAGTGTATAAACTTAGTAGAAGTTTGTAAATTGTGTGGCAAAACGTCCATTAGTATTAAACTCCCAGCTGAAGAATGGAGTTGTTCACTTCCTCACCACCACTTTCAAGTTGTCACCTTTTAAATCTGTGCCACGTTTATGAGTTGTAACAGCATTTAATATGACTCCATTTCCAATTTTCAGATTTTTATAAAATGAAGTACAGACATTAATCATGCAAGATTTCTTTATTTATCATTTTTATTTATATGTATATCCTATCCAGTGTCCTATGAATTAATAGTGTACTATATATTAATTCAACAAACAAATAATTTTTAATTCTATGGTTTGTTCTTTTACTATGTTTGCGATTGATTCTATGATGCAATGTTAAATTTGTATATGCATAAAATTCACCATTATTTATAACTGTAAGCAGTTTAAGGAACTCTTCAATGCTTAGTGATATACATACACTCAAACATGTATATAAGCTCATATATCCTGGGTCAGTCCTAATATGCATTCTTTGACTCCATACAGATCATGCATCTGATCTGAATTTTTACATTCAAAGGAAGTAATGCTGTGATATCACAAGGACTTGCCCAACAGAAAAATCAAATGATTTTTGTGGTTTTGTGTAGGAATGTATTGGAATATATATTCCCTGTATATACTGTACTTGTCTGTTGCAGTGTTATTTAAACGTATTAGTCACACTTTAGAAAACTATAATTGGTTATAGTCTATGTATTTAGAGTATTACTATAATTAATGAATAAAGGGAATCCTTGAGGGTGTAAATGAATTCACAAAATTGTAATTTAAATGTAATAATTAAAGAAGAATGGGGAAGAGGAAATACAGTTAGGGTCACTTTGATGAAGAGGTAGAGGAGGAGTGAAAATGAGATGTGTTAGGACCAGAACTCAGGACCAGCAGAGCAGAGCTCTTTTCTGTCATTTCCTTCCCTGACCGGGGCAGTGAGGAAGGGGGAAATCGCTTTTCGCCTCTCCCTGACAGCATCTAAAGAAAAGAGAGACAAAAGCTAAGTAGGGGGCAGGCCGGTGGGAAATCCTCTACTAGGAGATGTAGACTCCTTTATTGGAAGAGTCAAACTGCTGAAAAGTTCTATTTAATTAATTGAACTGTGGTGATGTTGTTGTTGTCGCTATTGTCAAGATTACGTATAGTCCTGATAAATGCCATTGCTTACTGGTATCAAATTACAGAATGGGTTTTTTGCCTGTGCTATGGATGTATATATTATAAAAACAGAATAACTTCACCCATATCAGTCAGCACAGGGATGACTCCCAGAAATCTGAAGATGACAAACAGTCTTGCAATTGCTATATGATGCAAAGAATGAAGGAAATTGCTTCAAATTGGAACTAAGCATCCATATCTCTAGAGAAAATATTCTGGGATTATGGGAGTATTGCAAACTTCCAATGCCTGACACAGTGTTTGATCAAGCCTGTCAGCTAAAACTACAAGATTATTTATAAATATAACTATGAGAAACTACACAACACAATTTAGATAGACTAAGGGAATATAATATACAGCATGTTAAAGTTTGTGTAGGTACAGGCCTATGTGTATACCTTTTGCATTCCAGTGATATCAGCATCTATGTGTGGAAATATATATACATAATGGTATGAACATTGTAAAAGCAAATCAATGATAGTTTATTTCTGCTTTCAGTACAACACAGGAGAGGATTGTTCATGTCCTTTATCTTAAATATTCACTAAGAGACATATTAATAAACACTTTCATCAAACTCTTTATACTGACATACAGACCATCAATTTTAATTTTTGGTGATATTTTAGGGTGAAAAACATACTTTATTCATAAATGACTTTTTCTCAACACTTTTTGCCGTGCTTCTTTGACATCTTTGTTCCTCAAACTGTAGATGATGGGGTTCACCATGGGAATCACAATGGTGTAAAATACAGACACCACCACATTGTGCTCCAAGGCATAGCTGGAACTCGGTCTCATATACATGAAAAGAACAGTTCCATGGAAAATGAACACTACAGTTAGGTGAGAGCCACATGTAGAAAAGATCTTTCATTTCCCTTCTGCAAAGTGCATCCTGAGAATAGCTGACAGAATGAAACCATAGGACACCAGAACAATGAGTACAGTAAATATCTCAATAGAGCCAGCAAAGTAAAAGAGTAAAAGCTGGTTCCTGTGAGTGTTGGAGCAAGATATCGCAAGCAGAGCAGGGATATCACAGAAGATGTGCTGGATGACATTAGGTCCACAGAAGGACAGGCTGAAAGTTGCCTCCATGTGCACAGTGACATGCAGAATCCCCTCGAGGAAGGATGCAGTGATGAGTGACAGGTAGACCCTGGGTGTCATGCTCATGGAGTACAACAGCAGATTGTAGATGGCTATGTAGCAGTCATAAGCCATTGCAGCCAAGCAAAAGCATTCTGTGGTCTGAACATTACAGCAAAAAATATCTGTGCTGCACACCCAAGGAATGAAATCTTCCTTTGACATGAAATCCATCAATATATTTGGGGTAATAACAGAAGAATAGCAGCCGTCAACAGAAGACAAGACACTCAGAAAATAGTACATCGGGTTGTGCAGCCAGGGATCTCCAATGACCAGCACAATCAGCCCTAAATTTGCAATGAGTATAAGAAGGTAAATTGCTAGAAATAGGAAGAAGCAAATGATCTGCAGCTCAGCATTCTCTCAATAAATCCCTTCAACACACATTTGGTCACTTCAGTGAAATTCTCCATGCTGACATGTCCCAGGACAAAGCTTAAGATAATCATAAATGGAAGATCATGTCACAGGCAGAGAATGACCCTCACAGTAACCATAAACAACAGGAACCAGGCCTACATACTTATCTCCATAAACATACATGTATGACTGTGGATATAGATAGCATATAATTCCTCAGCATCAGCTCTAAATAGGACTGGGAAGAATGCTCATATCACTTACTATATAATCAAGTGCAAAAATATATGTGCATACATACTTAATACAGCAGTGATATGTGTCTTAAATATCAGGTCAACTAGTTAATATTTCCCTGAATTGCATCATCTCCTTTCATATGAAAGCACAGTAGAACACAAATGGACCATCTAAAAAGCTCCTTATTTCATAATACTGCAAGACACATTATATCAAGGATGGAACATTGAAATAGAATCACAATCCTATGTCTGTCAGCAGTTGTATGTCATTTTAATCTATCAACTCTAGACTGTGAACATTAATATTTATTTTACAGAAGTCCACTTATTTTTGATGGAATATTTTGCTAAAATTGAATCTTTCAAATCTATAATTATAAAATAAGCTCTATTTCTTGGCTTTACAAAGTATCCAAAGAGAATGAAATGCAAGGAAAGATACTTTCAATTATGATTTTTTCTTCAGATAATAGTTTATTTACTTGATTATTCTTTAGACAACAAACTGTTCTGTAAAATGATTTTGTAAAAAAATATGCATATGATTTACCACAATTCTCCTTCTTACATTACAGAAGGCTTTTATTTCCTTTGAGCAAATAACACGATTTAGGAAAATTATATGAGCAAGTTATTTCTACCAGCTGCCAAAAAATGTTATAATGGTATAAAGAAATTAATATTGGCTCATATTCAAGAGATTTAGACTTTTCAACAGAAATAACTACCACTCTTGAAGACTGAATAATAAAGGATTAATTTAAAATTATTTGTAATTCTACTTCTGTAACTTCAACTTGAATAGAAGATTTAAAATTCCAAATACCTTGATGTTCATGATGCAACTCTAAATTTGCAAATGATAAGAGGAGCAGCTACTTACTGAGAACTTGCTGCAGAAGTGGACTCTTGTGAATATGAATATTATTTCACAATTATGGAAATTTCCTTGGATAATAATTCTAGAATCAAGACTCTGTCCATAGTCTTCCTCATAGAGCATCATAACTTTCCCAATTCTTGCCTGCCTTTTAGTGTAGAATGGCTTTGAGGTACTTACTAGACTGTCCATGGGCCCCAGGGAATTAAAGTAAACAAAAATCTTGATGTGTGCTGGTATTTCTAAATAACTAAAACTTGAGAAATACAAAACAAATAATATTGAGTGAGGAATAGATGATATTACTGATACAAATTTTAAAGAATTATTGAAAGTTTTCCTAATTATATCAAAATATAAGACTCCAGACAGTAGAAATGTCAAATGTTTCCTTTCCCTCTACTGACAGATTTTGTGAGTTGTTCTTATTATGAAATATATTCATTAAAATTTAAAAAATACACTCTATAAAGAGAGCTCTTATTTACTTATACAGCTATATATTAAGTATTTTCTTTCTTGCCAAGAAATGTTTGTTTACATTCATGGACAAAATTCTGGATAACTTAGACCCTCATGAATACATGTTGTTCACACATAGAACAGGCAAGTGATGTTTAATACTTGGTTTTCAGTAGCAAAATGTTTTCTAAAACTGACATTGATATTCCTGAAATGTTAGGTTCTAGCTCCACAGATATATTTCAAATTATGTAAAAATTTCTCTTACTCAAGGAACAGCAAACACTGGTTTGGGTGCACAGTGAAGGTGTCTAAATGAGCTTGTTTTTATCCAGGTGTTTCACTGTTTATGAACCCCACAGATGCCCCTAGGGAATATGCCTCAATTATCTCTGAAATAGAAACATAATGATTTACTCCACAATGAAAAAATTAAATGTCCTGGAATAAGGCCTAATCTGCTGCTACGGACTGATTAGCACTCTTCAGACCCTGTTTGAAATGTTTTGTTTAATTTTAATTTTTAATTTTTAATTTTTTACTAGTAATATTTATATTTGAAGTATAATGTTACAGTGTTTAAAATACTTTAGATCTGCATTTATCTAATGATCAATGATATTGAATATGTTTCTATACAGATATTCTTCATTTAATGACCTACCTGTGCAATGACTGTTTGGACTCACAAGCCGAGGTGTGCTCTTCTGACTTGTGAACCTGAGCTCAGACTATGACTCATTTTTTTCTTTTTGTACAGTTCTGTACATCTTGTTTGTAAAGCCTCAATGTCTTTATTGTAGAATACACCGTATTTATACAGTACTTGATTTTTCCTGATGGTACTGTACAGAACAATGCTGTAGTTTTATGTCCTGTTATACATTACAGTACTGCATGTAAGAGCTATGCAAATAAAAGCAAAGTTGGAGTTTCCTTTGACCATTTCTGTGTTCCTCATATTGGCATGTACATACTATGTGCAACTCCTCACTTAGGTTCATTTCAGTTCATTTAAGCTCATTTTTAGGAACTGAGTTCATTCCTTAAGTGAGGGCTGTCTCTAATCCTGTTGCCCACTTTTTCACTGAAGAAAAATAAATTCAAGTTCTTTGTCTCTGTATAAACTAGGTATGTTTTGCTATTGAGTTCCAATGGTTTCATACATATTTGCATTATTAATCCTATACCAGATCTCTGGTGTGCAAATATTTCCTTCTGTTTTGTAGTTTGCCTATTCTGTCTACTGAATTTTTCTCTTTGGTGTGCAGGCGCTGTTTATTGTGATGTGTTCCCACTCCTAATTTGGTTTTAGTCACTTGGCTTTGATGCCACATCCAAGAAATCATCCCCATGCCCAAATTCTGGAATCTTTTCCCTTAACGTTTCTTCTAGGGCTTTCCACACAGGGCTTGTGTTTTCATCTTGAACTCATTTATAGTTGATCTTTCTATGTGGTATCAGTGGAGGATTTCCTTTCATTCTTTTCCTTGTTCACCCTCAGTTTCCAGGAGCATCGTTTGCTGAACTGACTCTCTGCTCCTCAAGTGTGCTGAAGATCAATTGACCACATATGTGTGAAATTGCTCGGTGGTTCTCAGTTGGGTTCCATTACTCAAAATATCGTCCTTATGCAAGTAGCACAACTTTTTCCACTTTTATTTATTTAAATAAAATTTATTTAATTAGAACCACTAAATTATACCTGATGATGGGCTGCTATATGAGTTTTCTACATATGTGTTCATTGTATAATATGTAAAGTAGGTTAAACAATTTAACTCCTCAAACAATAATAATTTTGTTTTGGTGAAACATCCACAATTATTTCTCTCTTTTTAAATATTCAGCTCATTGTCCCTTTCTGTCTTCTCCTTTCTGTATAATGGTACAGCAGAATCCATATTCTTATCTAACTCTACTGTAGTATATACACTGACCAACCTTTCCTCATCCCTAGCTCTGTGCTGTTCCTGGTTGCTGGTAATCTCCATTCTTCTCTCACTTTTATGAGATCAATTGTTTATGTCACACATGACTGATAAACTGTGGTAAATGTCATCAGTGGCTTCGTTTGTTTCAAATGAAACAATCATCTCCAGTTCCATCCATGTTGTCACAAAAGATAGAATTCATTCATTTTTCTGGGTAAGTGGTATTCCATTGTGTATATATACTGCATTTTCTTTATGCAGTCACTAGTTAGTGGACACTTAGGTGTCATCATCCAGTTCATATCTATTGTGAAGAGAGGTGTGATGAATATGGTGGTGTAGATGTTTCTTTCCCTCTCCTCTATATAGATTTAATTTCTTTTGTATAATATATATTCACTAGAGGTAATACTGGAAAATATAGTAGACATACTTTTTAATTTTTGAGGGACCTCTGTATGGTATTTCATAAAGGTAATAGTAATTTACATTCCCATAAGCAGTATCCCTTTTCAGCACACCTTTTCCACCACTAGAATATCTTAACTTTTCAATAATAGTCTCCCTTACTTTGGTGAGTTGATAACTTGTTGTGGTTTTGATTTGCTTTTCCCCAATTAGTTATGTTGAGAATTTTTCATGTATGTGCTCTATATTTGCACATAACATCTATATTTTCATGTAGCAGGTAGTTGAGAAGTATCAAATTGTATCCAGTGTTAATTTTTAAATGATATTCTGGTTTTTCCGACCTTTCGGGTTTTTTTGTTGTTGTTGTTTTTGTTTTTTGGGGGGGGGTGGTACCAGGGATTGAACTCAGAACCTTGTGCTTGCTAGGCAGGCACAGTGTCATTGAACTAAATTCCCAGCAGATGGCTTTTGGGTTTAAGGATTTCCTTACATATTCTGGACATTGCTATCTGGTCAGTTACATTGATTGCAAATATTTCTCCCATTTTGTACATTAAAAATCAATTGCATGAACTGGCATCTGGATTCTCTATTGTTTCCCATTGCACTATGTACTTGTGTTTGTGCCAAAGTATGCTAATTTTATCACTGTGGCTTTGAAGATTGTTTTGAAATAACATGGTTTAATGCCCAATTTTTTTTGAAAGTTTTCTTCACACCTATTCCATCTTATTCTTTTTCTCCTCCAACTGTATGTTCTCAAATAATGTCTTCAAGCTCATTAATTCTGTCTTTTGTTTGGTCTGTCCTGCTAGTGACTCAATATATCACAATTTTAATTTCACTTAGTACTTGTTTAAACTCAAGGATCTCTGTTTCTGTGAAGTTTCTGTTAGTGTACTGAATTATTTCTTTGTGTTTTTTGAAGTTATGCAGTAACTTACAACAGTTCTTTTAAAAATTCTCCTTCTGGCATTTTTTTCCTGTACTGATAACTATTGGTCAATGTAGGGAAATTGTGGCTATTACACAAGGTCATACTTTGAATATTTTTGGCATGTGATATCACAAGGTTATTAAATGACTGGCCTTTCATTATATTCTTTGTGATCTAGCATTGTGCTTATTTTTCCTGAAAATCTATGCAATCTGTTCCCTTGTTTTCATCCTGTAGCCATTTTCATCACCATACCACTAGATGGAAACTGGCGTCCTTGTTTCTAAGATGTTTTGTCACTGTTTCCTAACTAGAGGGCCATGGGAGCACAGTTTGGTTCCAAATATGTTATCGGTGGGTTGTTCAGTAAGAAAGGCCCTAGAAACTTCACCTCTTGATTGAGTTGGCTCCACTGTCTCCTCCACTGTCCTTGGGCTAATATCTAGCATTGTGTTTGGTTCTGGGTCAAATACCCCTTGGCCCCAGGCTCCAGTGTTACACCTGTGGTTACCAAGAACACAAAGCAGTGTCACATCCTTAGTCTATAGCCTGTCAAGTCCTGTACAGGCCCACACTGCTATAGTGTGCTCTGAGATCTCCTCATGGCCACATATGACGTTGGTGAGGACCCCACAGCTGTGTGTCTCTGCTGGGACCAGGGAGGCTCCAGATTCCACTCCCAGGAATGCCTGGGTATAAGATCTGTTCAGATCCCCAACAGCCTTGCACTGAGGTTCAAGACAAAGTCTCACACTATGTAGCCTCTCCTACCCTAATCAAAAGGAGTTCTACACCATGCTGTGTGCCCCAAGTTTTGAGTAGTGTTGGAAAGGCAGTTCTTGTCACCATGTTGGGAGGATGGCACTGTCTCAGTGGCCCACCCAGATGTTCATGATAGAGGCCAAAGCATAAGACTCTGTCCCCGAGAACCAGTCCTCAGTATGGTGTCAGGGAAGCTCTGTAACCTCTGTAACCTCTGTCTATAAACACTGGTCTGAGCATGGCTGTGCTCCTTGTGGAGAGGAAAAGAGTGGTGGTATCAGTCCCATGGCCCTGAAGGCTGGTGCTAAACTGGAACACCAGGGATGCTCACTCAAGGCAGTCTTGGGTGAGGGTGTTGCCACCCTACTGCATGCCTGACAATGATGCCTGCAAGATGAGAGTCTGTCCCACCACATGGAGGTCTCCACCTGATGTTAGGGTTGCTGGAAGCTTTGTCTCTGGGCCCTGTTGTTGGCACAGGGCCTCTTATTTTCTTCTGCATGCTGGATTGTACTGAAGTGGGCCTGTTGTTGAGCTTTAAGACAGGCCTATGCTGGATTTCACATTCACACCCTGCCCCACAGTGGGTAGAGTCTCACTTCCTGCCTTGCTGCCTGAGGCTGGGGGAGATACACAGAGGCAGTCTCTGTATAGTGACTCAGACTGCAGGCATAGACCTTCAGATAGGGATGGGGCATTTCCCATCAGCAGGATTGAGGGTGGCCTGGGAACTGGGTTTCAAGTTTAAGGCCTGAACTCCATTCCTTCCTCCTCTCACAAGTCAGAAGCATCCTTTTCCTGCACTGTCAGTTTAGAGTTGTGGGAAGGGTAATGCACCACCCTTTCCTTTCCACCTTCTTCAAAGTTTTTATTCCTGACCAAGGTCTGTGGTGTGTCCCTCGACTCCCTTAGCTCTTCTGAAGGTAGTTTTCTGCTTGAATTAATTTCAAATAGTGTGGGTCTGGGAACGCTGTTCCTTAAAAATATTCCTCACCTGCCAGTTTATTTTGCTTGCCCAGCTTTTAAAATATGATTAAATCCTCTAAGGAAATTCAATTAATCCTTAATATTCTGAATTTTGCTCATTATTCTATCTATTTTACTTTTAGGTCTATTAATTGCTACTCTTGCATAATTATCTATTTTCTCTATTTGGTTTATTTCTTTTTTATGTTTATTATTCTTTTCATTGTGCAGACTTAAAAATTTATTGGATGAATATATGACAATTTGTGATTTTCATTTGAGCTTAAGGATCTTTCTCATGTTTAAGCATAAATATGGACATGGAGACATCTGTACACACACACACACACACACGCACACATGAACATTTGTGGAGGTGTGGGATGTAGATAGATGATGAGTATCAGTAACAACAATTGACTTTTGTCCATTGGAGGAAGGAATCATGTGAACAACATTGGAGCCAACTTCTAAAAAAACCAGAGATATTGTGGTTGGCATATAAGATACGAGGTGGTGCTCTGCATAGTCTTATGATCTATAATTTAAAGTTTTAAGTGTAAATTCAGGGAAACGTCCTTTGCTTGAATTCTACTTTCTAAAAAGTCTTTTCTATTAAAATTAAAGATTAAAGCAACCTCAGAGGGAATAAAATGGCTTTGGCAATATAACAAAGAGAGAAGGACAGCAGAATATTAACAGTCTTACAAAGTTGAACTTTAATATGAGTTTAGTCAAAGCTTTGTCATTAATGCATATTGGAACTTTAAAAACTGTTGATGGCATCTATTGAGATGTCATGTACATAAATGTGGTATTGAATGTGAAATCAAATATAAATTCCTGGCTTAAGCCTAGTGTATCAATGATTTCTCACATTACTTGGACTATCAGCTAATATCTTGTTTGGAAATTTTACTAGTATGATACCTTTATCTGTCTTGAAATTTAGAGAGTTCTCTTCAAAGTTTTTGAAACTATCTTGTCTTAGTCACTTTCTTCTTTATGAGACACAATACCAGAAACCTACAATTTAAAGAAGAAAAAGAGTCTTTGGCTTAGTTTTTTTTTTTTTTTCCAGTCCATCGCTTGCAGGCTCCAAGGAAGAAGGGCAAGGTGAAAAGGCCTGCAAGAAGGTGAGCTACTCATATTGTGGTGGTCAGGAAGCAGGAGAAGGTAGGAGCCAGGAAGTGAGATGTGTGTTTCCTGGTCATACCCCAGGACCTTCCTTTAAACAGACCCCACCTCTTAACCAGAATCAGCAGGAAGCCTCCCTCCCATATTTCAGTCACCTTTTAAAAGCCCAACTCTGAGGGCACAAAGCTCTGGGGGAACATCGAGAGCCAAATCATATGTGTGTTCCCTTTAGTTTTAGGAAGAATTTCTAGAATTTGGTGACATTTCCTTACCTTCAACTTTTAGTAAAAATCAAGGTATCAAGATTGTTTTTGTGATAGGAATGCAGTGTAGAGAGGGTTTTTTTAAATACATATTTGATTTTGAGTTCCTCCTCATACTGATTTTTTACTAGTATGATACTTAATTTCTCTAGAAATGATACAAAACAATGCATTACTACTTAAAATTCTACTGTAACTAAAGATTGCCTTTTACAGGCACTCTGAGGGTATCTGAATTGTTTTTAAATTGACATTGCATACATTACATAACTATTTGAAAAAATATTAAAGTTTATTTACTGAAATTATTTTATCATATATTACACTCATATGATATTCTTGGTTTTTAAAAATGTGTATTCCTAAGAAAAAAGTAAATCTTGGAAATACCATATAAATCCACGTAACAATGTAATAATGAGATAGAAGCTAATTGCAGAATAAACAAAATATCAAATATTCAACACATTTTTTCTATACCTAATTCATTGAGCCACTATCTAAAGTATGACAAACATTTATTTTATTTTATTTTATTTTATTTATTTTTTTACCAACATTTATTTTAGAAGTGTACTCTTGGCTTATTTTTTATTCAGTTTGTTTTCTTTTAAATATAGATATAAGAAACTTTCAACTTTATTATAAAATTAATAGTTGGTAAATTATATTAATTGGAAGAAACAAAATAATTTTAAAGTTGAAAAATTTTAGTAATTCTTTAATAATTCATTTTAACATCTTACCTAAGTTCATCATACCTGTATTTTTTTAGAAATTGAAATATTTCTTGTATATATAAAATTAATACAACTTTAGTATTTGATTTTATCTTAAAAAACTGTAAAACTATTTAGTAATATTTATCTCCATGTTATAATATGCATATTATTTTATGATTCCAGTGAATGATCTTATTCACATTTGTTTGGTACACAGGCAAATTTATTACATGATGGGTTACGAAGGATGTAGATCAATTTCTTCATGTCATATATATTATTTCATGAATATTAATTAATGGAAATTAAAAAGGTATGAAGCATGTGGATAAGACATGAAAGGTATATTTCTCCTAAAACTTTCACAAGAAGCACAGCTTAGTTCAAACCATTGGATCATGCCTGTTTGCGTCCTGAAATGGAATTATCAAATTGCTGAAAGAATGGATCCTAATCGAAGAAAGGACACTGTTGTATGAGCCACATATGAGCAAAGTAGACACAAGGAAGTAGAGCACCAGATCTTCCTACTTCCTCAGGGTAGGCATCTTATGCAAAAGTATATTACAAAAGATTATAACTTTTAAATGAGAGTTATTCCTTTCTTCTGTAAATATAAGGAAGAGTAACCATAAACCCAAACATTGGCAGCAAGGAGTCTGCACCAAGGCAGTACAGAGAAATACTAATAAAAAACAAATCTAAACACAAAGCCCTGTAAGCTTCTATTGAAAGATTCAAAACACAGTTTTCTTTTTTGTTGAAAATGCTTTGTTACATTATATAGGCTGCCCTGTGATTCCTAGTCCTCGGACCTCACCCAACTCAGTTACACAGTAGCAGGAATTACAGGCTTGCTATAACCTCTAACTGTGAGATGCAACTTACTGAGTATATGCATTCATTTGCATATGGACTGAAATAGATTCAGTTATATGCTACACTGAAGCTACTGGTTGATGAATAGCCAAATACATTGAGATAATAAACTGTGTTGCTCTCCTACAATCAAGTAAGGGGAGTGTTGAGAAAAGAGGAGACCAAGATCCCTAGGAGGAACAGACACATTGTAGCTCATTCATAGCACAGATTCACTGAAACCATCATGCTACATGGACCTGCCTCCCTCAAATAGGGTAAATTTTGATTTTAACAAAGCCCACAGAATAGGATAAAGCCTAAAACAGAAAAATTGGGATTAAAAATCAGAAACACAAACATTAAGACAAACATTGTATAAAAAGGTTCAAATAGTTAAGAATACCATAAGGAATATTTTAAAACTTTACTATCCTTTCCTATTCTCAGACTGCATAACTCTATTATCTGATCTTGTTATATATAGGCTTCTATTGTCCCAGGGAATATTCTCAATTATTAGGTTAAAGATTCATCCATCTCCTTTAAGGCAGGCAGTCTTTTAGTATTTATTTAGTCTTGCACTTAAACCATTTAAATGTTTATCTAGTACAAAGGTTAAATTTTAAATACATAGTGAGCTCCTTTGTGCTTGCCATACTTGGGAGGGAAAGAGGGCAGACTTCCATCCAAATCTCATTTTAGCGATTTCAACTGTATGTGTCCTTTAAGAAATGACACCAGACAGCTTTTTCCATGTGTTTTGTATGGCATATTTCACGTCTTTGTGTTCCTCAAGTTGTAGATCAAAGGATTCAACATTGGAATGATTAAGGTATAAAATACGGAAGACAATTTGTCAGTGTTACTAGAGTGACTGGGCTTTGGGTGCATGTACATAAGTATCAGTGTCCCATAGAACATGGTAACCATCATCAGGTGGGAACCACAGGTGGAGAAGGTCTTGAGCCTGCTCTCTGCAGACTTCATCCTGAGAATGGCTATGAGGATGCATAAGTAGGACACCGGGACCATAAAGAGAGAAGAAATCAAATAAAAAGCTGTAAATATCATGATTATAAATTCAACTTCATGAGTATTTGAGGAGAGCAAAGAAATCAAGGGGATACAATCACAGTAGAAATGATTAATGGCATTGTATCCACAGAAAGACAAAGTGAAAATCTTTGCAGAAATGAGCAGAGACAGAAACGTGCAGTACAGATAGGGAATCTCTGCTAGTACACAATATGCCCTGGGTGACATGAAGACAGTGTGGAGGAGAGGGTAACAGATGGCCACATAGCAGTCATAGGACATCGCAGACAGAATAAACATCTCACTAATAATGAACATAAGAAAGAAAGACAGCTGTGTAGTGCAGCCATAATAGGAGATTTTATTTTGATCCACCAGAAAATTCACCAGCACTTTGTGCCCCAGAGCTGTAGAATAGCCAAGATCAGTGAGAGCCAGGTGTCTGAGGTAAAATGGGAGTTTGCAGCCTGGAGTCCACCTGGGTGGGGATGCTCATCCCCTGGTTGCCCAGCAACAAGGTCAGGTAGACGAGGAAGAACAGGAGGAACAGTGCAGCCTGCAGCTCAGGGTAATCTGTGATGCCCAGCAGAATGAACTCATTCACCACTGTGAGGTTGAGTTTTTCCATCTGGCTTTATCAGGAACTCTATTCTAGATAGAAAATAATTCAAATATTATCACTTGGGGAACACTTATTATGCAAAACTTCTGTTTGCAAGACACATTCAAACTTTCCAATTCATATTATTTGAAAGTAAAACTTATTTTACTTTCAATTTTTATTTCACTTGACAATATAAGTAAATTTAAACAAATGTAGAGGTAGGTCTGTCATTTTTAAATAGGACAATTTTACTCCGAAAAGAATATGATTTAATATCTACATATAATTTTGTCTTTAAAATTGGGAGTAATACTTGTGTTCAGTGATTGAAATCTATTTAAGCTGCTGATGTCTATAAATATTCAGCTTAGAACAAAATGTAGCCTAAAATATCAGTAGTTCCATGGTTGAGAAATCATGATTGATGTAAGAACGGAGGAATAAGATAGCAATGTTTTTCTATTTGTCACTAGCAAAATTATAATTATGTAGTCATATTTGTTAATTACATTTAACAATGGAACATTATAGATTCAAATTAAATGATATGTTATATTTACAGTTTCTAAAAATGCATAGAACATCATAATTTAAAACATAGTCATCTAAAATACTTATACATATAGTTATATTTGGTACATCCAAAATTCTTAAAATATTTGAAAATCATTTAATACATATATAAATTAAAAAACTAGCACTTACACAAATTTAAAACTTGTAATGAAAAGTTATACTATATATACAGTATTATATGTTGATATGTGCTTTGTATAAACAGTATTTTTACAGGATACTTAGGACAAGGAATTAAACTAAAATTCATCTTTCCTATAAAAACTATTAAGTTCTTTGAAGGGTTGTCTGGAAGCAAGAAGGAATTTTGAATGGTTCAGTGTGCCAAGGATTAGAAAATTGTTACACAGGCCATTTACACATGTATTTCGTACATTTATCTATCTTTTAAATGGTAACAGTAATCTACTAGAGATTTGCTTTACAGTGGACATGTACACTCTTCCGGATTGTGAGTTCGCCTCGGCACTGGGTCTAAAATGATGACCACTTGACAAATAGATCAGTCTGTCAGGAGACAAAATTGATCCCAATCTTTACCTCATCTCACCTCCACCATGACTAAAATTAGGTACTCCATTTAATCTTTTTTCAGATCAGTTATCTTTTGTTATTTGTATCTAATATGAGAACATCTACTGTACTACCTTGACATAAATGTTCTTTAAGTAGCCTTTTCCCTCTGTGGAAATTTTCATTACAATTTAAAATTGCTAATGCGTTTGTAACAAATCAGATCTACTTTATCTTGCTGGAACCTGGAGGGATACGAGGAAATGTGAGTGAATTAAGAGAATGATATGTCATTGGGATTGATTTTATACAATTTATACTCATTGGGTTCCCTTTGCAAAAAAGGATAATGTATTTTAAGTTGAAAATTTGATAATACATTTTGTAAAGCTATTACTTCAAATTAAAATTTTACTGTGATGCATAATACCATAGAGAAAAAATATAAAATACAGAAGTGATGAATGCACGCAGAGTTTGGGATGTGTTTTGGAATCTCCTTGTGATATGCCTCGGTAACTTCTTCCAAATATGGCATAGCACATTATGGAGACAAACAAGTGTTAACCAAATGAAATACATCTGAATGTTTCTGATAGATTTCCCTCCAATTTAGGGTGGCTGCTGTATATGATAGCTATCTTCTTCTTCCTGACACGCCGCTGCTCGCACCAAAAGAGTCCAGTAACCTAATTTTTCCTCTCATCCTAACAGCCAGTGACATCAAAGGCTCCTCCCGTCCCCAGCCACTGCCTCACTCAACCCCACCCGAGCTCCTACAAGGCCCACCCCAGCTCCTATAAGAAGCACTCCCTGTGCTGGCCATATTGCTTTTGTCTCTCCTTTGTTCAGAGACAGCCTGGCAGATCGTCCCTACAATAAAGGCCTCTTGTGGTCTGGTCTTGTCTCAGTTTTTGGCTTTTTTACCAGACAGTTTCTATGAGCCATAGAACAAGATTTAGAGAGTATAGTAAAAGTGAATGGCATTTAAAGGTAAAGTAATTATTTTTGATGTAAAATATAATCACCGATTTTTCCTTAAATAGAAATAGAAATAAATGACACACTGTAATGTAGTGAACAGGGAAATGGGACATTACTAGAACCTCAGCAGTAAGTCCTAGTCTCCTGCGAACCATAGCAGCACAAGGTGAATTAACTTATTGTACAAGAAAGGTAGAAAAAATGAGACTTTGAGAAGAAGCTGAGCTTTGGGCCTGATCAGTGCTGCTCTGGGTGGCAAAGAAGAAAGCCCCCCAGGATCGCTGCTCTTCTGTTCAGTACATCAGCAGAAACAAATGTAGCAAATGACTCAGGACATAGAGTTCAGTACATAAGGAAAAACAAATGTAACAACGGACGGGGACAGAGAAATCCGGGCATCCAGAGAAACAAATGTAACAGATGACTGGGGGGCAGCTGGAAATCCTAGAACAACGAGGAGCTATGTAGATGAAGATCTTGTTCTTCCCAGGATGTCTTCAGCTGGTGTAGTCTTGTCCTAGAGCACCATGGCATGACCGGATCTTTTAGGTCTTAGCTGTGACTGGAGGCCAAAATGGACTTATGTCTTGAAATGCCATAGCTGGGTTTTAGACAGGAGAACTAGGCCTAATCAAATGATTTTCACCAAAAATTATGTAGAATTACTCCTGACACTGTACAGTGGAACTTGTAATATCAGCCATCCTGACTGCAACTACAAGCAAACAAATAACATCATACAACTTTGCAATCCTATGTGTATGTAAATCTGATTACCTGTAATTTTATCTCCCACACAGTGTTACTTACATGAATATGTTGTGGCTCTTTGATTTTCTATTCTGCTCCTTCTGATACCACTCTAACATGAAACATAACAAAGTGTACCAGATTTTCATATTGGAGGCTAACCTGTACTAAATGCAGTACCACTAAGTTTAAATCTTGTTATTGTTTCTTTTGGCTTGTGGATTTGTAATCATGAGATCCTACCAAATCTCATGCACAGAGTAACTGAGAACCAGTGTTCCTGTAAAATGGATAAAAGATACAGATGCTCCACTCACACGCAGGGGAATTAATTGAAAAAAATTGTTTTGCTCAACTTTTTTGAATATTCAAGTTTGTTTTTCTAACTTTACTCTGAGGAAAAAAAAATGTTTAGTTAGATGCAGCTTCAGTTGCAAAATGAGGAGCATTTTCCCATTACCGTAAATCTGGATACCTAAAAGACTCTTGAAGCTAAGAAGTTGATATATAGGTATATCTATCTGTATCTACATATCTATCTATCTCAGTGTGAAGTGAAAAATTTTCTGTATCAAGATGCCAGCAATGAATATCATTTTAAAATTATTCACATAATCATAAATGTTAAAATATTTTTGAGGAACTCACAAAGAGGCTAAGCCCACTAAAAACATACGCATTTGGAAGGCTATCCAAACAGGAGAATGAATTTCTGCTGTTTCCACTTCTGCATTTAAAAACATCTGTGCTCTTTTATCTGTGCTTCACCTCTCACTTTGACTAACAGAGATAAAATTACATGTCTACAAATTTCAAATTTTTTCTAACCACACAATATGTATATGTTTCCAGCATGTTTGTAAACTCTCAATGTCATGGGAGAGGTTAAAGAATTAACATAAGGACAAAAGAAGATCGATTCCCATGGCTGCTCAGGAATTATGGTGCAGTAGAAAGCACAGAAACTGAATCAGAAATGGCTGTTAGCTTTAGATTGCAAACCAGAGCAAGATTTCATTTCTGCAGACATTGGTAAGACACAGCACCATGTGAAACCCTATGTCTTTATTACCTGCAATGAAACCTTCTTCTTGATTCTTCCATGGATTTCTTGTCGCATCTTTCAGGCCAAATTATGGATTTTTTTCACTTTTTATACTCTCTCTTTGGAGATGCCAAGCAATTTGTTGTTTATTCCCAAAGCACTTGAATGCTTAATGAAATGATTGGAGGTTGTCCACTAAGTGTCAGGGACAATTTGTTCTCAATTTTGAGCTTATTTATTCATTGTGGGTTCCAGGAAACACTCTTTTTTGGTTTTACCCCAAATTCTTTGTGTTATATTATGCAAAAAATGAGTTCTGGAGATCTACTCTAAAACACTCTACCCACAGCTAGCAGAACCATATTGTCCATTTGAACCTGCAAAGACTGCTAACCTAGCAATAAACATAATGCAATAAACAAACCATAAGTGCAACACTGGGTAACTAGAATTGCTAAAAGAGGGAAGAGTCTTGAAAATATTATTACAATTCTAAGAACCAGGTACTAAATCACATTTGCAATGAACTCTTTGTGAGAAATATCCAGAAGTGCAAAATACATGGAAATGAGAAACAGATTACAGGGATTGAAGAAAGGGAGGAATGGGGAGGAAGATTCAATTGCACTGTGTAGTAATGGAAACGTTTTGTAACATTCATATGCAATCTTAAATGTAAATTTACTTTTGAGAAAAATTTTTAAAGCCTAGATCTACAAAATAACTGCTAGGAATGATATGAAAATGAGAAGTTGAATCCCTTGTATTTCAGTTTCTACTTCATATGACAGAACTCGATGGCAGTGATGGTGGCTGTACACTGTGAATATAATCATGTGTCCTAAATCTTTTCCTTTAAAATTCTTAATTTTATGGCATGTGTATTTTAAATTATAAAAACTTACGGGCTGGGGATTTAGCTCAGTGGTTCTGCCGCCTGCCTCGAAAGCACAAGGACCCGAGTTTGATCCCTGGGACCAAAAAAAACCAAAAAACAAAAAACTTGCAAATTGTTTTCCAAAATGTCTGTTATTTTATACCCCAACAGTGTTGTAGAAATGTTTTCATTTTCATTCCCTCAATGTGATATGGAAGACATCAAGTTTTACGAGCATGGAAAAGTATTTGATATCACTATACAAATTAACTATTTCATATAATATAGTACATTTTATTGATTCCTATTATCTTAGCAATTATTTCACTTATTTGCCAGTCTGAATTTTGCAGACTATACATAGAAGTGAAAAACTTTAAAACATTTAATACAATATATAAATTATAAAATAGATATCGATTTCTAAAATCAAATAAATATATATTATTTTACATAAGCGCATATTATTTTCATTGTGCACACTGTAATCTATTGAGTTCTGAACAACATCTATTTTAGAAATATTATATTAGTGTACATTTATATCTTTCAAAATAAAGTATTAGAAAATAACTATTCTAAAAGTAATAATTGGTGAAAGTAATTTGGGAAAATAAAAAGTAATTTAAAGTGTATTAATTTAAATATTTATACAATCACTAATATTAACATTTCAATTCTGTCATAGTAAATTACATTTTGTAAGGAATTATAATATTCTATATGTGAATAAATAAAATAAACTGTACTGTATATTTTCATCAGTGAAGAAGATATTGCCTAAACTATTAGTAATATTCATTACTGAATGACAATCTATGGGGTTTTTATTCTTCAAATAATATTTTTATTCATGTTTTAATGTGTATTCACTCTGAGATTTCACTCACATATATATGTACACTGAATTACACAAAACTGCATGCTGGGCTGGACCTATGACTTGCTTAATAGCACATTTTGTTGAGGTAATAGACTCTATAGGGTTAGTACATGAACATAAGGTGATTAATGAGAAAAGAAAAGTATGCTAAGATCACAATATTAGCATATCTACTTAGAACACTTCAGTATGTTCATATGACATATTCTTTGTGATCATTCTGTTAAAATGAACCTTGTGAAAATGCAATCAAGTCTGATTGTAAAACAACTATGTGGCAGTATATGAAGAATAAAATAGTAAGATCGATCTCACACAAAGACAGAAGCACAGACACAAAATTATAACTGGATATAGGAAACTTTATTCTAATTACTGAGAATACCAGAAAAAATTTTAAGCATCTAGAGAGACTCAGGCAAAATAATCATAATTTCATGTCACAGCTTAAAAATTAGATATTTCAAGAACCTGTCTGAAAACAAACAAACAAATAAATAAATAAGTAAATAAATAAATAAATATTGAGGATGTAGTTTTAGGCTGTAGAATTAATCACCAGTACCTCAAAGAAAAAAAACTAGGCTTTTTTTCCCCCCTTCTTCTGTGCCGAATACTCCTTTACACTCCCACATAGCATTCCAGTTTTATTGATAAACCACACAATTGTAATGTGCTAGAAAAATTCTTTCAATATTACACTAAAATTGATGTCTCTACCTCAAGGAAGGAAAAGTTTTTAAATGTTTTGTTCACTGATACCTTTATAACATTTTGAAATTTAAATAGTACCACAAAGTCCAAACTTTGAAGATAAATGGAGCCAATGTACGGAGGAGAGCAAAAGTATTGCATGACTTGCATTATTCGTGCCTTTAAAGGAAAATATTTCTGTATGTTTTTTGATGTCATCTGAAGAGCATATTTTACATCTTTGTTCTTCAAGCCGTAAATCAAAGGATTTAACATTGGGTTTATCGGCATAAAATATGGAAGCCACATTCTCAGTGTCACTGGAGCGACTGGACTTGTTTTGCATGTACATAAATATCAGCGTCCCATAGAACACGGTGACCATGGTCAGGTGAGACCCACAGGCAGAGAAGGCCTTGGGCCTGCTTTCTGCAATCTTCAGCCTGAGAAAACAGTGAGGATGAGCAGGTAGAACACGAGGACCACCAGGAGACAGGAAATTGAGTAAAAAGCTGCAAATATCATGATTATAAATTCAACTTCATGAGTATTTGAGCAGAGCAAAGAAATCAAAGGGATACAATCACAGTAGAAATGATTAATGGGATTGTAGCCACAGAAAGACAAAGTGAAAATCATTACAGAAATAAGAAGAGACACAAATGTGGAGTAGAGATAGGAATCACCACTAGTACCCAACATACCCTCGGTGACATGATGACAGTGTAGAGGAGAGGGCAACAGATGGGCACATGGCAGTCATAGGACATCACAGACAGAATAAAACCCTCACTACCCAAGAGAACAGCTAAGAGAGTTAGCTATGTAGTGTAACCATAATAGGAGGTCGTTTTCTGATCAGCCACAAAATTTACCAGCATTTTGGGTCCCAGAGCTGTAGAATAGCCAAGATCAATGAGAGGCAGATGTCTGAAGAAAAAGTACATGGGAGTTTGCAGCCTGGGGGTCCACCTGGGTGAGGATGATCATGCCCAGGTTGCCCAGCAGCAAAGTTAGGTAGATGACAAGGAACAGGAGGAACAGTGGAGCCTGCAGCTCAGGGCGATCCGTGATGCCCAGCAGAATAAACTTGGTCACCGCTGTGAGGTTACCTTTTTCCATATGGATTTATCAGCAAGTCAGTGCTGGAATAAACAGATTTCAAATATTATCACTTGGGTGGCATTTGTTATGCAAAATTAATGTATACAAGATACATTCAAAATTTCCAATATACATTATTTGAAAGTAAAACTTATTTTTACTAGTGACAATATAAGTAAATTGAGATAAATGTAAACGTAGGTCTGTGGCTTTCAACTAGGACAATTTCACTCTTAAAAAGAACCAAAATCTTATTTAATATCTGGATACAATTTTGTGTTTAAAATTGGGAGTAACCCTTTTGTTCAGGGATCAGAACCTATTTAAGCTGCTGATGCTTATATCTAATATTCAGCTTAGAACACAATGTAGCCCAAAATATCAGTAATTCCATGGTTGTGAAATCATGATACATATATAGATGGAGGAATAAGATAGAGAGGTTTTTCTATTTGTCACTTCTATAATTACCCTTATGTTGTCACATTTGTTAACAATGGAACATTATAGATATAAATTAAATGATACATTAGATTTAGTTCCTAGAAATACATACAACATCATAATTGAAAATATAATCACCTAAATTCAATTTACTGAAGGTTGTTGCATCCAAAATTGCTAAAACACTTGGTAAATATTAAATATATACATGAATTTAAAAGTATAGCACTTATGTTAATTTAAAGATCATAATGAAATGCTATAACGTATTTAATGTATTATATATTGATACATTGTGTTGCATATAAACTTAGTGTATGTGTAGGATACCTCAGGCAACCTATTTAAGCAAACTTCTTCTTTCACATAAAAACTGGACAGTTATTCCCAGGTTTCTTTTAAGAAAGAAGGAATTTTGAATGGTTCAGTGTGCCAGGTGTTGGAAAATGGTTACACAGGCCATTTACACATGTATCATGTTTTATCTATCTTTTAAGTGGTGACAGCAATCGATTAGAAAGAGATTTGTTTACAGTGGACATGTACTGTCTTTTGGATTGTGAGTTCAACACCTTACTGAGGCTAAAATGTTGACTAGTTGAGGAATGGATCAGGAAGTCAGGAAACAAAAGTGATCCCAATCTTTACCTCATCCCAACTCCTCCATGACTAAATTCAGATAATCCACATACTCATATTTTGCATTAGTTATCTTCTATTGTCTGTAACTAATATAATAACATCTAAAGTACTACCTTGATATAAATCTACTATAAGTAGATTTTTCCCTCTGTGGAAATTTTCCTTACAATTTAAAATTGCTGATGTGTTTTTACCAAATCAGATCTATGATATTTTGTTGGAACCTGGAGGGTTATGAGGAAAAGTGACTGGGTTAAGAGAATGAGAGGTAATTGGCATTGATTTTTATCCAATTTATGCTCATTTGGTTCCCTGTGGAAAAAGGAATAATGTATTTTAAGTTGAAAATTTGATAATATAATTTGTAAACCTATAGATCAAACTAAAATTTTACTGTAATACTCAGTATCATAGAGACAAATTAGAACAGAGAAATGCTGAATATACAGAGTTTTGGATGTGTTCTTGAATCTTCTTGGGATATGCCATGGTAAATTCTACCAAATATAACATAGAACATTAGACACCTAAACAAGTGGTAACCAATGAAATATATCTAAATGTGTTTATTAGCCCATAGAACAACATTTGGAGAGTATAGTAAATGTGAATGGCATTTAAAGAAGATAAATTATTTTTGATGTAAAACATAATCACCATGTTTTCCTTAAATAGAAAGGGAAATAAATGACACACTATAAAGTGGAAATTGTAGTGATACCCATCTGGACTGGAGCTACAAGCAAACAAATAACATCATACAACTTTGCAATGTTATATGCATGTAAAGCTGACTTAGTGTAATTTTACTTGCACACATTATTACTTATATGGCTATGTTTTGTCTCTTTGATTTCCTATTCTGCTCCTTTGGGACACCACTCCAACATGAAACATAACAAATTGTACCAAATTGTAATATTGGAGGCTTACCTGTAATAAATGCAGTAGCACTCACTTTACATAATGTTGTTGTTTCTTTTGTTTTGTGCATTTGTAATCATGATATCCTACAAAATCTCATACACAGGCTGAGTACCAGTGTTGCTGTAAAATGGAAAAAAGATACAGATGCTCCCACTCACATGCATGGGAGTTAATTGAAAAAAAATTGTTTTACTAATCTTTATTGAATATTCAAGTTTGGTTTTCTACCTTTACTCTGAGGGAAAAAAAGTGTTTAGTCACATCCAGATCCTATTCTAAAATGAAAAGCATTTTACTCTTACCATAAACCTGGATACCAAAAAGACTCTTGAAGCTAAGATGTCGATATATATCTATATCTATATCTATATCCATATCCAGATCTATATCATGTCTATAAATATGTATTTGCCTCCGGGTGAATTAAAAATATTTTTGTATCAAAATATCAGCAATGAATGACTTTCTTACAATTATTTCCATAATCATAAATGTTAAAATATTTTTGATGGATTCACAAGGAAACTAAGTCCACTCAAAATCTATGGATTTGGAAGGCTACAGAAACGGGAGAATGAATTTCTGCTGTTTCCACTTCTGTCGTTAAAAACATCTGTGCTCTCTTATCTGTGCTTCACTTCTCACTTTGTCCAACAGAGATAAAATTACATGTCCACAAATTTCAAATTTTTTCTAATCACACACCATGTAAAAGTTTCAACAATGCTTGTGACCTCTTGATATCGCGGGAGATGTTAAAAGAATTAACATGAAGACGAAAGGATACTAAGTCCCATGGCTGCTCAGGAATTAAGGAGTAGTGAAAAACACAGAAACTGAATCAGAAATGGCTGTTAGCTTTAGATTTCAAACCAGAGCAAGATGTGCTCATTTCTTCAGACATTGGTAAGACACAGAACCTTGTGAAACTCTATGTTTTTGTTACTCACAATAAAAACTCCTTCTTGATTTTTCCATGGATTTCTGATCATTGCATCTTTCAGGCCAATTTATGAATTTTTTCACTATTTGTACTCTCTCTGAGGAGCTAGCAAAGAATTTGTTGGTTATTCCCAAACATTTTAATGTTTAATGAAGTGCTTGGAGGTTGTCCACTAATTGTCAGGGACAATTTGTTCTCAACTTTTAATTTATTTATTCATTGTGAGTTCCAGGAGACATTCTTTTTGGGTTTTAACCAAAATTCTTTGTGTTATATTATGCAAAATAAACCAGTTCTGGAGATCTTCTCTAAAACACTGTAACCACAGCTAATGGTACCATATTGTCCATTTGAAACTGCTGACTGATACCCTAGCAGTAAACATAATGAAATAAACAAACAAAAAGTGCAGCATAAAGTCACAAAAAAATGCCAAAAGAGGGAAGGGTCTTGAAAATATTAGAATTCCAAGAATAAACAACCAAATCATGTTTGCAATGAACACTTTTTGAGAAATATCCAGAAGAGCAAAATACATGGGGATGGGAAACAGATTGCAGGGTTTGAAGAAAGGAAGGAATGGGGAGGGTGACTCAATTGTACTTTGTAGTAATGGAAAAGTTTTAAAACATTTATATGCGATCTTAAATGTAAATTTATTTTTGAGAGAAATTTTTAAAAGCCTAGATCTACTAAATAACTGCTAGGAATGACATGAAAATGAGAAGTTAGACCCCAGGCAGTGGTGGTGGCTCTACACTGCAAATGTAATGATGGATGCTATATCTTTTCCTTTAAAATTCTTAATTTTATGGCATGTGTATTTTAACACAGTACAAGAATTTTTCCATAGATTTAGATATAATTCTACATGCTTGTTGTCTGTGTGTCTTTTTAAATGAAGTGCTTCTTTATTTTGCATGTATCACTAGACTGCATTCTTGGCAGTTAATTGTGTCTATTATATGCAATAAGTAATTGCTAAATTTATGATGTTTTGATTTGTAGAAGTTTCAAATACAATGTACTAATATTATTTTGCATTTGAAAATTGTGACTTAAATATATATAAGCCATACATAATTATATGTGTACAAAACATATTAATTTAAACAATTTCTGTAATTCAATTTATATAAGTATAATTTATATGTTATGTTATATATCCTTAATAAATGATAGATACCTCTATAAATTATAAGTTTATGTTATATATTCAAATCATATAAACTATGAATGTATATTATACAAATCATAACTATATATACATGCAATACACCCACATACATATATATTTACGGCAAAGTGACTCCACTAACCCTAAGAGTTCTGGTAAATACTAACACTGTTGCTCTATATTTTCAGAAAATGAATTTTTTTTCCTTTAATCAATATTACATATGAGTTTCAATGATTTATAAATTCACATTAGCCACTTGATATTTTAACTTTCCACAAAAATTGTACCTTTTAATCTGAATATTTGTGCATCCACTTCTTATTCTGATCCATCCTGGTCCTAATCCAAGAATTTTGTCCCTCACTGGAGATGAGCCCTGTCTGACATTAGACAATTTGAGGCAAGTTGTCACTGATAAATTCATTCATATAGCTTCCAAAAGTGTAAAATTGCAGATACGTCAAATTAATTGCATCTTATACTAGTGAATGCGTTAGTCGGGAACTTTCCCTTGCCTATTGATTTTTATTTATTTCAGTCTATCCATATTAACTCATTTAGGCATTACAATTTAATTCTACTGAATTAGAAACTTGCAAAATGTTTTCCAAAATGCCTGTTACTTTATACCCCAACAGTGTTATAGAAATGGTTTGTTTTCATTCCCTCATCATTGCTTTGAAGACACCAAATTTTTGAGCATGGAAGAGTATTTGATGCCATTTTACATTGGCAGTAAAAATTACCAATCATTATTCAAGTCAAATGAAAACATTATCTATGAGCTGCCTCAATCTTTGTGCATTTTTGTACATAAATATTGTCCATTTTCCTGATTAGTCTGTTATTTATTAATTTAATAGATATATAATTATGTTTATAGTCTCAAGCCTCTGCTTTTTTTCTTTATTTTTAATTTATTTTCATGATAAACACTGAAGTAAAGTGTTAATAGTCACCCTTTTTATAACTTCTGCTCTTTGCTTAAAAATTCTTCCATGCTTTTTATAACAGACACACACACACATGTATATCCAGAAATACATTCCTAACTTGCATTATTTGGCTATGAATCAATAATAGATATCCATGATTAGGAATTAGTTTGACATGTGAAGGAAAGTACTCTATGATACCACAGGGCAGTGATTGCCTAATAGAATGAAGTAAATTCAAATACATTACGCAATAGCGCATTGTCATGAGAGATACTGTATATTTGCACAGGTGAGATATTATGTGTACATTATTTAATCATATTTTAGAAAATATTCCTATTCATATTGTGTGTTCTAAGACTATTGCTCTCCCATCATTAGAGGATTAATGAATCTCTTGATAAAAATTAGTTTGCAAATATAATACTGTAAGTCAAGAAGTAGAGATATAGGGACAAAAGGAAAAATTCAATTGAAACTGATCTTTGAAGAAGACTTAATTCCTATGAAAATGAGGTTTGTTCATAGCAGGGCACATTATGAGCTCAATAGTGATTCCTCTCTCTGCCCTTCTGTGTCTGTCTTTTGCTCTGTGTCTCTCTGTTTCTCTGTGTCTCTGTCTCTGTCTATCTCTGTCTCTCTCTGTTCCTTCTAACCAGGGCAGTAGAGAAAGTGACATCTGTAGGAGCCACTCAGACTCATGGGGTTTAGAAAAGCAAGAGACAGAGCAAGGTGGAGACCACATCTGTAGGAATGCTAGAATGACAGAAGGGAGCTCAAGCCAGTTCTGGGATGAAGCACATCGCTGAGCCAATTCTATTTTAATCTATAAATTACTCTCTCTCTCTCTCTCTTTCTTTTATTCTTTTGTTTAAACATAACTTGATGTTTGGAGGTCAGGGAGGAATTAAAGAATAGGTTGTATGCCTGCACTGCGGAAGACACAACGAAAGAGGCAATCTGCTCTCAGGAGCCAGCCCAGGGAGGACTCCTGGAATCTGCTCACACTGTGCATCTATGCTGCAGGTTGGATCAGGTGGTTATGTTGACTCCAGAAAGGAAGAGAAGACTCTGAGCTGGAATCAGGATCTGAGATGCTGGGGAGAGTGTTCCAGCCTAATGCAAGAAGTTTTTCTTCTTCTTTGGATTAATTACATTGTGTTTGATCAAGTCTGTCAGATGTAGATATAAAATTAACTACAATTTTAAATATGAGAGGCTATAACATATTATTTAGATTAAAGAAAACCATACAGCATATTAACTATGGCATAAATACATGTCTGTGTGTACTTTGGGTATTTAATTTAGTATCAGAATCAATTTTCCTATAATGTATTAAAGATATCAGTGAGCATGCGGCAGAAAGCAAATAGATGATAAAGCTACTCCAGTGCTTAAAACAACACAGAAGAGATTGCCCATTGTCTTTCTTTACAAACTCCACAGCTGTGCATGGTGGCACATGCCTATAATCCCAGCACTCAGGAGGCTGAGGCAGGTGGTTGCATATCAGTCAAAAGCCAGTGCAGCAAAAAAAAAAAAAAAAAGTCTCTGGTCCAAAAGTTCAGGTAGACATATCTGTTCTGTACACCCAAGGGGCATTCTATTTTAATATTAGTTTAATATTAGTTTGGAAATAATTTTTGTAATTAATATATGTTGGAACATTACATTTTTTACAACTATTGGTACGTTGTACTTTTTAATTTTAGTATCCTAAGTGATGTATAATATTTTGTTCTTCAAATATTAGCTCAAACATAAATTCCTGGCTTAAATTGAACATGGTGTTTTGCTGTTTTTCTGTACTGCTATGTTCACCAGTTTGTATTTTGTTTAGAATTTTCACCTACAGGATGCCTTCTCAGTCTTTGTGAGTACTTTTCAAACAGTGGAAATCACATCTCCTGTTTAGCTACCTCCAGAAATTTGTTTATTTCTTTTGCCTTAAGCCCTGAGTAGAATTCATGAATCAGTCTGTCTGGGGTCAAATTGGGGGTCAGGTAGAATGTTTTTTAATATAAATTTCAATTTTTACATGCTCTGTATTCATAAAATGCATCCCAGTGAGTTTTGGAGGCTCAACTGAAGGGCTCAATACATCACTGCTTACAAGCCTAAGCTCAACTATGCATTGGCTTATTACAGATAATCATAGTGTCTCAGCACTTTTTATTTAATTTCTTATTCTAAATTTTATTGAAATTGATGAAGCATTGTATAAAATAATGCATTCTATTTCTCTTATTACCTTAACAACTATTGCACTTATTTACCAATCTGGATTTTGCAAACTATACATGGAAGAGCAAAAATTTAAAACTTTTCAATACAACATATAAATTTTAAAATGCATATCTACTTCTAAAAACAAATAAATATGATATATTATTTTACTTAATTATATTTCATTTTGTTTATGCCCATTATTTGAGCTCTATTGAAATTCTGAACAGTTGTTTTAGAACTAGTATATTATAATACATTAACTCACATTTTCACTTTTTAAATTAAAGTATTAGAAAATAACTCTTCTAAAAGCAATAATTGGTGAAAGTAATTTGGGTAAATGAAAAGTAATTTAAAATTTATTAATTTACATATTTTCATTCCCACCCGTAACTAATATTAACATTTCAATTCTGTCATTGCAGGTTGCATTTTGTAGGAAATTATAATATTGTGTTGAGTATATGAACAAATAAATTGAACTGTGCTGCATATTTTCATCAAAATGAATTAGATATCTACTGCCTAATCCAGTTAATAATTTTTATTACCAGCTGACAATATACATGGGCTTTTATTCTTCAAATACTATTTTATATATATTTCAATATGTATTCATTCTGTGTATTTACTCATATATATATGTACACTGAAAGACACAAAACTGCATGCTGTGCTGAATCGATGGATTGCACATCTTGTTGAGTAAAAAGACTCTATTCTGTTAAGATATGAACATAAAGTCATTCATGAGAAAACCAATGTATGCTAAGATCCCAATATTAGGATATCTACTTAGAACACTTGAGTGTGTTCATATGACATATTCTTTGTGATCATTCTGATAAAATGAACCTCTTCAAAATGTAATCAAGTCTGATTATAACATAACCACCTAGGAGTATAAGAAGCCTAAAATAGATTGTACTCACACAAAAACAGAGGCAGAGATAAAAAATCATACACAGATACAAGAAAATTTATTGTTATTAATGAGAATACCAAAAAAATTTTTTTGCACTATGAAACTGAAGCAAGAGGATCATAAATTCAAGTTCCACCTGAACAAATTAAAGACTTTTGAAGAACCTGTTTCAAAATAAGGAAAGAAAGAAATAGGTAAATGCTGAGGATGTAGCTTAGTGTGAAGGCTGTAGGTTTAAACCCCAATACCTCAAAGAACAAGAAAGGCTTTTTTCTCATCTTCTGTACCAACTCCTCCTTTACACTCCCACATAGCATTCCAGCTTTATTGATTGACCAAACAATTGTAATGTACTAGAAAATTTCTTTTAATGTTAGACTAAAATTTACCTCTTTACATCAAAGAAGGCACAGTTTTGAAAAGTTTTATTCACTGATGATTTTATAACATTTTGAAATTTATGTAGTATCCAAATGTCCAAACTTTGAAGATAAATGGAGCCAGTCTATGGTGGACATTAATGGTATTGCATGACTTCTACTGTATGTGCCTTAAAAGAAAAATATTTGCATATGTTTTCCCATGTCCTCTGAAGAGCGTATTTTACACCTTTGTTCCTCAAGCTGTAGAGCAAACAATTCAACATGGGGATGACCAGTGTGTAAAATATAGAAGCCACTTTGTCAGTGTCAAAGGAGTGACTGGACTTGGGCTGCACATAAATAAATATCAGAGTCCTGTAGAACACGGTGACCATGGTCAGGTGGGACTCACAGGTGGAGAAGGCCTTGCGCCTACCCTCTGGAGTCTTCATCCTGAGAATGGCCACAAAAATGAGCAGGTAAGACATAAGGACCACTAAAAGAGAGGAGATCAAGTTAAAAGCAGCTAAGATTAGAATCATCATCTCAATGTCATAAGTATCTGAGCAGAGCAAAGATAACAAGGGGATGCTGTCACAGTAGAAATGATTAATGGCATTGTATCCACAGAAAGTCAAAGTGAAAATCTTTACAGAAATGAGAGGAGACACAAAATTGGAGTAGAGATAAGGAATGGCCACTAGTACCCAACACACCCTTGGTGACTTGATGACAGTATATAAGAGAGGGCAACAGATGGCCACATAACGGTCATAGGACATTGCAGACAGAATAAAAAACTCACTAATAATGAACACAAGAAAGAAAGACAGTTGTGTAGCACAATGATAATAGGATATTCTATTTTGATCCTCCACAAAACTCACCAGCATTTTGGGTCCCACAACTGTAGAATAGCCAAGATCAAGTGTCTGAGGAAAAAGTACATGGGAGTTTGCAGCCTTGGGTCCACCTGGGTGAGGATGATCATGCCCAGGTTGCCCAGCAGTGAGGTCAGGTAGATGACAAGGAAGAAAAGTAACAGTGGAGCCTGCAGCTCACGGCGATCTGTGATGCCCAGCAGAATGAACTCGGTCACAGCTGTGAGGTTGTGTCCCTCCATCCACATTTTCCACAAAACATATTCTAGATAGACATAGTAGAAAAAGTAATATATTTCAAATATTTTCTCATGGGTGATTAAATATGCTGACCTCATATAATTAATGTTTATCTTATCTTTCTAGGGTAGATTTTGTGGTATTGGTACATTGTTACCTGAGATAATGCAGTAGATGCATAGTTAGACTAGTCATTCTCAAGAAAGCTGGTTTGAGTTACCAAAGAACACTTTCCATAGCTAGAGATTGCTCTGTTGTCACTGACAGCACATGCACTGCTCCTGACATCTAATGTTTAGAGGGCAGTGAAGATTCCATCCATCAGGCTATATCCAGTGTTCATCCCTACACTGTAGCCAAAGCAATAACCTTGTTCTAAAAGGAAAAGAAACTAAAATAATAAACAGTGAACCAGATAGCGATACAGATGCGGGTACATGGAACAAAATTATAAAGCATAGATATTGTGAAATCCGTGCATGGCAGCTAAAGGTGTAATGATGGTACTGTTCTTTAATGGTTTGCTTTCATTTATATACTTAGAATCACACTGTGGTACGTATTCATTACAATTAATGAAATGACATGATACATATGCCCGTGACATATCAAAATTTTCTAACAATAAATTCCAAAATGAATAGATTGTTGCTTAGATTATTGAAGCTCCTGTTTCAAAATCTAGTCCTTTAAAATACATATACTGATAGGCATTAGAAATGAAATTTTTAACATGTATCATAGACGTATGAATAAAAGACTGTACACAAAACTTTTACTATGACACATAGTACTTACTATACAGACTAACAACATACACTAATTCTGAGATATATGTGGATTTCTGGATGTGATATGATATTTCTGTACATCAGAGTCATAAGAGATAAATATGATAGCACATAATGCACAGAAATACATGCATAATAAAATGAAATATATCCAGATATCTTTAAAGGCTCAGAAATTGCAAAGAGTAACATACAATCAAATGTATGGCATTTAAAGTAAGATAATTTCTGCTGTAAAAACAGTACCAATGTTCCCCAAAGTAAAAATAAAGAAAAGAAAGAGAAATGACACACTTTATAATTAAAATTGTAGTGATAATATTCTGTTAGGTGTAAAGAAATGAAATTACCCAGTTTCACAAAATTAAATATAAATCTGAGTAAATATCACTTAGTTGTTGTAAGACTTGTTTTATGTAGAATATTGCTGGTACTGTTGCATCTACCTGGTGTCCTACCTTTCCCTTGTCACCATTCATAATTTAGACTTAGGAAAATATTTAGCAATCAAAACACCAGAAAATTGCTTTTAATAAAATCATTCAGAGATAAATTTTATTTTGTTGTTTTTATTTCGCTTAATTTGGAATTGTGCAAAGTTAAGAAAAGTTAATTGCCTAGTTTCCTGTAAGGAAAAATGAAAAACATTTCCTCTCACCTCCCTTGGAGAGCAATGGAATAGGGAAATTGTTTTTTCATAAATAATTACCTTTAATGAATATTTTAATTTTATTTTTTAAATATTAAATTTATTCAGATCCCTTTGCAAAATGGGAAACTTTTTACCATTGCCATATATTTGGGTCCCTGAAACCTCTTAACCCTCCACTGTTTTTCACTTCTTAATGTGAAGGGCAAACTCCTTCTCCCAAGATTCAAAACTCTGTCATGTTTATGTAGTTACTCACCTAATCATTACATTTTTATTTATTACTATAAGGTCCTCCAAAAAACTCACTTAGAATAAATTAGTGTGGAAAGGATGTCAGAATGAGATATTGAATCCCTGGAGTTTCAAATTCTACCTTCAAGAAAATCACTGTGGTCCTTTATTTATGCTTCATCTCATATCACTTTTGGTCTCCTTTAGATAGGACATTAAACAAATATATATGCCTCTATATACATACTCATAATGTAGAAAATTCAATATTTTATACACATGCATATTGTGGTTTACAGGTACTTATACTCTTAAAGTATTTGAAAATATTCAAGAACAAAAAGGAAAGTTCCTACTGCTTCTCAGTACCATATAGGGGAAGAAAAACACACAAACTGAGTCACATATGGTCACCTACCTTAGATGGCAAAGGGTTGTCAAACTGTGACCATTTGTGTAGCTATTGGTAATATATAGCAATGCTGCAAGCTTCTATCTGCCTACCTGTAATTAAAACTCTCTCCTGGTTTTACCATGTGTTACTTAACAATGATTTTTGAAGAAAATTTATGAATTTTTTTTTACCTTTTGAGACTATCCCTAAGGAGATGACAAGCAATTGGTTGATTTAAGTTCAGCATTTTATCTTATTTTCCAGAAAATAGTCAATAATTAATTGCTATGCAGAACTCGGAGTAAACCAGACTTTGAGAAATACATGTGATTTACACATGAATTAGGCAATAATAACTAGATTTTAGTCTAGGATGTCTAGTAATTAAAATGCTTAGTACAAAAAAATTATCCTTACAGGTTTAGGTTTTGTCTTCTGAAACAGTCTTCAAATTATAGGAAATTCTGTCTTTCCCAACAGACAACAGAATCAGGTTTGAGTACACTTTAACGAGAACTAGTTTGCATTGTTATGAGAGTAGTTTACACTGTGATGGGGACTAGTTGAGACTATTTCTAGCCAGAGATGTACCAGGTGGTGTGGCTTACAAGACAAGGCCCAAGGAGAATAAACTCCAGTTATCTATTGATTCAAAATAGCAAAATAGTGGTGGACATCCTAGTGAAAATTTAAATAGTTCTGTAATAAGGCCCTACCTGGTGCTACCTAATAGATGAAAAATATTCTTTAGAATCTGTTTAAAATACTTTAGATTTATGATGCTGAATATTTTTATAGACTTGTTGACCATTTTATTTTTAAAGAAAATATTCGAGTCATTTGTCTATTTATAAATTAAATATACTTTTATTAATTTAAGAGTTTCTTTTTGTCAGTATTAATCTTGCATTAAATACATGGTTTACAATAGATTTCCTATTTTGTACTTCATTAGTTTGCCTCCTTCCTCTGCTGATTGGTTCCTTTATTAGGTATAATATTGTTGTATTTTGTAAAGCCACCTATTGTTTTGTATATTCCTGACTTTTGATGTTGTAGTAAGAAAATTTATTGCTCAGCCCAAAGACTGAATCTTTTTCCTTACAATTTTTTTTTTTTTAGAAATATTCTTTCTGGTCTTATGTTCAAATCTTTAACATATGTTGGACTGACTTTTTTGTATTGTATAAGACCAAGGTCTATTTCCATACGTTCATATCTCCATATTTGGCTTTCCTGGCCACATCTCTGAAAACAGTACCCTCTGCTCTTTGTGTATTGTGTGTTCTTGCCCTTGACATTCATGTTAAAAATTTGTTGAACACAGGTAGGTGAGGTTGATCCCAGTCTCTTAAGTGTGGTCCAAAAGCATATATATATATATATATATATATATATATATATATATACACACACACACACACACAAACATATATATATATATACAAATATATATATATATATATTTGTTCTTTATGCCAATAGCATACTCTTTATTCACTTTTAATTACAAAGGTTTGTAACATATTTGAAAACCAAGAGTAGGGTGCCTCCAGCATTGATGTTTTTCAAGATTAATTTTGTTTTTTGGTATCTTTTGTGGTTTCCTGTGACTCTTTAGGATTGCTTTCTCCATTTCTAAAAAATACTCATCTGAGATCTGAGAATTTGGAGAGACTGAAATTGAGCTAATTCTTAGTAATCTGGAGATGTTAAAATTAAAATAAAAATCATAGTAAAAAATAATCTTTCACATGTTAGCACAGACATTATTAAAATAAATAAATGGAGAATGACAATAAGTAGTCATATAAACATGGTGAAACTGAAGCGTTTGTATTGTTGTATTTGTATTGTTGGTGAAAATGTAAAAACATATCCACTATATGGAAGAGTATAAAGGCTTCAAATTATTAAAAATCTACCTGCCACACCATACATCAATCTGATATTTATTTATTCAATATAATGGAATTTAGAATCTTGAAGCGACATCTGTATTATCATGTTCATTGCAACATTATTCAAAATATTGAAAATTTAGAAATTATGTTAATTCTCTTTGATAATGGATGGCAAAAAGGTAATGTTTAATACATATAATGGGATCCTATTAAGCTTCAAAAAGGCAGAAGAAACCCTTTCATATCTGACAACACATACAATCTGAGGGACTTCGTACCAAGAGAAATAAGCCAGGAACAGATGAAAATCACTGCTTATTCCACTGAAATAATCAAATGCTTAAATGAGAAGTAGAATGATACTGTAAGGAGCTGGGAGGTGGAGGAAACAGGATTTGATATTCAATAGAAGTAAATTTCCAGTGCTGAAGGTGAATGAGATCCAGAGATATGGTGCACAGGATTGTTCTTATGGTTAGCAATACTGCACTGCATACAGAACATTTCTGAGAAGGAAGGTCTCTAGTTAAAGTTTCTTATTGTCATTGGACAGTGAGGTGCCCAGTGGTCTTTTCCAAATTCTCACTGTCTCATTCAAAGCTTTGAATGACACAAACGATGAATGTAAAAGTTCAAGATAAAAGAGGGAGATAGAAGTGAAGAAGGAGTGTAAAAATAATGCTCAAGTGGAAGAAGTGCTCTGAAGAAAGAGAAGATATGCCCTGCATGCTAGGTGGCCCACCACATGAGCAAGAGGACAAAGGTGATGAAGTCAACAGCACCATGTTTTATTTGTTTTATTCTTCTGACATCAGATCTGAGACTGGCAACCAGGGCTGCAAAGCTGTGCTGTGCATGCATCCCAGCAGTGATTTGACAGATCTTGATCAACAGTTCATGCCTAATCCTGCAGCCAGCTTCCCATGGCATAATCACCTGCTTTTTTTTCCTGAATATCATTTTATTGGTACATTTTAGGTGTACAATAAAATGAGATTCATCATTGGAGATATGCACCTTTACATACTCTCTCAATTCTTATTTTTCCCTTTACCCCTAACCTCCCTTCAACCCCTCCATCCTCCCTATTTACAAAGATGTTGTTTCAATTTTTTCATTTTCTCATATTAATTCCATCCCCTTCTCCTACTCCTCCCCATCCCCCTCCCCTTTGCCCTTTATCTTCCCATTTCACATCATCTATTATACCTTTTAGTCCTTATTTACACTTTCAGTTTGTCAAAATAGAGAAATAATTAGGTATTTACACATATGTGTCCTGTTTATTTCACTTGAGTATCACCTCAATGTGCATCCATTTAGCAATAAATGTCTCTAATTTCTAATTTTTGTTGGATGAGTAGTACTCCATTTTATAAAAACAAAAACAAAAACAAAAACACTTTCATGATCCAGTCTCCAGTTGATGGGCATTTCGGCTGTTTCCAAGTTTTAGCTATTACAAACTGTGCTGCTATGAACAAGGGTGCACATATATCACTGTGGTATGATTCTTTTAATTCTTTGGGGAAGATCCCCAGCAGTGGAATAGCTGGCTCAAATGGGATTTCCAGTCCTAGTTCTTTGAGGTATCTCCATACTGATTTCCACCGTGGTTGCACCAGTCTACACTCCCAACCAACAGTGGAGCAGTGTTCCTCTTTCCCACAGCCCGGCCAGCATTGTTGTTGGTTGATTTCATGATAGCAGCCATTCTTTCTGGAGTGAGGTGTAATATCAGTGTTATTTTCATTTGCATCTCTCAAATGACCAGTGATGTTGAATATTTTTACATATGTTTAGTTGCCATGTCTACTTCTTTGTGTGAGAAATGTCTGTTCATTTCAGATGCCCATTTTTGGATTGGGTCTTTAAATTTGGGAGTCTGATATTTTAAGTTCTTTATAGATTCGAGATAGTAGACCTTTGTCTGAGGGAAGGCTGGTGAAAATTATTTCCCACATTGTGGGTTGTTTCTTCACACTGCTGGTGGTTTCTCTTGCTGTGCAGAAGATTGTAGTAAAAAAAGATCCAACTTGTTGATTGTTTGTGCTAGTTCACGGGCAACTGAGGTTTTGTTCATAAAGTTTTCCTACCTCAATGTCTTCAAGACTTCTACCTAACCTCTGTTCCAGGCAGTTAAGCATTTCTGTTTTTATATTTAGATCTTTTTTTTCTTTATTAAATTTTTTTATTGGTACATTGTAGGTATACAACACAATTACATTTCTCATTGGGAATTGTACCTTTTCATAATGCATCTTGGTTCTTATTTCTTCCTCATTCCTAGCCCTCCCTTCACCCCCTCCACCCTTCCCTATTTACAAAGACTTTATTTCCATTTCTTCCATTTCTCATCATTTTTCCTTTCCCTTCTTTCCTTTCCCCTGCCCCTCCCACTACCCCTACCCCGTTGGACCTTTTCTTCCTATTTTGCATTATCGATTATTCATTCTAATCATTGGTACATTTTAGGTATACAATATAATGACATTCATCATTGGAAATTTGCACCTTTACATAGTCTCTCTTGGTTCTTATTTTTCACCCTTTCCCAGCTCTCCCTTCAACCCCTCCATTCCTCCCTATTTACAAAGATTTTGTTCCTATTTTTCCATTTTCTCATATTAATCCCATTCCTTTCTATCCTTTCCTCTAGCCCTCCCACTTCCTTCCCCTTTGCCCCCTTTCTTTCTATTTCACATTACCTATTATACATTTAGTCCTCATTTACACTTTCAGTTTCTCACACCAGAGAAACTATTCGGTATTTACACGTGTGTCCTATTTATTTCACTTAAGAATATTGCCTCCATGTGCATCCACTTAGCTATAAATGTCTCTAATTTCTCATTTTTTATGGCTGAGTAGTACTCTATTTTATTAAAAAACCCCACATTTTCTTTATCCAGTCTTCAGTTGATGGGCATTTGGGCTGTTTCCAAGTTTTAGCTATTACAAACTGCGCTGCTAGGAACATGGGTGCACATATATCACTGTGGTATGATTCTTTTAATTCTTTGGGGAAGATCCCCAGCAGTGGAATAGCAGGGTCAAATGAGACTTCCAGTCCTAGTTTTTTGAGGTATCTCCATACTGATTTCCACAGTGCTTGTACCAGTCTACACTCCCACCAGCAGTGGAGCAGTGTTCCTCTTTCCCCACAGCCCCGCCAGCATTTGTTATTGGTTGATTTCATGATAGCAGCCATTCTTTCTGGAGTGAAGTGGAATCTCAGCATTGTTTTCATTTGCATCTCTCAAAGGACCAGTGATGTTGAACATTTTTTCATGTATTTATTTGCTATTTCTACTTCTTTGTCTGAGAAATGTCTGTTCATTTAGATGCCCATTTTTGGATTGGGTCTTTAAATTTGGAAGGTCTGATCTTTTTAAGTTCTTTATAGATTCAAGATAGTAGACCTTTGTCTGAGGAAGAGCAGGTGAAGATTTTTCCCACATTGTGGATTGTCTCTTCACATTGATGGTGGTTTCTCTTGCTGTGCAGAAGCCTTTTAATAAGAAGAGATCTCATTTGTTGATTATTTGTGCTAGTTCACAGGCAACTGAGGTTTTGTTCATAAAATCTTTTCCTACACCGATGTCTTCAAGGGTTCTACCTAACCTCTCTTCCAACTGGTTCAGAGTTTCTATTTTAATATTTAGATCTTTAATCCGTTTTGATTTTAGTTTAGTGCATGGTGAGAGATATAGGTCTAGTTTTAATCTTTGGCAAGCTGAAGCCCAATTTTTCCAGCACCATTTATTAAAGAGGCTATCTGGTGAAGCCCAACCGACCTCCAATGCTGCTTGACAAAGTTCCAGCTGGGGAAAAGAAAGGGTGGAACACATTGTACCCTCATATTTTTTTTTTCTTGCCATAATATTTATAATTGTTCCTCTGGTCACAGGAGTCATTGTGTTTGTGACTAACAACAAATTCTCCATGAGGCAAATTGGCAATGATATATTGAAATTTGATCTGGCTCAAAAGTCTCAAATTCCAGTTTCTCTTAGTTCTATTGCCACATCCACTCCTAAAGAAACCTCTCCTAAAACCCCCTCTGTTTTCCCACTACTATAACTCCCTCTCTTATTGCTGACATTCTTTTTACTAAAGGGGTCTTATGAAGAGATTGAAAGGGGACAAACTTTAGATGTAAGAAATAGTGGAAAATGGGAAAAAGAAAGAAAGTTAAGACAGGTAAATGCATTAAGGAGGCAAGTTACTCAATATTTCTCAAAGTGCTGTAAATATCTCCTGCTCATGGACTATGAACCCAAATGAAATTTAGTTAAGATGAATAGATGTAAAGTAAAATAGCGAGCTAATAGGAAACGATATCAACCATTGTGCAGTTTCTCAAGGGCTAGCTGGTGACCACAAGTATGACATTTAATTTGATTAAGTTACTTTCTGTTCTGCTCGGGTATGGGAAAATACTTTCTGTTCTGCTCAGGTATGGGAAAATACTTTCTGTTCTGCTTAGGTATGGGGAAATAAGGGGACAATTTAATTTTTAAGAAATGTATTCATGATGTTCAATGAAATGAATCAGCTTAGAAAAAATATACCGTTTAACAAAAATAACCTGTACCTCATCAGATATTGTTAAGACAACATGTTCTGCCAAATGCCTCTTTGCTATTGCTTAAAGATATAAAAATAAATCAGACCCTGAGACTTCTCAGAGGGAAAGTGAACATTGCTTATGAAGGTTCTTTTCTCATTGCTGGTCCAGAACATCTCCCCTTCCTACCCTACATCAACTGTGACTGGTCTGTGGCAGCTCTCTTCCCTCCAGTGAGGGTGTTTGGATCCTTTGTTGAAGATGAGATGGCTGAGTGTGTCTGGCATTGTTTCTGCATCTTCTAATCTGTTCCACTGGTCCTCAAGTCTGTTTCTTTGCCAGTACCATGCTGTTTTTATCACAGTAGCTTTGTAGTACAGTTGTAGGTTGGGGATTGTGATGCCCCCTGCCATGTTTCTGTTACCTAGAATTGCTTTTCCTATTCTGGGTCTCTTCTTGCTCCAAATGAAATTTTGGATTGTTTTCTCGAGGTCTATGAAGTATGCTGCTGGGATCTCAATTGGAATTGCATTAAATCTATATAGCAGTTTTGGAAGTATGGCCATTTTCACTATATTAATCCTTCCTACCCAGGAGCAGGGGATGTCTGCCCATTTTCTGATATCATCTTCAATCTCTCTTTTTAGAGTGCCATAGTTTTCAGAGAAGAGGTCTTTGATTTCTTTCGTTAGGATGATTCCTAGGTATTTCAGTTTTTTGGATGCTATTGTGAAAGGAATTATTTGCCTTTTTTCCCTCTCAATGAGTCTGTCATTGGTGTAGAGGAAAGCTATTGATTTTTGTTTGTTGACCTTGTAACCAGCTACTTGACTGAATTTGGTTATTAAGTTTAGAAGACTTTTGGTGGAGTTCTTGGGGGTCTTCTATATAGAGGATCATGTCAACTGCAAATAATGACAATTTGACTTCTTCATTTCCTATCTTTATTCCTTTTATTTCTTTCTCTTGTCTAATTGCCGTGTCTAATATTTCCAGAACTATATTGAACAAGATTGGTGATAGTGGGCATCCTTGTCTTGTTCCTGATTTTAGTGTGAAGGATTTCAGTTTTTGACCATTTAGCATGATATTGGCTGTTGGCTTTTCATAGATGGCTTCTACCAGTTTGAGGTAGAGACCATCTATTCCAATTTTTTGTAGGGTTTTTATCATAAATGCATGTTGGATTTTGTCAAATGCTTTTTCTGCATCTATGGATATAATAATGCTTTTTTTCCTTGGCTCTATTGAGATAGTGTATTACATTAATTGATTTTCATATATTGAACCATCCCTGCATCCCTGGGATGAATCCCACTTGATCAGGGTGTATGATCTTCTTGATGATCTTCTGCATTCTGTTTGCTAGTATCTTATTAAGGATTTTTTCATCTATGTTCATAGTGAGATTGGCCTACAGTTCTCTTTTTCAGTTGGGTCTTTCTCTGCTTTGGGGATCAAGGTGATGCTTGCTTCCAGGAATGAATTTGGGAGTATTGCTTCCCTTTCAATTTCTTTGAAGATTTTAAACAGTAGTGGTAGCAGTTCCTCTCTAAATGTCTTATTGAATTCAGCAGTGAAGTTATCAGGGCCCGGGCTTTTCTTAGTTGATAAGTTTTTAATTACATTTTCAATTTCATTGGTTGATATTGGGTTGTTCAGAATTTTTAGATCTTCTTCGTTCAACTTTGGTAATTCATATATATCTAGGAATCTGTCCATTTCTTCTGGGTTGTCCATCTTATTGGTGTATAGGTTCTGGAAGTAGGTATTAAAGATTCTCTGGATTTCTGCTGGGTCTCTTGTCATTTCAGCCTTTTCATTCTTAATAGCATGGATTTGGGCCTTTTCTTTCCTTTTTCTGACAAGGTTGGCTAAAGGTTTGTCAATTTTGTTGATTCTTTCGAAGAACCAACTCTTGGCTTCATTGATTGTATCATTCTCTTAGTCTCCATTGCATTGATTTCTCCTCTGATCTTTATAATTTCCTCCCTTTTATGAGCTTTGGGGTTGTCCTGCTCTTCTTTTTCTAGAAGCTTGAGGTGCAGCATCAGGTTGTTTAATTGGGCTCATTCTGTTTTCCTAATATGCATATTCACTGCTGTGAATTTCCCTCGTAAGACTGCTTTCATTGTGTCCCACAGATTCCGATATGTTGTATTGTCATTGTCATTTAATTGAAGGAACTGTCTGATTTCTTCTTTAATTTCCTCTGTGACCCTTTGGTTATTCAGAAGTGTGTTGTTCAATTTCCATGTGTTTATGAAATTTTTTGAGTTTCTTTTGCTATGGATCTCTAATTTCATCGCACTATGGTCTGATAATATACAGAGGATAACTTCAATTCCTTTGCCCTTACTTAAACATGTTCTATGTGTGAGTATGTGGTCTATTTTGGAGAATGACCCATGTGCAGCTGAGAAGAATGTGTATTCTGATTTTGTGGGGTGGAAGACTCTGTAAACATCTGTTAAGTTCATTTGTTCAAGAGTTTGATTGAGTTCTAGTATTTCAGTACTTATTTTTAGTCTAGTTGATCTATCTATTTGTGACAGTGGGGTGTTGAGGTCCCCCAGTACAATTGTATTAGTGCATATATGACATTTTATGTCCGTTAGTATTGATTTTATATAGTTGGGTGCACTAGTGTTTGGTGCATAGATATTTATGATTGTCATCTCTTCCTCTTGGATTCTTTCCTTTACAAGGATGTAGTGTCCTTCATCTCTCTTAATCAGTGTTGGTTTGAAATCTACTTGATCTGCCAAGAGGATAGCTACTCCTGCTTTTTTGGGGGGTTTCTGTAGCATGCAGTATTGTTTTCCACCCTTTAACTTTCAGTCTATGAGTTTATTTTTGATTTAAGTGTGTTTCTTGTATGCAGTGTATTGTTGGATTTTCCTTCTTGACCCATTCTGCCAGTCTATTTCTTTTGATTGGTCAATTGAGACCATTTATGTTGATGGTTATAAATGAAAGGTATTGACTTATCATTGCCATGACTTTTTCTTTTTGTTGGGTTCTCCCCCTTTACATTTAATTTCTT
The DNA here is from genome assembly GCF_053883595.1 of Heterocephalus glaber. Taxonomy (NCBI): domain Eukaryota; kingdom Metazoa; phylum Chordata; class Mammalia; order Rodentia; family Bathyergidae; genus Heterocephalus; species Heterocephalus glaber. Next base: position 1,412,036 of record NW_028258491.1, read on the forward strand.
GTCATGCCAGATGGGCTCATTCTGCTTTGCTTCCTGCGGTTTTGATCCTCAATGTCTGTTCCTAGGATATTGTGTAAAACTCTTTGGAGTGCTGGTTTGGTATTCACAAAGTTCCTAAGGTGCTCTTTGTCTTGAAAGTATCTTATTTCTCCATCAATTTTGAAAGATGGTTTTGCAGGGTACATCAATCTGGGTTGGAGGCTGTTTTCTTTTAGGGCTTGGAATATGTCATCCAAGCTCTTCTTGCCTTGATGGTTTGTGTTGAGAAGTCTGCTGTGATTCTGATGGGCTTTCCTTTGTATGCGATTTGTTTCTATTCTCTCACTGCTTGTAGAACTTTGTTCTTCTGTTGTTTCTGGAATCTTAACAATTATATTCCTATGTGTAGATTTTTTTTGATCCAGGCTATTTGGAGTCCTATATGCCTCACTTATCTGTATGTGAAGCTCTTTTCCCCTGCTTGAGAAGTTTTCTGCCTTTATTTCTGTGAAGAGATTTTTTATGTCATCTCCACTCTCTCCTGTTTCTTCATTGACTCCAATCAGTCTTATATTATTCTTGTTTGCATCATGTAGCAGCTGATGGATTGATTTCTCATGTTCCCTTATAATTTTGAAGCAATTTTTCTTTTCCTGGTCCCTAATTGCATTCTTATCTTCTATATTTGAAATTCTGTCCTCACACTGGCTCATTCTGCTGTGTAGACTTTCAATGGAGTTTTTCATGTCCTGGAAATCTATTTGCATCTGTTTTATGGATTCCATTTGTTTCTTATGTTGTGATTCCATTAGGTTCCTCAGCCCCTCTCTAGATTTATTAGTCATGTCTTGCGCTAGGGGCACAGTTTCTCCTGTTATCTGAGAAATTATTTCTGATTTCATTTTTTCCAGATCCCCTTTTGTGGCCAGTTCAGTGGGTCCAGGTGTTTGAGCATCAGAGTGTTCCATCTCATTTCCCTTTGGAGCTGCTGTAGGTGATCTGGAAGTCTGGTTTTGAGACTTATTTACGTGTTTTCTCATTTTGACTTGGGTGGGGGGCTGTTAGCACCTGCATGGATTACCTCCTCTGAGCTGGGTGAGGTGGGACAGGGGCCAGGAGCAGCGGTAGGGATAGTGACCCAAAAGTCCTTTCCAGTGGGCTTGAGCAGCCAGAGGGATGGTGGCCAGGAACCCTCTTCCTCTGGACCAGGAGCAGTGGGATAGTGGCTCAGAAGGCCCTCCCTCTGGGCCAGGAGTGGTGGGAGGGATGGTGGTCTGGAAGCCCCTTCCTCTGGGCCAGGAGCAGCGGGACAGAAGGTGGCCCAAATCCCTTTCCTCTGGGCTGGGAGCAGCGGGAGTGATGGTGACCAGGAAGCCCCTTCCTCTGGACCAGGAGCAGTGGGAAGATGGTTCAGAAGCCCCTCCTCTGGGCTGGGAATAGTGGGACTCAGTACCTTGGTCTGGTGGTCTGGTGTCTTCTGCATCTTTGTAGCGTGGAATCAGGTGGCTGCCTGTCTGTAGTGGGGTGATTTGGTGTCTTCTGCGTGACTCAGGACCTCGGTAGGGTATGCACAGACCTGCCTGTTTGCAGCGGGCTGCTTCAGCATGTTCTGTGCGACTCAAGACCTCCGTAGGGCATGGGCAGACCTGCCTGTCTGCAGCGGGGTGATTTGGCATGTGTTCCACGCAAATCTCTCCTATGTACTTTTGTCAAAAAGTATTTTGTAATGGATTCAATTAGTAAATCACCTATTAGTACATTCTTCTGAATTTGTTCACATATTTTCTTCCCTACCTGCTTAACTCTTGTTTGTCCTCCAAGTCTATAATAAATATTTTGGAAATATATCCGTGTGTGTGTGTGTGTGTGTGTGTGTGTGTGTGTGTGTGTGTGTGAGAGAGAGAGAGAGAGAGAGAGAGTGAGAGAGAGAGAGAGAGAGGAGAGACTGATTTAGAGATTGGGAGTCAAAGCTGAGAGATGAGTTGGAAAGAGAAAATAAAAATGTTTCAAACAGCAATGTATTTTTGTGAAAACTGAATGACACACTGATTTTACATAGGTTATTTATCAATTGTTTTGAAAAGCTGATTTAGCATTGTACTAAAAAAGTATACATCATTATAAAAAATCTGTGTTTTCTTATGAATCGCATATAGGTTCTGTGAAGAATCTAATGAGCATAGTTTTTATTGCTTTTTCTGTTGTCTGCCCCTTATGGAGCTATTTATTGTATATATTACATATCTGGGAGTCAATAATATACATTTATGGCTTTCTTCTAACAGTAGTGTGAATTCATTGTTTATTGTCTTCCTGTTTTTTAGATCATGACTTTAAATCACAACTTCCTGTGCTTTAGACCATTTGTAAATTTATGAAATCATCCTGGACCTCACTACATCAAGATTTTCACTTCTTCTAAAAAGTCTTTTCATCTATAAAACACTGAAAGAAAAATACCTGCTCCATGATAAGAACTTCTCCCTAACTACAGTGGACCCAAAATTTCATTTCATTTCTAGCACTGAAGTTTTCAATAAGAAACAGGTGACTTTAACTTTTTTGTTGTTAATTCTGTATTTTTGCATTTTTCTTAATTGTGCCTGTGGAATGAGAAAAATTAGAAGGATATCAAGAAAAATATCTCTGAGATCAAATACCAGTATCTGACAATTTTTTAAATTTTAGCAATGACTTCTTCTGAATAAAAATTTCAAGTGAAATTTATCTCATAGTTATTTTAGAAATGGCAAAATCAATTACAATGCATCATTAATAGCAACAATTTATATTTTCAAGAAAAATATATCCCAGGATTATTAAAAGATTTTGAAAGTAAACTGAGCAAATAAATTGAAAAACATACCATGTGGTTAGGTTAAATTTAAAAGAATATAAGTATGCAATAAGCTAGTGAAGTCAAACAAGGGACACTTGTGATATATATTTTGAGAAAAAAAACTAAACATAAAATGGCAGTGATTTCCTTTGCAAATAAAGTGTATTTATATCCAGGCTACGATGTTATGTTATATTGAAGAAAACAGTTTTCAGAGTGGTGCATAAAATTATTTATCTCACAATCTCATATGAGAACTTCAAATGTAAGTGTAAAATCCCTTTTTCCACTCATTTGGAGTAGAAAAATATTAAATGATTTTGAGAATTTGTTCTCAATTCAATCCCACACAGTCTCTGACATAAAGTGTCTTGCTACCATTTTATCAATAAAAAGAGGGACATTTCTTGTATTTTATAGCAAACCAAGGGTGAGTATACAGAGGGATGCTTTCCACTATAATATTTTGAGGCTTAAATATTCTTATATTAACTTTTGTGAATTTTGAAGTGATCTTATAGCAGATGATAAAAACAAAAATAAACAGACACAAAACACATACATATAGGCAGCACAGTATTTTGGCATAATAAATTCAGCCAACAAATGAATTAAATTATTTATTTCTTTTCCTTATAATGCAAAATGCATCTATTTGCATCCAATTTCTTTATCACTGGTAATTCCCTGCCTACTGAGGAAATCATTATGCCATTCTGAGAAAAAAGTATAGATATGGGTTGAAGGGACTCCAAGGACAAGGGAAATTCCTGTTAGAACCTGTAAATAAAAACTGAAATGGAAAAATCATCATCAGATTTGGATATATGCAAGGTTCATCTGAAGAACATGACTGAAGTCACCATTTTCATGCTTTTGGATTTCACAGATGATTGGAACTTGCAAGTTGTGTTATTTTTAGTATTCCTTGCAATCTATCTTTTTTACTCTGATAGGAAATCTGGGACTAGTGATACTGGTCATTGGGGACACTTGACTTCACAACCCAAATTTTGAGTGCTTTATCATTCCTGGATCCCTGCTATTCCACTGTTGTCACTCAAAAATGTTGCTTAATTTCCTGGTAGAAGATGAATTGATTTCCTTCCATGCATGTGTAGCACAGATGCTCCTCTTCATTAGGTTTGGAAGCACAGAGTCATTTCTCTTGGTGACAGTGGCTTATGACCACCATGTGGCCATCTACCACCCACTGCTGTATGCAGTAAGGATGTCACCCAGAGTCTTTGTGCCATTCATCACTGCTTCCTATGCTGGTGGCATTTTACATACCACAGTACATACTGTGGCCACGTTCAGCCTGTCCTTCTCTGGATCCAATGAAATTAGGTACGTGTTCTGTGATATCCCTCCTCTCCTCGCTATCTCCAGTTCTGATACTCACACAAACCAGTTTCTACTCTTCTACTTTGTGGGTGCCATTGATGTGGTCACCAGCCTGATCATCCTCATCTCCTATGGCTTCATCCTGTTGGCCATTCTGAGGATGCATTCTGCCAAAGGGAGGAGGAAAGTATTCTCCACATGTGGCTCCCATCTAGCTGGAGTGTCCATTTATCACAGGATAATCCTCTTCATGTGCATGAGATCAAGTTCCAGCTACTCCTTGGAGCATGACATGGTGGTGTCAATATTTTACACCATTGTAATTCTGATGCTGAATCCTGTCACCTACAGTTTGAGGAATAAAGGGTTAAAAGAGGCAATGCAAAAATTCTTGAAAGCAATTGGTTTCTAACATAAGTGTATTCTAAAATGTTATTCAGCCTGAAACAATAGTGGATGTAGATCCATATATCTCTCATCAGAATATAGAAAAAATTCTTATTTTTATTTGATAGTGCTTATATTTCCAAAATATTTCCAATAAAGCATTAACTACTCATCTAGTATATGTGAAAATATCTGTATATTGATTACAAATATACATATTACTATATTAAACTTATGTATATTAAATAATAACAGGTGGTGATATATTGCTTAAGTCAATCTTCTTATAAATTGAATTCAAATTAATATTACAAAAGATATTTTTTGGACTCTATGGCTTGAAATATCTTCACATGCATTATAATTCTCCAGCACCTGCTAAGAATGGAATTCCTCATTTTTCAATTATTCCTTTGCTAGACGTTACTCCAACTGCCCAATTTATCATAATATACACAAATAAAACTAGATGTCTGTATGAGTTTTTGTCCCCCTTTTCTCAAAAAGCTAATTATTTTGCACTGGGGATTTAGCTCAGTGGTTCTGCCACCTGCCTCGCTAGCTGAAGGTCCTGAGTTCAATCCTTGGTACAAAATAAATAAATAAATAATAAAACTCTGAATATTTTATTAGTAGAGTTCTTCCTGTCTACTGCCTAATCACAGCAAGTGAAATCTCAGAAAGTAGACTGATGCTGCACAGTAATGTTTATTGAGTTCATATGTAAGAACATTAACAAATGATAAAACACATATCCTAGAGAGAAATCTACAAGTGGTTGCTACATGGTTGTTAAAAGGACTGTGGAGTTCATTTGATGCTGCAATTCTTGCCCCCAAGTTCACTTCCTTGCTCATATCCTTGTACTGTTTTTGATCTATATATATGAGAAATGGCCTTGGGCTCGTTTTTGGTGAACAATATTTATGTCCAATATTATTTTATATATATATATATGAAATATATGTAAAGTATATATAAATATGAAAAAGTGATTGTCTTGTGATTTTCCCAGGAAAATTTCATCAGAATATAGAAATCAAAATAACATTGCTTTCCAGAGTTAATTCATAATTGTACATTAGAGATTCAAAGTAGCATTTTGGGGACTTCTGTTTCTTATTTCTTCTGATTATTTGTGCAAATATTAGTCACACATCTTTGTTGGACGTAGAAATTGTTTGGCAGCAGAATCGACACTCAACATTCTGAGCTGGGGATTTAGAGCAATACTTAATTCAATTCCCAGTACTGGAAAAAAAATTAAAATTAAACATTCCCTTTTTCAGAGACACAGCACTGAGTAGTCATTGTAGGTAAGATTCTATGTTATAAAAAAGAACCTATTCAAAGCCATGAAATTCATTTTCCTAATCATGATGTTTTAGCAGAGTTTTCTGGAAGAAAAGAATAAACTTCTTCCACATTATGTCTAATACTCTTGCATTTTAAATTTCATATATTTTCCAGCATTCAAGAATCACTCTTTAGGTTTCTCTTGTACGCACTGGGCTTCCAAATTTGTTGCAGAAATGATTTAGTCAAGGTTTACTTTTGGAACATCAGTGTGTAATTGTTTGAGTTTAAACAACATAAAGATAATTTGGGAAGTACAAAGAGGATATCAGGAAACTGGAATGACTCGTGGATACGCACATCTAGCTGGTTCACATTGTTAAAAAATTTATCAAGAAGTGATTTTCTGTTACATTGCAAAAGATTTGGGGTCTCCTTTTATATACCAGTACCACAGAAATCAAATGTTGGGGAAAATCATTTTCCTACCAACTTTTGTTTCCAGATTGATATAAAAAGTATAAAAAATATAAAATAGTGGTATTTTATAAAAGTAAATTTAATAATATTTCATTGTGCATGCCTCACTTGTTGTTTCTTTAAAATAAATGTTTCATTTTGCTGTCCTTATCCACTTTTCCTAGCTAACTCCTTAAAAGTTCTATTTCAATATTTTTGGCTATGAGTTTTGACTACAAATTAGATCTACTGTTACGTTGCTGTAATGTTCAAAAAGTAGATACTGTGAATGTTTGGCCTCTAAGCTGTATTTCTAAGGATTTAAAATGTACCTGGAACATGTGATGTCCTTTTAAACATTTAAGATGAATAGTGAATGAGTTATAGTTTTTCCTATGTGATTAGATTGTTCACTGTGCTTTGATTGATGCTTTTTTGTTTACTTATTCTCATTTTACTCTGTGCTTTTACCCTTTTGTGGATAATGTATCAGTTTTTTACTAACCCACCACTCCTGTCCACACCCACTGTTAATCTTTGTGAAATGTCTCTCAAAGTTCCAGATGGAAAAAAAAATATCATTAGATTATACTTTCTTAGAAAGCCATTATTTCTGCATCAAATTTGAAGGACAATCTTTTAGGATGCAGTAATATAGGTTGGTAAATATTTTCCTCCAGGGGTGAAACACAACATTCCAAGTCCTCCTGGCCTGTAAAGGTTCTGTTGAGAAATCCATTTTTATTTGGCCGGGCTTTCCACTGTAAGTAGTTTAGTATTTCTTTCCATTTTTAGTATTCTTAGTTCAGAGTTTTCAAAAACTTGAGTAAGACATGTTATAGGGCTTTTCTCTCTTTATGACTATTTCACTACACTATCTGCATGTCTATACTATTTCTCAAAGTAAGAACATTATCATTTGCAGATGAGTCGAGATAATTTAAAACTTGTTTGAAAATATCTCCAGGTTCACTGACCTAGAAACAGAGAGGAAGACAATAAGTTAGGTTAGGCTCATAGAATATAAGCTTTTCTGAATATTTACATAAAGAAAGAGAAAGGGATCCAGGGGAGATCTGAGAGGGTATGAGAAGAAAAACAATGAAGGGGAAAAGGGAAGGGAATATAAAAGGAAAGTGAGAAAATATAAGGATATTGACTTCAATTAAAGAACTAGCACATGTGTGTGGATTTATAAAGTTAGAAAATCCAGTGTAACAAACAGTGTTGCAGGAGAATATGAAAAAATCCATGTAATACAGGATAGGATCCAAAGCATAGATCTTGTACTCTTACATAATTATATATCCACATAAACCCATACACACACACCCACTTGCACACACTCACTGTTTTTTCTTGTGAGGGCATGTACTGGAGACTTTTTTTCCTGGAATTCTCTTATTAGACTATGCCTAATAAACAGAGGAATTGAAAAATCTCTGGGAATTTGTGAAGACTCCAGGTTTCCTTCTCTGCCTCTGTCCAAGTAGCAGAAGACATTTCTGCCTCTCTGCATTATGGGAAGTCTTGGGCATGTTCTCCGATGGTGACAATGGAACCAACCTGAAACTTGAATCTCCACTGTATCTGGGAATGAGGGCGCCTGGGAAGTCTCTCATTTGTGCTGTCAGTGGGCAGCACCAGACCATGGACCAAAGTTTTCTGACTTCCCAGCCCTTGTCTTGGAAGCACAGCTGGGCGGTGGGACTGAGAAGACTGTGGATGCCTCCAAGCAGGGAGGAGAGACCTGGGTGCTCCAGCTCTGGGTGGATGAGGAGCTGTGGGATCCCTGCCTCCCTAGCTGTGCTGCCTGACTCAGATGCCCACCCACTCTGAACCCTCTCCTGGCCTAGCTATTTTCCTGGTGCAGTGTTCAAACCACCCTTGGTGTTTGCTTCCGGCCTTCTCCATGTTGGCGTTTCACTCCACCTGCTTGAATGTGTGCAACCCCAGCTGGGTTTCTCACTGTGATCTCACAGCCTGGCTTTCCCTCTCCATCAAGCCAGATATTAGGACATTCCCCTTGATCTCTTGATTTTACTTTTTCTGGGTCACTGTTACTGTTCTCTTGGACCCAACCTAACTACCAAGGGGCACTGGCTCCCTAGGGAGAAATGGCTTTAGGGTCCAGTAGATAGAAAGCATGTGGAGGCTTTCTCTTCTATTCTACCTACCACATTAGAGACACTGAAGACAGCTCGCAACAAGGTCCCTGCCTAAGTGCTGCTCCTGCTGGTTCTCCTGAGGCCAAGGGAGAGGGGACTTCTGAGATAGCTCCTGACCCCACGATGTCCCTATCTGGAGAGAAATACTGAGAAGTGTCAGTACTGCTCCTGCTCATGGGACTGAACTCCAGGCTCTGTTCTAGTCAAGATAGTTCTCTGTCCTGTTATAAACTCAGCACTCATAGAATGTGCTGAAGTGTCTCTTGTGGAGATGGAGGATGGAACTCTCTCTCCCTACACTGAGTAAATCTTCATTCATTGCCTGCATGGATTCCTTCTGCTACTTTTCTCATTTTTCTAAATGCCAATAGGTCCAGGTTTGACCTGGTTGCTACTCACCCAAGATGCAATGCAGTAACTTTTTATGGTTCCTTTATCTGTCCAAGGAGCTATGTATTTGTGGTGTGCACAAATGTACTGGAATGCATGGTTTCTCCAATGTGAGCAATACAATATGTAAGTAATTTAATTAAAATAATGAAATAGAGATGGGGAAATAGAGAAGTAGTTTTGAAGGGAAAGGGAGCTCAGGAATAGAGCAGGGAAGCCAAAGAGGGGAAGAGAGATTAAAAATGATCAAGTGCAATGTGTGCATGTACTGAATCCCCAACATGAATGTCATCATTTGTATCATATGAATGCATGAATAAAACCTGTTTTAAACGTTCTAGAAGTGCTTGTGAGTGCTGCCTTCCTGTGGTCTGGCAGTTTTAAGCCTCTGTCATCTAAAATTTTACAAAATGAATTTTTATGCTCCACTAGTTAAACTCTCTTTAACTGTTTTATTTTCATTGGCAGAAATTTTTGAATGATTGAGGAAGGATTCCTCTCTTATGGGAGTAATAACACACTTTTGTATAGTTTATTAGGTAGTGGATAATTACACATTATTATACATGTATTAATTCATGTAATTTCTGTGGTATCACCTCCAACAAATACTGTATTATTTCCTTTCATCACAAATGAGAAAACTGTCCAAAAGTTTATGTACAGATAATTAGCTCTTCCCAGTGAGGTCTGAATCTGATCTTCAATTGTGAGTGCACAGAGGTCCTACTCTTAAGCTCGTCATGCATGAAAAATGCAGGAGTTACTTGATATTTTTTAATTACCAATTGTATTATTCAATTTCCACAAAAACCAGAAAGCATTAATGATCTTCAGTAAGTCAATGGTAGAAATAAGAGAGAAAAAATATCGTACTAAAAGGCTTTGAAGAAATGATTTCTGCTGCATTTGGTAATTGATTCCATTTTTTTTATATATGTAGCAACAGATTTGGGGCTTGAGTTACTAATAAGACAAAGCCATAAAAAGAAAGAAAAAATGAAAGGAAGAATAAAGCAGGGGAGAAGTGAAGAAACAATGCCACAGCCTGAGAGCATCCTGGCTGGGCTCAGTTTGAACAGCACTGATGGTGAGGTGCCCTCACATTTCAGAAGTGCAGCAGATGTGGCCACACTGTTACAAGTGAAGTTGTCTGTCAGAGACAGGTGTGAGGTCATAGCTATGGGTAGGATTTAAAGGATTGTAGAATATTCATTTCCACATAGAATGTGAAAAGCTACAGTGAACCTTCCACTGCTCTGTTTTAAAAATCCTATTAATCTAGAAAATCATATATTTTTTGTGCCTCTTCCAGGTCTGAGTTAACATTCATCAAAAACCCTAATTCCAAAGACAAGAGAAAGAGGACCATGTGGATCACATGAAATATCTCATTTTGAGCAAAAGATGAAGAACGGAATAAGCATAACAAGCACATAGGGAGCTCTGCTACACATTCAGATTTGGTGAACACCACTCCTTTCCAGATGGTAATATCAGAGAATCCAGAAATGAAGGAGCTTACATTTAATTCCAAAGGCCTCAAGGCTGGTCACTGTCAAGCACATACGAGGATGATTAATAAAATTTTGATCAAATACAGGCATTCCTGTTCAATTTATCTAGAGGAGGTCTTTACGATAGCTTGAACAACATGTATAGATGAGACAGGAAACAGCATGCAAGAATATTCCAGCATTGTCCCTAGGTAGAAGGACCCTATAAAAATTGTCCAGTAAAATATAGGAAGTAAACACACACACAGACACACACACACACACACTCACTCACTCTCTCACTCAAAATCAGATACATAGACTTGTTTTCAGAAAATGACCAATTTCCATAAAATAAAAAGGGAAAGGACAAGTGTAAATATTTATTATTGCTGTTATTTTATCTGCCTGGAGTCCTTGCTCTTCTGCAGGACTCTAAGAACAGCACTTTTCCCCTCTTGGTTTCTGAGGCTATAAATGAGAGTGGTCAGGATGGGGTTCACAATCGTGTAGAATACAGAAGCCACCTGATCACTTACAAGGAGTAGGACATCTTAGGTTTTAAATGAGTGAATATCATAGTGCCATGAAAAATGGTGACTCCCAGGAGATGAGAGCCACAGGTGGAGAAGGCTTTTTTATTAACAGCAGTGTAATTAATTTTGAGGATAGGGGAGAGGATGGACACATAGGATCTAGATATGGTGAGGAGGGACAGCACTAGGGTGGAACCAACAAAAATATATATCATGATTTCAATGTCATATGTCACTGCAAGACAGGGGTAAAAAGGGAATGTGTCACAGAAAAAGTGGTGGATGATATTAGAGTTGCAGAAGTGCAGTCTATTCATGCCACATTGTCAGAGGACTCATGGTGCATTGTCAAACCACATTGACAGAGGAGTCTATAAGCCCAAACATATAGCACCCAGTTACTAGGGATCAGCATAGTCTTGTAGACAAAATGACTGGATAGTGCAGGGGGCAGCAGATAACTACATTGCTATCATAGGCCATGGACAAGGGAAGAAAATACTCAGTACCACCATAGAGTACAAAAAAGAACAGCTGGGTGAAGCAGTCCAGGAAAGAGATGCTCTTTGTAGAAGTCAGTAAGTTCTGTAAGGTTTTAGGGGTGATGACACCTGAGTAGCTGAGGTCATGAAGTAACAGGTGAGTGAGAAAAACATACATGGGGGTGTGAAGCTGGGGATCCAGGAGCACGATCAGTATCATCCCTGCATTCCTCAGCACCATGACCAGGTAAATAAAGAGAAAGAGGATGGAGAGGACCAGCTGTGTCTCTGCAGAGTCTGTCATCCTGATGAGGATGAGGTCAGGTACACTAGTGGAGTTCCATCTACCTACCCATGGTGCTCTGCTGCACTTATCTGGTGAATAATCATATCTGATACTTAGCCTGAGTGAATGCAACAGTATTTCAGTGTGTGAATAACAAAATTTTTCATAATATAGTTTAGTATTTCTAGAAATTATAAGGATTCTATTGAGTAGAAATGAAAACATAATTGCCATTTATGCATATGGATATAATTTTTGTGGCTAACATTTTAAAACATTACAGCCTATGTTACAAGATGAACGTGTTAAAATTGTGAGTGTGTTCATTAGTTAACACATTCAACTTGTGTGAAGATAATGTGCTCCAGTCACTAGTACATATCTGTATAATCTATATCAGTGCAAGGGCACAGAAAGTAACATCTGAAATGAGAGCAATTTCTTGTTAAAGGTATGATTCCACTGACATATTTTGACTTCAAAGAAAACTTCGACAGCCTTAGAAGCATTTGTTCTTGCTTAAAGGTTTTGTTTTAGCAAACCAAATAGAGGTTATGTAATAAATAATTTAAAAACACTTTAAATGTTAGTAACTGTCCCTTACTTTTCAAAGCTGATTGATATGAATTACAAATTAAATTTATACTAGTGACTTAAGTGAGGCATATTAAGATTTCATCCACAAATAGTACTGTTTATAATAGCAAAATGGAAATTAATTTTTGAACATCAGGGTTTGTAAAGGTCAGCTGCTTCTCCTGCATCCTCGTGCTGAGAGCAGCCCTCTCCACCCCTGCTTCTCCTCCTCTCAGAGGAGTCAGGGAGAAGTCCTGCTGTCCAGAAAGACACCAGGTCCCTCTGAGCAGGGCACACAGAGCTCCAGGGAGGTCAGCCTCTGCTGTAATCTGGACATGGGAGGGAGGGAGCCTGGAGGGATCTGGTATCACAGCCATGTGCCCCTGAGCACAGGAAGGTCCAGATCAGAGACACTAAGAGCCCCCACACCTCTCCTTCACAGTACCTGTGAATAAACCCTTCTCTTTCCACCAAAAGAAATGTTCTGCCCCTTTTTGTGGGAGAAGGGGCAGTACAGACCTGCAACTCTGTAAACAGTACCTTCTCCCAACTTGATTGGTCAAAATCTAATTTATTTTGAAAATATGTTTTCAAATTTTGTACACGTGCTAAAGACTTTGATTCTACCCACTCTATAATTAGTTTCACAAATCTTAACATTACTCAAGGTAAGGCCTAAGTGATACACATATGACAAATTTCCTCTCAAAATTTCCATTTCATTTTGTATAATCCACTCACTTCTAATTTGAAGAATGATACTTACTGTGAGACAAAGTGGCTGAAGACAAAGTTCTTTCATTCTTATCTCTGTAGAATCTTACCAAGCTCAAATTGTTCTCAGAATTAAAATACTAAAAACAAGCAGCTGAAAATTTGCAATAGATTTGTTTCCTGATGTAATTTATTTTTATGCTTTTGTACATTCATTTTTCTATTCTGAGGTAAATTTTATTCAGTTCAGCTCTTGATGAAATGCAAACTCTAGGCGGAGGTTTTATCCAGAAAGTGTCTAAAGGCAGAAGTGTATATGTGAACAGACAGTGTGCTCCTTCCCTCCTCGCTAATAACTCCAGGTGCTCACATATTGGGTTTTCAGAGTAATGTGTCATTGGCCATCCTCAGGCCATAATTTCCAGGAAAGTTTGCTTGGCCTAATTCCAAGGACAAAAGTTCAAGGACTAAATTCACAGAAGTTTTTTCTCCCTTGGAAGATCCATAAACTATTCATCATTTTTTGTGATCCTTGAAACTGTTGCTGAAATTCATTTTTTCCTTTTCAAAGTGACAAATAATGTATAGATTTACAGAGTATAGCATTTGCATTGAAGCAATCTGTCAGGAATTTTTGACTAAGTTGCTGGAGAAGATATTTCTAGAGATGTATTTATGAATAGCAATATAAAGGATGGAATATAGAAATCTCACCAGGAAATATTTTATACTTAAAAGTATGACTTGACCATAGAAGTAAGCCATCACTATCTAAAAATTAGAAAACAACAAAATTCAAGGAAAAGCATGAAACTATTCAATATTCCTTAATATTTTGCTTACACAATAATTTCTCCAAAGTATTTGCCTTTGTGCCTGTAAAGTTTGTTTGGATACATAACTCTAGATTTACCTAATTATCAAAATTCTGTGTCTTCAATGTCATCCTAATTAAATAGCTGAAATATCAGAATATGCCATGACTATGGTAGGCTGACATCTTATTAACTGACACATTCATGTGTTATGTATTCTACATATTCTACAGCGTTCCATCCCTCATTGAGTAAATTGAGTGTTCCTTGCTGATAAATGGACATCTTAAGGGGCCACTGAAATGGGTCAGAATCTCCTTCACGGTTTGTCTGTGTCACCTGCTCTATCTATATAGTGCACGCTGTGCAATGCAGGCTACTGTCTCAGTGTGTTTAGCATTGTTTTTATTTTGTAAAAGGAAGTAAACAGAAAGACACAATCAGCCCTGATATCTAACATAATTTTTGCAATGAATTCAGTAGATAAACACTTTTTTATGTCATATAGTCAAATGACTTAAAAAGAATAAGAAGAAACAAAGTGAAGCTGAAATGTTTCATTCAGCATTATCTTAAAAGAGGAAACAAAGAGTGAACAAAATAACACAGAATTTGAATCTGACAAAAATTTTTGTGAATTTTGCATTAATTCATGAACAAACACATATCAAAATCTCCTAGGAAATGGTGCTCATGCTTGGAAGTATGTGGTGGTGGATAAAGGCGTATTTCTGTCAAGTATTAGATTGCCAATGGACTTGTTTAGACAAAACTCTATTCATTGATATTTTAGATTCTACTGAGGTAGGTAAGTTTAGAAATTAAAAGTCAGTATCACACTATGTGCCTATCATAAATTGTTTGGACTTAAACCAAGTGAAAGACTAAGGGTGAATTTCTATGCCTATATCACCTCATTAGACATGAGACTGAAAAATGCCATGAGATAGGTATTCTTATGCAAGATTTTCTATCATTGAAACACATTTGGGCCATGTGTCAAGCTCTCTACGATGGCAAAGAAATTCTTGTAACAACTGTTTCACAATAGCAACAAAAGTGAGACCAGGGATGTATAATCCCTTTCAGTTTAAACCATGATAGATTTTAACTACTTAATCATCACATTTCTTTTGAGTTTTTATATTTTTAGTAGGAAATATGGACATAGGTCTTTTACAAATGAGAAAGAGTCATCACATTTTAAATTATCCTTTTTTTAAACTTTTTTCTCTTTCTTTTCCTACACTCTCTCCTGGATTATTCTTACTATATATAATTTTTCTCATTCATCATAATTCATTAAATAATTGAATATTCTTTTATTTATTTTATTTTAATTTTAAAAAACTAGTTACACAACTTTAAGAAGTAAAGTTTGACATTTTTGTTCATGCATATGAACAGTAATTGATTCACATTAATTAGCTTGTGCAACAACTTACATATTTGTCATTTTTTCATGGAGAATACATTGGCTGTCTTCAGGTTTTGATAGGTGCTATTTTTAAAAGTTATAATACTTTAATTTCTCTATTTTATTGTTCTGTTTCCCCAACTTTATTTACTTTTCTCTCTCACATTTAGTAGTAATAGCTACTTACTTTTTCTCTGTTCAATGACACTGAAATGTAATATCTGCATTTTCCTGTGAGCGTCACTTCATTTTTTGCTCATATATATTGTTTTGGATTATTACTATTCTTGTATATTTTATAGATCATTTCTGTATAACAATGTTCTACAATCATGTTTTATTTTTAAAATATTGGTTAACAGCTGATGTCTTACTTTTTAAATAATAATTTTATAGTCTATTACACTGTGATCAGAAAATAGCACTTCTTTAAATTTAGTAAACTTGTGAAAATGTACTGAACACTTATAATCAAGTATAATAACTCATAGAATCTGAAGATGCTTCAGATGTAGATGTGGATGTCTGAGTGTAACAACTGAAGAACTGATAGATTATAAACACCAATGAAGGAAAAAGAAAACTAAAATAAACCAAGTGATATGATAAGATATCAAGTCATAAAATGCACTCTAAATGAGAAAATAGCATTGCAAAGAACACGATCAATGGAGGATCAGTAATTGGAGGAGAAGGCAGCAAAGAGAAATCATGTGATCAAGGTTGACTTCAATAAAAATAGGGCTATGAAGCAGAGACTTGAAGGAGGAGGCCTACAGATACCAGGGAGGAGCCTGTTCCAGGTGGAGACCCACCAGGGGAAAACGGTGTGCAGATGCGAGAGTGCAGAGATTGATTAATATCAAGGAGGTCCACAGAATGCAAGTACTATACTTTGGTGTTGAAGAGGGGAACTAACTGTGTTGCAAATGAAATGAGGGGTCTTTTGGTTAAATTAACATGGAAATTCTGAACTGGCAAAATGTACCTCTGCTTGCAGTTCTACTGGCACAAGATGACACCAGATAATGCTGGTTGCCACATGTGACCCAGGGGCTCCTGGTCAGGTCTGCTGTTGGCCACTGCCACCCACGGCAGGCTTATGCTGAACATGATCATCCACCTGGGTGCTAGTCTTAGCTGTTGCTTTCCTCCTTGTGGTGCTGGCTTCTGTTGGACAAGGTTCAGTGACTATCAAGTGCCAGCCCGAGCAGCTGCCAGTCACTGGCTTCCAGAGCTTGTTTGTGCCAAACACTGTCTGTGAATTCTGCTGGATGCCCCTCTCCTCTGCTGAGCTTTGTTGGTTGCTGCTCTCTGCAGCAAACTGAAGGACCCTGGTTAGCAAGACAGACTCCATATTGCTGCTTCACCCACCTGCCTGCCCTTTAGATGAACTCAGAAGAAGGAAGCTTAGAAACTTCCTCCCCTTAGAAAGTCTCTTTAGAAACAACAATTAATCAAATGTTGTTTTACAAATGTTCTAATGGCAGAACGTTCCACTTCTGTACCTTTTGCTTGCTTTGCTAGTTCTATCCCATAGGGGGGCCTAGAAACTGCTGGCCTCAAAGGTGTATAAAATATGTTAATCTCCCCCAGTTGGGGCTCGAGTCTGATGCTCAGCTCAGGTTCCATCTGGTAATAAACTCCTGTGTGGATTTAATATTGGTCTCTGGTTGGTTCTTTCTCATTGGGTGCAACATTCTTGGAGGCCCCAGGGAGATAGAAAGCTGCTCTGGAGCTTATTATCTTGGAGCTTTTGTTTCTTTTTAGGAGAGATCAGAATTGGACATTGGTGGTGTTTGGCCCCTCTGGACACTGGTCTGCAGAAGGAGAGGCCACCCTGATGCCATTCCAGGGCTCTGGGTAGCCTGGTCCCAGTCTGGCCCTATCGCCTCTCAACCAACCCACAGGAGTTTATCGGGAAAGCCTCTAGAGGTAAGAATCAAATGATTCTTAGTGCACTGTGGGTAGGCAAGATGAAGCTGGATGCAGCACATGTTCCCTTACCTAGAGTCTCTTTGCAATGGCAAGCTGACTCAACTGGGTCAGAGTCCTCAGAAGAGTGACTCCCTGGGTGGGGTCCAAATCCATTCTGCCCAGAGGTTTTACTTGGCCAAAGTTTGTCTCTGTCTGTTTATTGTTGTCTGTCTTCTTGCTCTGTGTGCCTTTTGCATTTTCATACTCTAAAATTATGGGTTCCTCACAGTCCACAGAAGGAATTCCACTTGATTATGGTTTGAATAACTTCAAAAAAATTTATTCCACAGACAGAGAAGATAAATATAGCATGAAATTTTCCAAAGGCAAATTGCAAACTCTGTGTCAATCAGAATGGCCAAGTTTCAGAGTCAGTTCACCCCCAGTGAGAATTTATTTTGTGCACATTGCTTACAAGGTTTGAAATGTGGTCATGGGAGTCGAGGCCCCACAGGTCCCGATCGACCTTTGGCACTTGACTGGGACAGGACTATGGTCCATCAGCCCTGTCTTCCTCCTCCCTTTTTCCTTTAAAACAGACAGAGCCCAGGGGAGGGTTGATTTATGTCCCTTTTAAAACTAGTGATCTTTACAATTGAAAACATCAAAATTACCCCTTCTCTGAAAAACCTCAGGCATTAATCTCTTCTTGAGTCTGTTTTTCATACCCATCAGCCAACCTGGGATGATTGCCAGCAGCTTTTACAGATCCTGTTCACCACTGAGGAATAGGACTGCATTTATCAACAGTCAGTCAAAGAGGCCCTGGGGCCAAACCCCGGTGTTGAACTCCAGGGTATTGGGCCAAGGCTGAAACAGTAGTTTCGTCATGACACCCTGAATGGGACCCTAATGATGATGAAGGTAGGAGGAGGCTGGGGACCTACCACCAGCATTTATTAGGAGTCTCTGTGCAGCGACCAGAAAGCCCACTTATTTGAGTAAGGTAAGTGAGGTTTGCCAGGGAAAAATGGAGTCTCTGGCTGTATTTTTGGAGAGACTCTTGGAAGCCTATAGAGTTTTCACTCCTATTGACCCAGAGGCTCCGCAAAATGCAGCACCTTTAAATCTGGCCTTTGTTTCCCAGTCAGCCCCAGACATTAGAAAAAAATTACAGAAATTGGAGGGATTTGAGGGAAAGAATAAGATTGAACTCCTGAGCATAGCACAGAAAGTTTATGATAACCACGATGCCCCCTGAGGAAGTCCTAGCCAAGAAACTGGGGAAAGTCACTATTGGTACACTCCAGACACAAGAGAGTGTCCCCCTGGATAGAAAAAGAGAAAGCCGCATTTTTGGCTTTAAAGAAAGCCTTAATGTTAGCACCAGCCCTGGCCCTACCTGATGTCACCAAGCCCTTTCAGTTGTCTATGGCTAAATGAGGGGACATAGCCAAAACTGTGCTAGCTTAGGTATTAGGGCCTTGGAACAGACCTGTGGCCTACCTGTCTAAAAGACTTGATCCTGTGGCAAGTGGATGGTCTACCTTTTTGAGGACAGTTGCAGCCACCACCCTCCTGGTCAAGGAGGCAGATAAGCTCAGCCTGGGACAGGACCTGGTTATCACTGCACCCCATAAGATGGAGACATTGCTGAGAGGAGCCCTAGAATGATAGCTCTCCAATGCTCACCTGACTCAGTACCAGGCCCTGTTGCTGGATGCTCCACACATCAAATTTGCCTGAGAAATGACCCTCAATCCGGCTACCTTACTCCCAGACTCTGACTCATATGCATGGCCCTCCATGACTGTCTGGACACTCTGACAACTTCCACTACCAACCACCCAGATCTGACTGATGTTCCCCTGCAAAGCCCAGATGAGACCTTCTTCACTGATGGAAACAGCTTCATGGAAGACTGAGTCAGATATGTGGGGGTGGCCATAGTCAGTCCAGGAGAACAGGTGCCCTGGACACAGGCATTAAGCCAGGGGGCTTCAATCCAGAGGGCTGAACTAATAGCCTTAACTCAAGCCCTGTTAGGTCAAGACAAGGCTGTAAACATCTACACTGACAGCTGGTATGCATTTGCCACTGCACATGTGCATGGCGACATCTACAGACAGAAAGGGCTATTGACATCCGAAGTGATAACTACTAAAAAGAAGTTTGGGGGCCTTATTGGAGGCAGTTTGGAAACCCAGGGCATTGGCCATTATTCATTACAAAAGCCACCAAAAAGAGACATCTTTGAGGCCCATGGTAACTGAGAGAATGATGATGCGGCCCAACAAGTGGCCAGAGAACCAGTTGGGCCAATAGACATTCTGCCCATCCAACCCTTTGGCTACCTGCCAGAAAGACCCACATATACCCCAGAAGAGAAAGAGAAAAACCAAATCTGAGGGGGTAAAAAACTGGATTCAGGCTGGTGGAAAGGGACAAACAAACAAATTTGTCTCCTCCGAGCCCTGGGGCAACAACTTGTTTATCAGTTACATCAGTTAACTCACCTGGGAGAATCAAAGTTAAAAAGACTAATGAGCTCTAAGTTTTCAATCCTAGGACTGACCTCTATCACCTAGGACATCACTTCCAAGTGTCAGGTGTGTGCACAGATAAACTCCAAGATGAGACCAAGGAGTGAAGGTAATCGACTATGGGGAAGAGAGCCAGGGGAATATTGGAAACTTGATTTCACCAAAATAAAATCCAGCAATAGGTTCAAATATTTACTGGTATTGGTTGACACCTACTCAGGTTGGGTAAAAGCTTTCCCCACTCGTGGAAAAATCAGCCAACATAGTAACTAAGGTTTTGATCCAGGAGAGAGTTCCCCGATTTGACATCCCTCATTACCTGGGGTCTGACAATGGGCCCGCCTTCATGGCACAGATATCCAAATTGTTGGCAAGGGCACTACATATTGATTGGAAGTTACACTATGTCTATCACCCACAAAGTTCAGGGGAAGTAAAAAGGATAGCTAGGACCCTGAAAAAAACCCTGACTAAATATGTTCGAAAATTGGCAGGAGGTGGCCCAATCTGCTTCCTCCAGCCTTGTAAAGAGTTAGAAGTACCCCATATGTTGACAAGTTTACCCCTGTTAAAATCTTGTATGGGAGGCTGCTGCCACTCCTCCCTAAGTTAAACCTTGAACAGATAACAGAGAGTTCTTGTGTCTCTTTACTTCAGTCTCTTCAAGCCTTACAGATTCTTCAGAGTGAGATCCGGGCTACAATACAACAGGCTGGAGAAAAAAAAAAAAAAACCTTTGCAACATTCCAGCCCCATGGTTTCAAGCCAGGAGACCTGGTCCTGATATGCTTGGTTTGCTTGCTCCGAGAACTTGACTAAATACATTCCCAAATCAGTCTTGGCTACCCAATCTGCCACTTTATTTTGTGTCACCGTGTGTGTTGTTCCCAAGTCTTGTATTATAATAAAAAAGGGGGCCGTGAACATCTGGGATTAACCACTGAACACTGTAGAAGTAAATGGGCTCCCTCCATTTTAGTGCCCATTCTGGTGGGATTAGGAATAGCTGGGTCAGTGGCTATTGGAACGTCCTCCCTGATCCTTCAGGACACAAATTTTAAAGCCCTAAGCCACCAAGTACCCAGAGATTTGGGTCACCTGAAAGACTTGATCTCCAGATTTAAAAAAAACCAGGTTGATTCCCTAGCTGACATGGTCCTGCAAAATCAAAGGGAACTTGACCTCCTGTTCATAAAACAAGGAGGGCTACGTGTAGCCCTAGAAAAAACCTGTTGCTTCTATGCTAATCAGTCTGGTGTCATTAGAGATACCTTAGCTATGGTCAGGAAAAATTTTAAGACTAAATATGCTCAACAAAAGGATCAAAATTGGTTTCAAAGTCTATATGACTGGTCCCCGTGTTTAACTACTCTACTTTCTGCTGTAGCAGGCCCCTTAGTTATCTTACTTTTGCTTTTGCTCATGGGACCTTACATTATAAATGCTCTGACTAAGTATGTTAGACAGAGGGTTGATACAGTTAAACTGATGGTGTTGAGACAAAATTATGAGGTTTTAGAGGAAGAATCTGAAAAATAAATACAGAAATCAAAGATTTGATTAGGTTACAAGAACCAATGGGGAATGAAGGACCCTAGTTAGAAAGATAAACTCCATATTGCTGCTTGACCCACCTGCCTGCCCTTTAGATGAACTCAGAAGGAGGAAGCTTAGAAACCTCCTCCTCTTAGAAAGTCTCTTCAGAAACAACCATTAATCAATTATTGTTTTACAAATGTTCTAATAGCAGGACGTTCTGCTTCTGTACCTTTTGCCTGCTTTGCTAGTTCTATCCTATAGGGGGGGCCTAGAAACTCCTGGCTTCAAAGGTGTATAAAATATGTTAATCTCCCCCAGTCAGGGCTCTAGTCTGATGCTTGGCTTGGGTCCCTTCCGGTAATAAACTCCTGCGTGGATTTAATATTGGCCTCTGGTTGGTTCTTTCTCACTGGGTGCAACACAAACCAGTGCTAATTTCTCCTAGTGCTTTTGGTCTTTCTTTGGATTCCACCATTCTACCCACCCTACTCCTTAACATGAGTCCTGAGCAGATAGACAGGACTAATTGAGCCCACATTACCCAAAAGATAAATCAGGAGCTTGTTTACAGGCCCACCAAAGTGAGTTTTTATTTTATGGGGACCTGTGGTACAGAGGTTTAGTCCACTGGAGGAGCCTCCTAGACTGATAAAAGAAGGTCATGCAGCAGCTGCAGGCCTGTGATTGGTACCTGGCTCCACAGAGCCTCTGAATTCATGGCTGGGATTGAGTGAGGAGGTGCTTATGAAACCAGTGAATCTTCTGGAAGGCAGTTTCTGGGACTGGGGATGTTAGCAGTGGGCCCAGGACTCTCCCTCTCTGATCTCAGCCTTGTCATGTGGCCCTGTCCACCTCCAAAATACAGCACCAACTTTTCACATGGAGGGCACCACACTGACAAGTGAGTTGTAGCCATGTTGGTGTCTGTTGGTGGGTGATGCATTGTAAAGAAGGAATAGCACAATTATCTTTACTTTCTTCTCTGTCTCCTTCTCAGCCTCTGGCCAAATACTAGAAGCCTTTTAGGGGCCTCTGGAGCTGAGCTTCATCCTTCCTGGTCACCTCTATCCTCTGCCAGATTTGTCCTTGGGGAGCCTGGACCACAGCTGCCCACATCCCCAAAGATCTTGGGAGCCAGAATGAGGGCAACACACAGTGTCTACATAATTTGTGCAGAGGGCCTGAACATGGCCCCAGTTCCTCAATACCCAGGCCTGGGTCCTGGGGGTCCACACATGCACTCTAATTATTTTTCCTTATGGTAGCACTCCTAACACTTCAATATCCCCTGGATTGAGAATGAGGGTGACAGTAAAAGAGAGTAGCTGCATAATCTGTGTGCAGGTCCTGATAAATGGACCAAGTTCCTTATATATCCAGACCTTGCTCCTGGTTGCATGGTTATCCAATGCCTATGAGCCACTCAGTTTAAACAGAATGATTCCCATGGGTCAATAGATTACATTAGGTTTATGTAATTACATAATATAAACTTTTTCCACTGCATGTAATAAAGAAAATAAATTAGTTTTAATTTAATTAAAATTGAAGAATTGCTTAAACTAAAATGTCATCTACAGGGTTATACATTCTATTGATGGGTTAGCCAAAAAACAACTGGAGAGTGGAAATTGAAGTGTGGAAATAGTCCATAAATATATGAAATTATTAAGATATTTATATGATGAGAGAAGAGCCCTAACAATATATCAAACAGTAAAGATTTATTAAATTCTGAACCCTAATAAAAAAGGAAGACATCCAGCACCCGGAAGGAAGCTCCCCCACTGCCATCCCAGGCTCCTAGGGCAGTGAAACTCAGCCGGTCCCAGCACCTGGAAGGAAGCTCCCCGCCTCCATCCCAGGCTCCTAGGGCAGAGAAGCTGAGCAGGTCCCAGCACCTCAAAGGAAGCCCCCCCCCCAACCATCCCAAGCTCCTAGGGCAGAGAAGGTGAGCCGTGTGGGTGCCAGAAGCACCCTCACCCCCCCATGGAAATGACAAGACACATAAACAAGCCCGCAAAACAGACTTCTGGATCACCTACAGCAACCCCAAAGGGAAATGAGATGCAATACACTGATACTCAACCACCTGGACTCTCTGAACTGGCAACAAAAGAGGATCTGGGAAAAACAAAATCAGAAATAATTACTCAGATAACAGCAAAGATTTTGGTCATGGTGCAAGACATGGTTAATAAATCTAGAGAGGACACAGATAAAAAAATAGAGGATCTGAGGAACATGATGAAATTCCAACATAGGAAACAAATGGAATCCATAAAACAGATTTCCAGGAGATTAAAAACTCCATTGAAAATCTCCCCAGCAGAATGAACCAGTGTGAGGATAGAATTTCAGATATAGAAGATAAGATTGCAATTAGTGACCAGGAAAAGAAAAATTGCTTTAAAATTGTAAGGGAACATGAGAAATCAATCCAGCAGCTGCTACATGATGCAAAGAAGAATAACACAAGACTGATTGGAGTCAATGAAGAAACAGGAGAGAGTGCAGATGACATAAAAAGACTGTTCACAGAAGTGATGACAGAAAACTTCCCAAGGAGGGGAAAAGAACTTGACATACAGATAAGTGAGGCATATAGGACTCCAGCTAGCCTTGATCAAAAAAAAATCTACACATAGGCATATAATAGTTAGGATTCCAGAAATCCAACAGAAGAATAAAATTCTACAAGCAGTGAGAGAAAAGAAACAAATCACATACAAAGGAAAGCCCATCAGAATCATAGCAGACTTCTCAATGCAAACCCTCAAGGCAAGAAGAGCTTGGAGTGATGTATTTCAAGCCCTAAAGGAAAACAGCCTCCTACCTAGATTGATGTACCCTGCAAAACTATCTCTCAAAATTGATGGAGAAATAAGATACTTTCATGATAAAGAGCACCTCAGGAACTTCATGAATACCAAACTGACACTCCAAAAAATTTTAGACAATACCCTAGGAAAAGTCAATGAGGATCACAAGCCCAAGAAACCCAGCAGAATGAATCCATTGGGCGTGGCAAATTAAATGCAAAGGTGGAGAATCCAACAAAAAGAAAAAGTCATGACAAGGCTTTTAAAACTTTTGACTTCATCTCCCTAATGAGTGTATAGTTCAATCTTGTTATTGTACTGATTGGTATTTTTCTGATTCTAGATTTGCACACCATTCCTTGTGCTATACTGGCTATTTATCATCTTCTTATGTCTACTTTTTAATTGGGTTGTCTATTAATGAGCTCTAAGAATTCTTTATATATTCTGCTCATAGGTTATATGCATGGTAAATATGATCCATTTAAGGACTACTTTTCATTTTAATAATGTCATTTAAAGTTTTAAATTTTGATGGAATATCATTTATCAATTTTTTTTCTTTTATGCATCATGGTTTTTTGTATCCTAGGATGTTCTTGCCTACCCTAAATTCATAAACATTTTCCCTTATAATTTCTTCTGAAAGTTTTATAGTTTTAGTCTTTCATATTTAGGTTCATAGATCCTTTCGAGTTTTTTTTATGTATGGCAATAAATGGTTAAGGTTAATATTTTTATATATGGATACCAGGTGCTCCTGTGCCATTTGCTGAAAACACTATCTTTTCCTTTGCTCTTGAATTGTTTATATTCTATAAAATGTTAATGTTAATCTTTCAAAACTCAGTGGACCATATATGTGTGGTTCTATTTCTAGATTCTCTGTTTTATTCCAATGATCTATGTCTTTCCTTACACCAACACTGCCTTCATTACTGTAGCTTTAGAAGAAATCTTAATATTAGGTACTAAACATCTTCCAACAATGCTTTTCTTTCTTCTTCTTTTTACTTTTCTAGGTCCTTTGTACTCCTACATAACTTTTAAATTTCAATATCCAATTCTTCATTTATAGCAAGTATACACAGACCTGAATTTTTATATATACCTTGTGTTTTCTAATCCTGCTAAATTCAAGTACAAGTTCTAGGGGCTTCTAAAGATTTCCTAGTATTTTCTCTGTAGATGATCATTTCATCCACATATAAAGATTTTGCTTCTGCCATGCCAATCTTATCCTAGTTGTGTCATTTTATTGCCAGACTCTTTTTGTGGGGACTAGGTTTCAAAGTTTAATGGACAGATAAAGAGTAAGCATATCTGCCCTTGTTCCCCACCTTAAGGAGAAAGCATTGCATCTTCTCCATTCATATAAGGCATTCTCACTAGAAGTATGGAGTACATGTCTTTAATCTGTTGAGAAGGTTCTGTTCTACTTCTAGTCTCCTGATAGCTTTTACCATGAACAGCTGTAGAATTTGGTCCAATACTTTTTCTCCAACTAGTGACAGGATCATATGGCTTTTTCCTTCCCTCTGCTAAAATGATGACCTTTGGGGATGGATCTTCCAATGCTGAACCAACACTGCCATCCCTATAACAAAACCACTTTCTATGTACTGCCAGATCTGACTTCTAATAGTTTGTTTTGTTAAAAAAAATTCTATTCATGTTCATACTTTTTTCTTCTATTATCTTTATCCAATTTTAGGATTAGCACAATGTTGAGTTCCTAAAATGGGGGGAGAAGTGTTTCTTCTTTTTTTCTGCTTTAATTGTTTGATATAATTTATCAGTTCAAATGTTTATGTTCCCGCTGTTGTCATATAGGTAGGTTTTCAAGCTAGGTATATACTCTCTTTAATAGGTGCTATTCAAATTTTATATTTCCTCCAGAGTTAGTTTCATTATTTTGTCTTCTAAGTTACTTCTTAGAAGTTGTCAAATTTATTTCAAAAAATATATTTGTAATATGCTTTCTATATCCTTTTAAATTCTGTAAAATCTGTGGTAATGTCTCCTAGATCTTAATATTGTAATTTTAAAAGTGTATAACTGATATTGTGTAACAGGAAGAAAAGGTCTAAAAGAGCAGGGGAATTGGGAGGGGTAGGGGAAGGGAAAAAGGGAAAGGAAAAAATATGAGAAGAGGAATAGAATGGAAACAAGGTCTTTGCAAATAGGGAAGGGTGGAAAGGGGAAAAAAATAAGAACCAAGAGACTCATGTAATGGTACAAGATCCCAGTGATGAATGTAACTGTACTGTATACCTAAAATGTACCAATAAAGTTAATGGGGGAAAAAATAAAAAAAATTTTATAAAAGGAAGACATCCAGGAATATCTACAAATATATATTCTAGCAATGACAGATATTGAAGATAAATAAAAAGATTGTAAGTAATGTTTATAAAGGAATAATTTTGTCACTGATTTGGAAATATGAGTAATTACATTTTAAACTATTTGCATAAAATAATTAACAGTCTTTAATTATTAAATTATTGACAAATCTTAATTCTTAAAATAGAAATGTTGCACTTTAGAAACTTAAAATTATGAAAGGTTTGGTCTCCACATGGCTCACAAAAATAGACCTAAGAGCTGTGATTGCTCACTGATTTTCAAATTGGTAAACTCAGTACATTTCAACTTCAAAGCACTATACAATGCAAGTAGTAATTTTTTTCATATGCTGAGAACATGGTAATCTTACAGAATTTATTAGATAGATAGTAAACTTTAAAGTGAATAAAGAAAGTGGCAAAGATTATACAAGAAATGACAGGAATTTTATTAAATATAGAGAGACATATATTAATAATCACTGATTTAGAAAAACATGCACAGAACAAGCATCAGTGGATTTATAATTCTCTTTTATATATAATCACCATTTTCCAAATTCTCTTCAACATTAAGATATATCACTTTCCTATCAGTTAATCCTACTTCAATATATTACCTAATCCTAAAGTGGGAACCACTGCCCTATTGTTTTAGCTGTGTGTTTGTTTGTAAATTAAATTGAGTAATAGAGATTTGTAAAACATAAAGGAACACTATTCAGAAATACGTAGTGTTTATAATATCAAAATACTATAGGATTCCAAGCCTTCTGGTGATAATGGCCAGCACTTATTTTATTGTCCTAAAAGTTTTATGTCCATCTTCTGATGAGAGAGACATGGAATTATTATATACCATGCATTTGGGCATACAGACCTTATTATTTCAGTGAATTAGTGTTTGTCAAATTCTAGAGAAATACCAGATGTATAATCGAAATGCACTAATCTTGACTTGAAAGCAAGTGCTCCAAACTTTGCAGCTGAAAATCACTATAAACAGAATGTCAAATTAAAAATGAATTGATTTTTTATTGTAAAATTATTTTGAAATTGAGGTCTACAGAAATACTAAATTGACGTGGTTTATAAAATTACATAAATTTTCACTTATTGCATAAAAGTTTTCCTTATTAGGGCAGATTTTAACACCTTAGATTTAACTCTTAATTGATGACTCCACATAAATATATAATTTTGTAAGTATCTGTCTCTCAAAATATCCAAGATTGTGTTTCTTAAGTAAAGAGCATCTGGAAAAGATAAAAAAAAAAGTTTTAATATTTTTAGAATGAGACCAAGTAATTTCTTAGAAAAAAGACAAGGGGAAAAGTGTATATGCCTAGCATCACTGTTATTGTACTTGTCTAGAGCCCACTCTCTTCTGCAGGACTCTAACAACAGCACTTTTTATCTCTTTGTTTCTGAGACTGTAAATGAGAGGGTTCAGCATGGGAATCACAATTGTGTAAAGCACAGAAGCCACCTGATCCCTTCCCAAAGTGTAGGGCATCTTTGGTTTTAGGTAAGTAAAGATTGCAGTGCTGTAGAAGATGGTGACTCCCAGGAGATGGGAGGCAAAGGTGGAGAAGGCTTTTTTCTTTCCTGCAGTGGAATTAATTTTCAGGATAGTGGAGAGGATGGACAGATAGGATCCAGATATGGTGCTGAGGGACAGTACTAAATTGGATCCAGCACAAATGAATATAATGATTTCAACCTCAGAAGTGTCACTGCAGGACAGGGCTACAATAGGGGATGAGTCACAGAAAAAGTGCTGGATGACAGTGGAGCTGAAAAAGTGCACTTGGCTCATGAAAATCACACTCACAGTGGCATCCACAAAGCCAATAACATAGGAACCAGTGAGCAGGGCACAGCACAGTCCTGTGGACATAATGACTGGATAGTGCAGGGGGCTGCAAATTGCTACATAGCGATCATAGGCCATGGAGGAGAGAAGGAAACATTCTGCAGCAATAAAAACTACAAAAAGAACATCTGAGTGAAGCAGCCGAGGAAGGAGATGCTCTTGGTGGAAGTCAGTAAGTTCTGTAAGGCTTTAGGGGTGATGACACTTGAGTAGCTGAAGTCTAGAAGTGACAGGTGAGTGAGAAAAAAGTACACGGGGGTGTGAAGCTGGGGATCGAGGTGAATGATCAGTATCATCCCCACATTCCCCAGCACTGTGATCAGGTAAAACAGGAGAAAGAGCATGGAGAGGACCAGCTGTGTCTCTGCAGTGTCTGTCAGCCCCATGAGGATGAAGCCCTGCACACTGGTGAAGTTCCATCTATCCATGCTGTCCTGCTGCGCTTATCTGTTGAATAATAAATTTTAATAATTACCATATCTCCAAAAACATTTTCATTTCCAGGAATTGCTCAGTATTTTTTATAGCCTTCCTAGACATTGGTGAAAACTATTGTGAAGAAGTGGGAAAAAGTACACTCACCATGTATAGATATAGGTACAAAATGACATTTGTTTCTGATGTATTGAAAGGTTACATCCTGTTTTTAGCATGAAACTGATGCTATTCTAAACTCTTTCCATTATTAACACATTCAATTCTCAGGAAACATTATAGCATAAGCACTCTTAACCACATCCTTTACTTTAGAAAAAGGGCACAGAGATTACTTATGTAAAAAAAAAGAGCCGTTACATATTGCCACTGATTCTACCTGGATATTTTGACTTCAGAGAACAGACTTACAATAGGACTTACAATCAGGAACAAGTTCCTGATCAGAACTTGTTTTACCAATCCTGAATGAGGATATATAATTAACCATGCCAAAAACCATTTTTATTATACTATTCACTCTTCTTTTCTCCAAAATGACTCATTATACTAATTAAAGTAATTTTTGTCTGGGTAATTAGGTGATTCACATGAATTTAAATTCCTGAAAATATAGTAACTGAGACCAAAAACAGTCATATTTAAATCTTTTCAATTTTTAAAAATAGGCTACTTCTCCTGCTTCCCGTGGATGAGAGCAGAAATCCTTTTCCTGTCCCCACTTAATGACTGCACAGAGAATGAATGCTCAGTCTCAGAACTATCATGACTGCCTGAGAAGAACATTCAGATACCACCCCAGGAGGTCAAGGTCTGCTTTAACTTGGAAAAGGGAGGCAGGGAGCTTGGAGTCACCTGGACAGAAAAGCCCTGGCAGAAATTAACACAGGGAGACCCAGGTTTGTGGGGAGCAGAGGCTCCTGTCTCTCCTGTGGAGTAAATAAACCCTTTTCTTTCCACTGAAATGACTTTTCCCAACTTTTTTTGAGGAAACCAGAGGCAAGTTGGACCTTCACCACTGGTAACAGTGTATTTTTTAACTTGTCCATTCAAAATCAATTTTCTTCTAAACATTATATTTTCTTTTGTTGTTTGGAATAAATTTATTTCATCTGTCTATAAACAAGATGTTTAATAGTTATGTCATTTTTAAGTGCATATTAATTGGGATGACTTAAGATTGTATCCCAGATGTTACAAAATACAGAGAAAGAAATGGACAAATAAGCAACAAGATTTGTTTTTAAAATCTGTACATTATCCACAAGGCCTAAACAATAGAAGCAAATACTAGAATGTCCCTTAATTAGTGCCA
This sequence comes from Heterocephalus glaber, assembly GCF_053883595.1. Classification (NCBI taxonomy): domain Eukaryota; kingdom Metazoa; phylum Chordata; class Mammalia; order Rodentia; family Bathyergidae; genus Heterocephalus; species Heterocephalus glaber. Next base: position 1,442,018 of record NW_028258491.1, read on the forward strand.
TTCAAAAGAAACCCTTAATAGGTCAGTTAAAATTCATCTCACAATAGCAACAGTTCATTTTAACAATAGTATAGTACAGAATACATAAGAAAAAAATTCATCACAAGACAGCCAAGTCCACAATAATGCAACTTCATATAAAAACTTAAGCTGCAAATAAAAATTGGTCCTGTGAAGAACAAACTGGACACGCTCCAGATGGTTATAGTGGGATACCTAATATCTAGAATAGCAGCATTTATAATTTTACTAAAGAGGCAAGCTGGAGTGCAAAGAGAAAGACAGGACAAAAATGTGAGCTCTTGAAGTCCTGGATTGTCCCTGGGGATTCAATCAGCATGGTTACTACAAGGTCATGGGAGGAAGCGCCTTTTGCTCTTTCCTAGTCACACTCTTCAAATGTCCTACAGATACTATGAAAGAATGTAAAGAGCAACCACAGTACTAAAAGCAAACTACTGAAGCTCTCAATAGCTCGTCAACACAGGGGGTATGAATTGGTTAAATATACCAGGCACTACATTAAAAAGAGGATGGAAGCAAACCAAATTCTTTACATGCAAAGGAAGGGTTGAGAAAAGAGGAGCAAAGGAAAACTGCATGCACTTTTTCCTCCCCACCATGTGCTACAAAAGGAAGAATAAATGAGCCAAATAAATGTTCAAAGTGCTGAAAAGAAGTTGATCAAATTAGAGATTGTACAACCAGCACCTTGATTAATATTAACTTATTTTAGTAATCAATATCCCATTAATTGATAAGACAAAGTGATGCCCAATTTAACATGCCCACTGTCCCTCATTTCAAGGTATCATGCAAATCATTATTGTGCTGCAATTATGTTGCCAGATAAAGGTTGGTTACATACAGTGGTTAAAATACAAATGATCCATTGGACAAGCAGGAATCACGGCATTAGAAAATAGGTAAAGAAAACTTGCTACCATCTAATAGTCTGGTAGCACTGTGGCCAGAATTGGGGTGGTGATGAAGAGAGTTGCTATGTAGACGGTGAGAGGCTGCTTCCACATCAGACCTCCTCAGGCATAAAGTGAGTTCACATGCTTTCTTGTTAAGTGTGCCTCTGTGGACACTTTCCCTTCCTGTGACTGTAACCAATGCTGGTGTACACAAGGATACAAAACAAAACTGAACAGAATTTTTTAAGGGTGGGAGGGCAGAAAGAAAGACACCTTTCCACACAAACAGAGGGATACAAAGAAGACACACCTTCGTACACCATCACCCTGGATTCCTAATAATGTTTCCAGAATTAAGACTTAAGCTTACAGCTAGGAAAATTTAAGAGCAATTTTCCCCTAATACTTAACAATCTGCCTAGCAGCTAGAACCAAATCTCTCAAGTATTTTGCCATTGAGTATGCCTTCTTATTCCATCTGCCTCTATGGACCACTTCTTTTCCCATTACAAAAACCAAGACTTTACCAGCTCTGCTCACTGCAACATTGTATGTTGGCTCCCCACCTTGACTCTTTGTCCAATCTGTTCACTGAACACTTCTTTGTGTCAAGAGTCAAATCGTTGCTAAACAAACCTTCCAGGTCTTTTCCTATAATTATGTCTATTTCTTTTGGGTAATGCTCTGGAAGACGTCCCAGGCCTGGGCTGCCCAGCAGTGGCAGCCTCCTGCAGCAGCCATCACACATCAAGTTACCCATGTAGCTCTGCCAACTGGCTACCTTTGAGCCCTTTGCAGTGAGGATGGCATGGGGCAACGTTATCTTTTTATAATATGTACATTCCTTGTGTACTTTGATTTCACAAATGGTATATATGTTTTTCTGCAAATCTTAGCATTACTCATGGTGAGGTACAAAATGTATACATCTACAGTTTTTGTAAAATCCCCTTTATTTTATCTAGTATAATCTCCTCCAGTTCTCAGAATGATACTTACTGTGCACAAAAGTTTCTAAGAAAGACCTGTCTTCCAATGTTGTCTGTTTAGAAATTTGTCAAGCACAAAATATTCTCAGAAATAAAAGAGGAAACCACATAGTGAGCTGAAAACTATTGTAGTTTGTTTTTCTATCTTTATGCTTTTCTGCATTCCTTTTTTTATTCTGAGGAAAATTGTATCACCCCAGAAATTTTGTTCAAGTCTTGATACAATGAAAAGGTCTCCCAGAAGATTCCTCTGAAAAGAGTCTGAGGGAGGATCTGTGAATGGAAACAGAGCACTGTATGCTTCTCTTCCCCGGTGGCCTCATGTGCTGTGCATTCAGAACACTGTAGCCTTTGGTTACCCTCAGGGAGCAATTTCCAGGGAAGATTTCTTGGCCCAGTTCCAAGGATAAAAGTTCAATTATTTAATGAGCACTAGATTTTGTCTTGTCCCTTAGAAGTCTGACATTTAGAACATATACACTTCCTCTTCTCATGGGATGGTCCAAGTTTCTGCTGAACATCATTTAATTTCATTTTAAATTGACACATAGTTATATAAACTTGCCAGAAATAATGTTAACATTTTAGTGATCAATCAAGATTTTTTGACTGGGAAGTTAGAGATAAATTACCCAAGTCATACTTTCTTTACAATTGAAGGATGGAACAAATTTTGAAATGGAAGAGTTTTATACTTAAATGAATGACTTGGCCATAGACATAACACTTTAGGAAAATTAAGAAAATGTAGAAATCCTAAAAATGCAAGGAAAAAATAAAGCAATTCAAGAGTTCTTACACTTTGTTTATGTAATAGTAATTTCTTCCACTCTTTTTTGAAAAAAAACCTAATGTGGTTGTGTACCATTAAGTTTGCATAATTATTATACTACAGTGCATTGAATATTTTAATCCTAATTTTTGACTCAATATATTCTGCCAGGACTCTGTATGCTAGCCTATTACTCAGGATCCCCCTCTGGTCTCATGCATTGGAAAGAACTCCAGCCTTCACTAACAAAACTGACTGGATAAATAGGCATCCTCAGGCCCCACAGGAATGGGAAGAACCTACATTCTGTTCTATCTGGATAACTTAATCTACAGGCTACATTCATGAAATATATTTTATCATTTTAGTGTACCTGATTTTTTTATTTTATAAAAGAAAAACAAGCACAAAGACATAACCAGCCTGGATACTACCACAAAATTGGTAATGATTAGTGGGAAAATACTGCTTTGTTATATATAGTCATGTAAGATGTTGTCTTGAGAAGAACAATAATGTTAAGCATAATAGTAAAGCTGAAATATTTTATTAAGGATTAAGGGAGAGTTAGGTTTAGGGTCTTGTTGCAGAACTTTTCCGTGAGGTTGAATTCTTACAACTGCTTTATGAAGACAGAATAATCATCAGTAGTGTCAAAATCTAGAGAACAAATCATTCACCAATGTACAATTTATAACTTGTTTGAGAAACTCTCCAACATTTTTGCTAATTTAGGATCAGAAAGGAGGAGGGAGGAAGGAGGTGGGCTGGGCTGGGTGGAAAGGCTTTAATGAGAACATTTACATATAAGAAGAAAATAGAGAGCTGGGGATTTAGCTCAGTGGTTTCGCCACCTGCTGTACAAGCACAAGGACCGGAGTTCAATCCCTGGTACCAAAAAAAAAAGAAAAGAAAAAGAAAAAGACGATGAAGAAGAAGAAAATAGAGACAGAGGGGATACTCAAGATGTATGGGAGTAGGAGGAATAAAGAAAAGAAAGGAGGGGAATATAAATTAAAAAGGAGAGAAGTAAAGAAGAGTGGATCCAGTTAAAGAATTAGCAGGTGCACATGTGCCAGAATGTTAGAAAGCCTGTGAAATAACCTTGGCAGGAGAGGACAAAACAAAGCAAGGTGAGAGCCTGTAGGTGCACACAACAGCATAATGCTTACAAAATCCCACAGAGTGATTCTGCCTCCTTGGGGGGCATCTGGACTGGAGACCAGCATTAACTGTAGAATTCCACTTGGGACAAGGCCTAAGAGAGGGAGCAACATGGAAATCAGGTTGTCTTTCCTTTGTCTACTTCTCAGGCTCTGTCCAGGTGGGAGAGGCCATGTCCTGCAGTCTGGAGTTGAGCTCCAACCTCTATGGTGAGCTCTGTCCTCTGCTCTGTTTGCCCTGGATCATGGCTGCCCTAATCCCCTCTGCTCTTGGGAGCCAGCAGGAGGGGAAAATGCGTTGTCTGCATAATCTATGTGCAGGTCCGGACCATGGCCCCAGTGCCTCAATTCCCATGTGTGGCTCCTGGGTGCTTGGAGGCCCAGTATCTATGCATTGGCCTGGTTACTTCTTATCACTGGAATTCTACCAAGATATTTTGCCTCCTGAGAGAATGCTAAAAATTCTCTATTCCTGTTTACAGCTTGTTTTTGCAGACTTGAGCAAGGATATGTAATAAACTATAAAAAAAATAACTTCAGTTTACCTTTCATTCTTATTTAGTTCCTAGTGCTATTGGGAATTAATTACAAATCAATTTCACATTTTAGGAAACTTAGGTGAGGCCCACATATATTATAAACTCCACATAGTAATGAACTGCTGAATATATCTATGAAGAATGGGGGGTTACAAAAATATTTTAGGGCCAGAGATTTAGCTCAGTGGTTCTGCCACCTGCCCTGCAACCACAAGGACCCAAGCTTGATCCAAGGTCCCCACCAAAAAACCCCAAAAAACATTTTAAATAGTAAGATGTTTTTAAACATAGGCTGTTGCTCCACATTCCTGAAGCAGACTGTTTGTTTTTGGCTTTCAGAAGCCACTTTTCTCTAAAAGAAAAAGAAAAAACAATCTAAGCTTTAAGGTTACATTTTGAAGTTCTGATTACAATTCTATCATCACTCTATTCCTGCTTTGAATATACTAATATTACTTTCATAAGTTTAAATGTATGTACATGCATATCCTTATGACAAAATCCCCATTTTATTTTAACTTTTTTAAAGCACTCTGATTCTAAAAATAATACTGTGACTCAAGGTTGGTGAAAACAATTTTTTCTATACCATCTGTCTAGAAATTTGAAAATTACAAATTTTTTTCTTACAGAAAAGATGATAACAATATAAGAACCTGAGATGTTAAATATTTATTTTCCTCGATACAAATTAGTTTTTTTTATATAAGTAAAATCGTTTTGTGCATTTTTGGGGAATTTCTCTTTTTTAATTCTCAGGTAAATTAAAAGACCCTAGTAGATTTGTTCAGGCCTTGATCAGATGGACACTTAGCCAGGAAGTCTTGTCTGAAATGAGTTCCCGCAAGCCAGGGTAGAATTGACCAGAGCACTGTGCACCCTGCTTCTCTACCTGGTGTTTCCAGGGCCCACCAAGGAGCACGCAGTGCCCTGTAGCACATGGTCGCCCTCTGTGCCCCAATCCAAGATGAACACTGGGCATGAGGCAAAGGACCAATGTTCTAAGAGAAAATGAGCAAAGGATTTCCCCTTTTCCCTAGAAAGTTCCACAGGAGAGCAGAAACACATTCCCTCATGATACTCTGAGTTGTAGCTAAAATTTATTTACTTTTAATTTGTCACGTAATTATTTAAATTTGCAAAGAATGATGTCTACACTTAACAGTGATGTGTCAGCATTGTGCTTTGTTTTCTTGTGTTGTGTTGTTGTTGTTGATTAAGTGAGTGCAGATGAAATTTCCAGGGACAAATTTATTTTATGACTGACATTATCATGGGTGGAATGATAAAATTTTCATCAGGAAATATATTGTAAATAAAAGCATGATTCTATTATGGGAGCATTGTATCCAGCATGAGCAGCCAGCCTGATCAAAAACTAAGGACCAATAATGAATTATGGGGAAGAAGTTTAAGAAAAGAAGATGTTTTATTCATGGGAAGGAAGAAAAAGAAAGCAGACAGAAATGAGCTGCCTTGGAGAGGACCCAGGGCCTTGAAAAAGATGAACAGGCGCAAGCCTCTGTCCCTATGCCTCTTTAATTAGGGTTAGGGACCCTCCCTCCCAGGCCACAGCACCCGGAGAGGGCATTGTGTTTCCTAGCCTGTCTTTGGCTGGATCTCAGGTCCCAGGATCCTGAGCCAGGCACCCTTGACTATCTGCAGGATCCTTGTGGGAGGCTTTGTTGGACTCCTTCCTGCCCTGTGGGATGAAAAAGAAGGTGTGGGCTTGCAGGGGGAGTTTTTAGATTTAGTGAGGGGATGTACCTAGTGTGCTAACGCAGTGACCCTACAGGGAAAATATATGTGTTTGTATTTTATAAAATAAATGACTGTTTTCTTTTACTTTAGGTAGCTGCCCCATACATGTCCACTCTGCATTTTATTGAACGTTTAAATGAGCGTGGGCTGTAACCAGTGGAGAGACCACATGCAAGTTATTTAACTTTTCTGTGCTCCACTCAGGGGCATCCTCTATAAATTCAACCTCCAAATACACTTCCCGAAAGCCTGCTCTACCTGCTGAGGAAATATCTGGGGCCACAGCCTTATGTGATCACATGGACAAACAGATACACAAGAAAAGGCAAGAGCACAGGATACCAAATGAAAGATGGGAAAAAACGGCTATGGAAAAGAAAGCACAGAGAGGGATGTGGACAGATTCAGTTATAAATAAGGTGGTGAGGGGTAGACTTGTTTTCAATTGCTGATATTTGACAGGAGAAAGTTTGAAGATGGACCGCTGAAAGTGTCCTGGGTCATTTGGGGACCTACATTTCCAGGGAAGAGTGAGGAGATCCCTCGGTGGAAACTACCAGAGTGAGAGTGCTGTACGGCGAGGGTTAGAGGTGCAGGGAGAGCGAACGGTGTCATTTCTTAGCCTGGGTCCTTACAAAGGCTTAGGTGTGTACATCTCGTGTGGTGAAGTCTTGTAGGGTTTGTGAAAAGGATACACTACCACGAAGCAATATCACCGTCCAGTGGTAGAGATGAGACTGCGCTTAGACTGTGTGTTTTATCTTCATTCCCTTAGAGTCTTTTTCAGCGTGCTCCATAAACGACTAAGCCAGAGAGCAGCTAAGGTGCTACTGCAATAATTAAAAACTGAAATGATTATTCCTCATTCCAGGACAGTAACAGAGAAAGTGTTGAAGTAGACAGTAAATATGTCCTATTTTAAGAATCAAATTATTCTGATGAAAAGGATATGAACTGGATGATTTTCTATTATATGACCCTCAATTTGTATAGTGCCAGTACTTAACTGAGAGTTACTCTGTAATGATAAACTATGTGAATTGGATGTCTTCAGCCTGTTCAGTTGCTGTCTGAAATGTGGTTAGTGTTTAGCAAGATAGCATGTTACTAGTATCTCTACATTAACTGTGTAGAATTAAGAACAGCTGTTCATATTCTGCAGTGCTGTATTATGTTCTTTTAAAAAATGTATTTATATTGTATAACATTTTCACCTGAAGGAGAAAACTATCACAGAAGTAGATGTGTGATGAAGTCTTGTAGTGTTTGTGAAAATGATAACTCCCATTACATGAGCTATACAGTGCTCTAATAAAGTAACAAGTCATTGAAATGTTTGTTTCTGATTGCCATTGAATTGTAATATGCATGTTTATTAATACAATTGCTTTCCAGTGTATATTTTAAAGAAAATGTTAGTCTCAATTTAATAAAAATTTAGATTCTGCAACGTAAATATAATTTATAAAGCCAATGTAAATATTTATTTAGTGTGTTGCCAAAAACCCCAGAATAATCTGTCTAAATCATAGAAATGCATACAAATTAGAATAATATAAAATTACCTCTTATAAAAGTGACAGGAAAGATGCAAGAGATCATAAATACATGAAATTACAAAGATATGTATGTGATGACAGATGAGCCCAGACAACATATTGAACAATACATGCTTATGAAAATCTTGATTTGAATTGCAAAGAAAAATAACCAGGAATACCTATAAAATGGATTCTAAAAACATAGGTGTCAAAGAAAAAAGAAATAATAATTTGAGGTAATATTGATTTAGGAGAAGAAATAACTTTGTGAAAGATTCAGAAATTCGAATAATATACTAAATATTTACATGATATTTACAAGCTAGTTGTTTAGAATATTAATACATCAATAAATTCATAACTTAAAATAGAGATGTTGCACTTTAGACAATACAAATAAACAAATATAATTTTACAAAAAGTAAAACTTTTTGAAAAATAAATAATTTAAACAATCACATGCTGGTATTAAAATGATATAATGAAAGATTAATAAGTTGAAATAAAATATTTACTTAGAAAATAAAACCATATAATATCAAATAACCTGAAATATAGAAGAGAAATTTAAATATACAGTTATAGAAGTATAAATAAAATATTAGAAATAAGATTTTATTTCTCTATTGACTTAAACTAACTCAATGCAACATATTCAAAATTCATTCCCAATCTTTCTTTCAATCAAATTACTCTCATCCAATAATATATTTTATTGGACCAGGGATTTAGCTTAGTGGTTCTGGCACCTGCCTTGCAAGCTGAGGACCCGAGTTCGATCCCCGGTACCAAAAAAAAAAAATGTATATAAAATGTAAATGGTTCTTATATGAGTTCTGTAATTTATTTTTACATAACATTACAAATCTAAAGACATCTGGTGAAAGCCAAAGAAATAGGAGGCTGAATGTTATTTGCATGTCACATAAAGTTATGGTTTTAGCATGGTTGGCAAATATGCAGCTAAAAGATATCATCTTGGTAAAGTCACAGTATTTTAGTTTCAAAGTAACGCACAATGACTATTAATTTTGTTCATATACTGAGAATATATTCATCTCATTGATTTCAATTACAAAGAAATTATTAGATGATAATTTTTAAAATGAATACAGAAAGCAGCAAAGATCACACAGGAAATGGCATATTCAATAATGTGTGTTAATAACCAGTTATCTAGAGGAATATGCACAATACTTTCAATAATTGCTATGGTGTATCTCTTTGCTGACAGCTAAAATCTTGACATTACTATTGTTAACTCAAAACTTTTCATGTTTATCTAATGGAAGATCTATAGAAGTACAAGAATAATATCCACACAAAAAAATAAAATAAATGTATTTCATTCAAATCAATGCTATATCAAATTTTATTTTTATGGATCAAGTTATTTATTTTCTCTAAGTACATTTAAACAAGTAAATATCAAGTATATCAAATTAATCATGCAATGTCTAGTATATTTGCTCCTCTACATTTTTCTTTTTTTATCCACAAATTACATAAAATGGTATATTTTGCTTCCCTCTAAGATATTAAAATGGCATTCCCTACTTTACAATAACATTTGTCATTATGAAATATTTATAGTAGCTTATCTGACTATCTTATTAGGTAAATTTTAAAATAAATCTTTAAATAAATTTTTTATGTATCTTAAAAAATGGTTGAGAAATTACAACCAGAAAACAAAACAAATCATTGTGATTATATTACTGCTAAGGTCAAGACAGATGTGAAAATGTCTGCTAGTCCACAAACTGAGTAAGTTAAAGATCCAGAACTTAATTGACATGCAACTTAGCAAAACATAGAAAGACAGTCATCTATTATTAAAGTTTGGACATACTGGTGCAGAGAAAATGAATGCATTATGTAATATTCTGTGTATGAAACCTACCCCCTCTGGAGAAGCAAGACCTATCTTGTTGCTCCACCCTGCTACCCTTGTGATCTTCCCCTTCCAATCACCTGATGTCCTGTTGCCTGACCCACAACCTGACCAATTCTCAATTCTCATGCTACTCTCCCCACTGCACTGCCCTATATGAACCTCACCCTAGCTAGTCTCGCTGTCTCTCACCATTGTTCCAGACAGCCCTGCAGCTCTTTCCCCCAATTAAGCCCTGTCTCGGGGGCTCCTGTATTGGCTCAACTTCTTTCAATAATACTGTCTAGAACATAACTAAATTCAAATTTGGGGAGAAAAAGAATAGCCTGATATTAAAATTTTAAAAAACATGCACATTTTAAAATATTTTTATAATAAATTTCTTATAATAAATCAAATTCTGAGCAAAATGTTGCATATGGTCATTGGTAATTTTAATTAACATTATACCTTTATGCAATTATTAAAAATATTGAGATATATTTGAGAACAATTTTTAGTCCTCACATACTAGTAAAGGTGGTAAAACTATGAAAAATATATACAATTTCTTTTTACTTTAATTCACATAAAATCACCAATTAAATGTTAAACTCAGAAAGAAAGCATTTTTTTTGCTAATAAACAATTATGCATAAAATATGGGAAATTTTTAAATTTATTTCCTGGTAGCCTTCTGTGCTTTATAAAAATCATATTGACTATTAATTTCATATTAAAAACAAGGTTTTAAGTGGAATGTTCTTCAAACCCTGACAAATGTCAAGAAAATCAGCCATTGTGAGACTTTAGAAATTTTATTGGGATTAATTTATCATTTATTAAAATCACATGAATCAGGATTTATTTTCCCATAGATAATTTTGAGAGCAAGTCATTTGTTCACAGTTATATATACCTTTTTGTCACCAAACTGGCTCTGAAATATGCTTTTTCTGTAAGTCAGAACTGGAAGATATGTGTGTGTGTGTTTTATTTTTGTTAAAAATATTTTGACAACTGAAAGGAAGTTAGGACTTTTCTATTTCTATTAATTTTGCTATTTATTCATCACATCATCATGAAAAATGCTCAGAGCTAAACATTGTTAAAGTATTTGGCATTCATGAATAAGTCAGCTTGTAATAAGAGATTCGGGAAGTTGCCAGCAATGTCAGAAACAAACATTTGTAGTATTATTTTTGTTGTCTTATACTATGATCAAATTAAGAATTGTGTCAGGGCCAGGGATTTAGCTCAGTGGTTTCGTCACCTGCTGTGCAAGCGCAAGGACCCAAGTGTGATTCCAGGCTCCAAAAAAAAAAAAAAAAGAATTGTGTTTCATCCACAACTCTGCTTGGATTTACCGTTTCTGTATTCCGTGGGCAGAATTTAACAGTGTTAACTTTTGAGAGAAGTCAGTATAGACTCCATATAATGCAGACTGTTTCTGTAAGAAAATCTACAGTGAACTAAATAGTCTACAAAGATGTGATCTGTTTTTCTTTCCTTGAAAGTCAGACTGGCATAAAATAGTTTTGCTTTTTTATCAAAGTTAAAATACAGCAGAATCCTAAATTTTATTTAGAGACCATCTAAACAAAAACAGTTCCTCTGGCAGTCTTGTCAACTCTAACCAAAGGTTTAATCTCATGAACTTTAAAGTACCAAAAATAAACCTGATTTATGAGATTCTCCAATTGGCTCCCAGAGATTATTGGATCCAATCACTACCAGCATCAGTATTTCAGATTTAAGCACAAGCTGCGCTGAGATGCGAGAGCTCTCACATTTTCTGCTTACTTGCTTGTGCTTTTGAGTTTCAATGGCTGGTGCAAGAGAGCAGCAGTAGAGCAGCACATGAAGAAATTGATCAAATATCTAGAGACCAGGGCTTTGATTCTGTGATATGCTCTGAACAACTTACATTTATATGATTTCTTTCTTGATTGGTAAAATTTTACATATTGTATTTATTAAATCATACCCACACTATTATACAATGTCCTGAGAGGCAAATTCAGCTGCACACAATTAAAAACTCTCAATTTGTTCAGCAGACTTTTGCTTGTTTTAAGATTATTATTTAACTTCTTAGAGTATAATATTTCTCTGGTGCAAAGGATATGTTTGAGTCATTTGTAGAAAATTGGATGCACCTGATTGTTGCATGAAAGAAATCAGACAAACAAGCTTAAATATCACATGGATTTTCTTATATGAGAAAGCCCAAGTATAAGTAAGTTTTAGAGGAAAATAAGATAGATAATAGGATCTATTGCCAAACAAAATAAGGGGACCAAGAGACAGGTTGTGGGGAAAGAGAAGGTAGAGAAAGAAGATGTAAAACGATTTAAAATTTGTTGTGTGCATCTACCAACTCTCCAGAAGGAATGAAATTATTATCTACTCCAAAAATATACTAATAAAAATAAAAATTGAAAATGAAATAACAAGCTCTAAGCAAATATGTCTTATTTCTTCACTTAGAAACAGCAAAGAAATGAACAAAGAAATAAAATTTGAAAACTCCATAGAACTTCCCTAGGTAGAAATAAATTATAATCAGTACATCACCACTTTCTTAACAACATAGCAATGAAGATGCACACTAACCTCTCCTTTCTTTGAATCATTGTTACTTCTATTTTCTTTAACTAGAATCTTAATATAGTCTCATGTAACACTTCATTTTCTAAAAAGAAATCATTACTATGGTGATGAAAACAACTATTAATAAAAATATGGAGACTGGCCAAGATATTTTCTAAACACCTAGTGTGCAACATTTTCTTTAATTTTCATAATTATCTTTTGAAAAGGATATATCTTTTTAAAACAATGCCTGAAGCATAAAGGCATAATTAACTTGCCCAGGTTTGTAACAGTCAGATTCCAGTTTTTGCCTCTGATCTTGAAATGTTTTCTAGCACTATAGGAATTTCAGAATAGGATATGGAATTGTAGAATGTTAACACTGGAGAGGGATTATGAATGATCTAATCCAAAGTCTTAGTTTGCAAATGTGATATCTGAATCACATTCAAAAGATCATTCAACAAGTTAAATGATTTTTATGAGTGTCGTTTATATCCTTGTTCACTTTATAAGACCAAGGAGGGTCAATTGTTTTTCCTTGGGTCCCCAGGCTAACTTCCACACCGTGTAGAGATTCTCTGCATTTTATTATTGAATAAGAGGCTCAACACCCCAGAGTAACTTCCATTCTCCTGCAGGATTTAGGACTCACTGCTCTCCTCTGAGATGAGGGGCATCCCCTAAACTGAGCTGCCCCTGCCTCCTATTCTGAGGGAAATCTCATTCACAACCCATTTCTAAAAAGTATCTGTACCGAATTTTTGTCTTGTGTGAAGGAGGTACATATGTTATAAATTATTTTAGAGCCAATGACATGCATTTCATTCTCTTTTACAAGTGGCACTGTGTTTGCGGGGTAAGCACATGGAACTTGAAGTTAGGAAAACGATTTTAAGTTCAAGTATGAAATCTTAACTTCTAGAAGTCATTGAACTTTTCTATGCCTAAAGTGCTTTGTGTGAATAATTAACATAATGAAGTATCATAAGGGTAAAATGAAGACTAAACTAACAAATTTCTTATAAAAAATTACAAGGCTTATTATATTGTAGATGCATATAAATGTATTAATTTTTATTAATTATAATTGTTATCAATGACAATTTTATTATTAAACAATTTAATATTTGAATTTGATATGCTTATCTTCCTAGTTGATACTGATAAGAATAAACATGAAACAAACTTACTTCAGGTAAATATGTGTTATATGCTCTTTAGATTTGCAGTTTAATTTCCTAAAGTTAATTAGACTGTTGATTTTCTCAAAGTTCTATAACTTCTTTCTTGTGGTAATAAAGTGAATAACAAATTGGCCCATGAGTTTTTTTTAATATTGCTATGGATAAGGTAAGAACTTATACCATTATTGAGCTTTGCTGCTTTCCAAGATGAAATACCCACACAGATTGAGAAAAGCCTCGTGGATTCAGCCAAGTTGCATTCTGTCTGTAGTAAATCCATTATGTTGATATCATTCAGAGCAGGCACTTTGCCTTTGCTTTAGGGAATAAATCACTTACTTTTGCACCATTTAGAATTTTGAATTGTAGAACTTATAATGCACAAATTAACATGTCTCTCCAGGTTGTAGAAATAAGTTTTCAAAGGGATGAGTATTTATCCTTTTTTTTTTTGGTACTGGGGATCAAACTCTGGTCCTTGGCTTGCGAAGCAGGCTGTAGAAACACTAAACTAAATAGAACCTTATGTAGACATTTGCTTCCCAGTACTGTAACTGAATAAATAAAGATGAAGAATAATAAAACGAGTTGAATATAGGGTAGACAGCTACAGCATTACAAGTCTCTGCCACCAGGGAACATTTTTTATTATACAATAGCATCAAAATTTTGCTTCTACCAATCAGTGGGAAAAAGGCGATTTCTTGGTTTTAAGTTTGAATTTGATTAATTCAATTATTTCCAGATAGTTTGTAGCATTTTGTCATGTGAAAAAAAAATTCCAGAAAATAGCTCCTTACTATTAAGAAGAGTCCTCCTGAGCACTCCATGTTTGTTTCTCAATTATTGGAGACTAGAAGGGGCTGATCTTGAATGTCCAGCTGCAGGTGTGTAAATGCTGATCCTCAATTTTGCCATTTCACAGTTGTCAGGCCTTGAGCTGCTTACTTAATCTAATTTTTGTTAAGTTTAAAATTGTAAGTAATAATATCCCTCTTCATCAGATTGCTGTGGGATCTGAGGTAACATATATCAGTAATATTTAACCAATGGTATTCACTTAGTGGCTCATAGCTTCCTTAACATTTACACTGGAGCCTTTGGTAGTATCTCCTAATAATTTAAAATGCAGGTCTACATTTTCACTTCTTTACATATCAACATGATGTAATATGAACCTTAGGATGCTTAAAATAGGGAGATCGCATAATGGCTGAAACAGGACCAAAGACTCATTGCAAACAATTGGTCTTTTCCCAATACTTGTTAGAAAAAAAAATAAGTGAAGTCATTTTTGTCAATTCTTATTTAATAGATGAAAGATCAGTGCATTTAGAGAAAAGAGCTATCATCTAACCATCAGAAAAGCAATGTAGATCAGAAATTAATAGCTGAAAATTTTCAGTGAGAGAAGGTGTCCAAATTAGTTTTGTGTTTTTTAGTTTTCCATTTACAAATAATAAACCCAGGAGTTTAGCAAAAATATAATAGACCAATTTCCAGTTTGCATTATTTCAATTTTAATTGTTTTTATACAATGGGGTAATATTTGCCATAAAGAAGGATAAACTTGAGGCATTTGTAGGGAAATGGATGCACCTTGAGACCATAATGTTAACTGAAAAGATCAGAAAAACAAGCTTAAATTTGCATATTTTATCTTATATGAGAAAATCAAATTATTAATAAAGATTAAAATAAAAGATAAATATTAGAATCTAGGGAGACCAACTTTTCAAAAAGGGAAGGAGATGAAGAGATAGAAGTAGTGGGGAAGTGCAAGGGATAAAAAGAAGTTAAGGTGTGTTATATACATGCACCAACTCCCTGCAACAAATATAACCATTATGTACCGTGGATATGTACTAACAAAAATTTTTCAAAAAGATATATAAAAAAAAACAAAAAAGAGAAAATTCACCTTTCTATGCAGGATGGGTACACCTTTTTAATTCATTAAATTTATTGGTACATTTTAAGTATACAATATGATGATATGCATCACTGGGAATTTGTACCTTTGCATAATGTATCCTGGTTCTTATTTTTTCCCATTCCCCTGCCCTCCCTTCAACCCCTCTACCCTTCCCTATTTACAAAGACTTTGACTCTGTTTTTTCCTTTTCTCATTATTTTTTTTTCTTTCCTTTCTTTCATTTCCCCTACCTTTCCCACTTCTCCTTCTCCTTTGGACATTTTGTTACTATTTCACATAATATATTGTACATTTTTTAATCTTTAAGGGCACTACTGTGTTTCACAGAGTGATGTTTGCAAGGACAATAGTAAGATAGTTTTGTTCATTTGTGGCAAGAGATAAGTTTGCTGAAAAGATAATGGACAACACATAGAAAGAACAAGGTTTTAGAAAACCAAGTGGAAAAACTGTCAAGAACCAAAGGGAAGCAAACAGGAGCAAGGATTTCAACACAGGAAGAGTTTTCTTCATATTCAACAAAATTATTGTTAAGAATCAGTTGTTCTGCTTTTCTCTCATAGCCAGTAATGAACTTTCTGATTATGCAAGAGGAGGGTGCATGCCCACATCTTCAATTTCAGGGACTTAATACAGCAAACACCAATAGGGCCAAAGGGCACCTTGCATTCTCTGTTCCCACTTTATGAGGCCACTATTGTGTAGGTTAAGGAAATATTGTTCTTCTGCTAAGGAAAGCTTCTAAAGAAACCAGCATGAGCTGTTTTCTGAGGTCTCTCAGCCAGGGAGCAATCAGGACATGTGCAAAAGAGACTTTGTTTAGCCCCACACAGCTTTCCTTACAAAACTGGTTCACAGTGAGCTTAGGGGGCTGTTGTGCCTCAGTGCTCATCTATAAGTAATCGACCTCCTCCGGTGTCCTTTGTCATGTTCATGGGTGTTGTGTCTTGCTGAAAGTAGACTTGTCTGTAACCATGACATAGTGAACCTGGTTCAAAAAGGAATGGATTGAAATTGGAAGATAAAAGGTGCTGAGGACAGGTTTACAGATAAAGCAGGCATGAGCTGCCACCTGTCCTCAGTGGAATCACACAGAAAGCACTGAGTCAGGCCTGTGGTTTTGTCACATGAAGCAAAGGAGGTTTTGTCAACCAGAGAACATCACCAAGACTTGGGTCCAGGATGTAATGGAAGTCATTTATAGAAGCAGACATGTGAGCCCAAATATCTGTCATTGGTTTTTTAGTCCCACACAACTCCACCCTATATTTCTAAATTTCTGATTACTACTCTGGATGTAGTCTCCTAGAGCACAGCCTCTGGAACCTGGCAAGTAGCCACCTATCTGCAAGGTGCCTTCTCTGCCTCTCTCCCATGAAGAAAGCAAAGCAAACTCATAGAATCATTTCACTGTCCTTTGCCTGCTGCATATGTTGTTCAGCACATCGTCTCTAAATTTTTAAGTGCCAGACTTCTAAGGAACAAGATTAGCTACTATTCTCATGGCTTATGAAAGAATACAACTGTCCACAATATTAATGCTCTAAGTAATAAGATCAATCAGAAATCTGTGGGCCATATATACCTGCTTTCTATGGGTCCACTGATTTGAGATAGGGGAACATGTTGATAGCTAGCTAGCATGGAATCACACTTTTCTAAATTCTTCTATGCAACCAGTAAAAACAAAAACAAAACAAAAAACAATGCAACATATTGATAAAGTGCTTTGAATTTAAAGATTATGTTCTTCTTCTAAATGATTATGGTTTTGATCCACTCAATAGTTCCTCTTCAAACTCAATACGTTTACTTCAAAAATATTCAACTATGTACATCCCCAAACTATACATTTAATAGATTTATTTTTTTAATTTTTTGAACATTATAAATACTATGGCTTTAGGGTTAGTCAATATACTGTTTGTGATTTACTACAATATTGTGCTTCTTACAGTCTCTAATATATAGACATATACATATATATGACTCTGTATACACACATATGCATATACAGACATGTCTATACCTTCCTGCACTCTTTAATTCAGAATCTATAGTATTATTTTCTCCTGAGTGCATAATAGCTTAATTGTTCCTTGCCTTCTATCACCACTTATACTTCTGTTAAAATTTCCTTCCCTGTCACCTGTTGCTCATGTAGAAAACTTTACCCAGGTACATCTCCAGATGTGGTATCCATTAGATATAAGGTATACAGATTTTAACATTAAAATGTAAGGAATTTTTGCCAACACTTTTTACATTGGAACATTTAAACATTTTTGTCAGTGTAGTGGGGAGGGTAAGTTGCTAAACATTAATGTATCTGAAATAATTTTGTGTATTATATTAAGTATGAATTTTAGCTTTTTTCATTAAGATTTTGGTTTGTTTTCAAATCTTCTCCATGTATCTTAAACAATATCCTATGATACATTAATGTTTCAATTAGATGTGGAGTGATCTCTACCAAAAAATAGCGTTTTAGTGATATGTACTTCACAATTATGAGAAAGATAGTATTTCCCATTGTCAACAATTGCAAGGATTGACAGTCACTGAGGTTGTGTGCAACAGAGATAAACAAAAGCAAAATTTAAAAAATTATAAGGAATAGTAATGAAATACACTAATACAAAAATGTAAAATTATCTAATGATAATTGCAAGGAATATACTATTGGAAAATGTAAAATGATAAATTATGAGAATTAATAAGGACTCAAAATTTTTTGAGATCTGTGGATACCTTTCTGGACTCCGTTGCAATCGTTAATAAATGTTAAACTTTCTTCGTTGAAGAGCTTTTTTTTAAAGGCAACATCAATGTACTCTACTTTCATGCTTCTTCACCAATGTTTTGGCTCTTTTGGTTCTGGGTTATTCCTCCAAAACCTCACAACCAGTATATCACTGTAATACAGAGCATTTTTGAAATTGTAGTTAGAATTACGCTGCATTTTCAGAATGATGTTATGCAAATTATATAGTTATGAGTCAAAAATATCATACTGCCATTGTGCATTTATGTCATGATCTTTTAATAATGGTTTATGTGGTAAGGACCCGGGGCCCCCGCGAAGGAGGCCGAGCCCAGCCGAGCGCCCTCAGGCACGCGGTGCGCAGAGTTTCCGGCTCTCCTGCTGCTTCCAGGCCGCCGCGCCTTGGGCGCCTGGGCCTTGGCGCCTCCCCATCGGCGCCCCGGCCGGGCAGCGGGTGACGCAGACAGAGCATCGCGGCGAGCGCGGCCGAGCCTCCACCGCCGCCGCCCCGGGCCCCCGAGAGAGCGGCCTCCAAGCCTGCGCGCGGCCTCGGCCGGCGGCGGGAGCTCCAGCTGCGTTAAAGGCGGCTCCGAGGGCGTCGCGGCACCGGCCTTTCCCCAGCAGCCGGCGCCGGCCCCGCGGACGCCGAGGCGGAGGAAGTATTTGATGACGCATCACCTGGGAAGCAAAAAGAAATCCGAGAACCAGACCCTACCTATGAAGAAAACATGCAAACTGATCGAGCAAATAGATTTGAGTATTTATTAAAGCAGACAGAGCTGTTTGCTCATTTCACTCAGCCTGCTGCTCAGAAGACTCCAACCTCAACTTTGAGGATGAAACCAGGGCGGCCACGAATAAAAAAGGATGAGAAACAGAACTTGCTCTCAGTTGGCGATTACCGACACCTTAGAACAGAGCAAGAGGAAGACGAAGAACTATTCACAGGAAGCTCCAAAGCAACCAATATTTGTTCTCGATTTGAAGACTCTCCATCATATGTGAAATGGGGTAAACTGAGGGATTATCAGGTCCAAGGATTGAATTGGCTTATTTCTTTGTATGAGAATGGTATCAGTGGTATCCTTGCAGATGAAATGGGCCTGGGCAAGACTCTTCAAACAATTTCTCTTCTTGGGTACATGAAGCACTATAGAAACATTCCTGGTCCTCATATGGTTTTGGTTCCTAAGTTACACAATTGGATGAGTGAATTCAAGAGATGGGTTCCAACCCTTAGATCTGTTTGTTTGATAGGAGATAAAGAACAAAGAGCTGCTTTTGTCAGAGATGTTCTGTTACCAGGAGAATGGGATGTATGTGTAACGTCCTATGAAATGCTTACTAAAGAGAAGTGTGTGTTCAAAAAATTTAACTGGAGATACTTGGTTATAGATGAAGCTCACAGGATCAAAAATGAAAAATCTAAGTTGTCAGAAATAGTGAGGGGATTCAAGACTACAAATCGACTATTATTAACTGGAACACCTCTTCAAAACAACTTGCACGAGCTCTGGTCGCTTCTTAATTTTTTGTTGCCAGATGTGTTCAATTCAGCTGATGACTTTAATTCCTGGTTTGATATGAACAACTGCCTTGGGGATCAAAAGCTAGTAGAGAGGCTTCATATGGTTTTGCATCCATTTCTGCTTCGTCAAATTAAGGCTGACATTGAAAAGAGTTTGCCTCCAAAGAAAGAAGTAAAAATCTATGTGGGTCTCAGCAAAATGCAAAGGGAATGGTGTACCCGGATATTAATGAAGGATATAGATATACTGAACTCAGCAGGGAAGATGGACAAGATGAGGCTATTGAACATCCTGATGCAGTTGAGGAAATGCTGTATTCATCCATTCCTCTTTGATGGAGCTGAACCTGGTCCACCTTATACAACAGATATGCATCTAGTTACCAACAGTGGCAAAATGGTGGTGTTAGACAAGTCGCTCCCTAAATTAAAGGAACAAGGTTCACGAGTACTAATCTTCAGTCAGATGACAAGAGCATTGGACATTTTAGTAGATTACTGCAAGTGGAGAAATTATTAAGTACTGTAGGTTGGATGGACAGACACCACACGAATGAGAGACAAGATTCAATCAATGCATACAATGAACCAAACAGCACAAAGTTTGTTTTCATGTTAAGCACACGTGCTGGTGGTCTTGGCATCAATCTTGATACTGCTGATGTAGTAATTTTGTATGGTTTAGATTGGAATCCCCAAGTAGATCCCCAGGCTATGGACCGTCCACATAGAAATGGACAAACCAAGACTGTCTGAGTGTTCC
Organism: Heterocephalus glaber; assembly: GCF_053883595.1. NCBI lineage: Eukaryota > Metazoa > Chordata > Mammalia > Rodentia > Bathyergidae > Heterocephalus > Heterocephalus glaber. The sequence continues at coordinate 1,462,349 of NW_028258491.1, forward strand.
GCTTTATAACTGATAACACCATAGAAGAAAGAATAGTGGAATGTGCTGAGAGGAAACTCAGACTGGATTCAATTGTCATTCAACAAGGGAGGCTGTTGGACCAGAATCTGAACAAAATTGGGAAGGACGAAATGCTGCAGATGATTCGACATGGGGCAACACACGTATTTACTTCAAAGGAGAGTGAGATCACCCATGAGGATATCGATGGCATTTTGGAAAGAGGGGCAAAGCAGACTGCTGAGATGAATTAAAAGCTCTCCAAAATGGGTGAAAGCTCGCTTAGAAATTTTACAGTGGATACAGAGTCAAATGTGTATAACTTCGAAGGGGAAGACTGTAGAGAAAAACAAAAGATTGCATTCACTGAGTGGATTGAACCACCCAAACGAGAGAGAAAAGCTAACTACGCTGTGGATGCGTATTTCAGAGAAGAGCTTCGTGTTAGTGAACCTAAAGCACCCAAGGCTCCTCAACCTCCAAAACAACCCAATGTTCAGGATTTTCAGTTTTTCCCCCCACGTTTATTTGAATTACTGGAAAAAGAAATTCTGTATTACAGAAAAACTATTCGGTACAAGGTACCTCAGAGTCCCGACCTCCCCAATGTGGCACAGGCGCAGAAAGAAGAGCAGCTCAAAATCAATGATGCAGAGCCCCTTAATGACGAGGAGCTAGAGGAGAAGGAGAAGCTTCTGACACAGGGCTTTATCAATTGGAATAAGAGAGACTTTAACCAGTTTATTAAAGCTAATGAGAAGTGGGGTCGTGATGATATTGAAAATATAGCAAGAGAAGTGGAAGGCAAAACTCCAGAAGAGGTCACTGAATATTCAGCTGTGTTCTGGGAAAGATGCAGTGAGCTCCAGGACATAGAGAAGATCATGGCACAGATTGAAAGGGGAGAGGCAAGAATTCAGAGAAGAATAAGCATCAAAAAAGCACTTGATACGAAGATTGGACGGTACAAAGCACCTTTTCATCAGCTCCAAATATCATACGGTACCAACAAAAGGAAAACCTACACAGAGGAGGAGGATCGTTTTCTGATTTGTGTGCTTCACAAGCTTGGATTTTACAAGGAAAATGTCTATGATGAATTGTGGCAGTGCATCCGCAACTCTCCTCAGTTCAGATTTGATTGGTTTCTTAAGTCCAGAACTGCGATGCAGCTCCAGCGGCGGTGTAATACCTTAATTACATGGATTGAAAGAGAAAACATGGAGCTGAAAGAGAAGGAGAAGGCAGAGAAAAAGAAACGAGGGCCAAAGCCTTCAACACAGAAGCATAAAATGGATGGAGCACCTGATAGTGGAGGAAGAAAAAAGAAGCTGAAACTATGAATGCATATTTGTTTCATAATCACTAGCTTTAAAGCAGTAGTTCTTTCATTTATGGGTCTTCACAAGATGCACAGTACAATGCTCCATTGTTATGTCATTCGGAGACATCAGGTTCATCTGTTTATTGAGCTAGAACTATAGTATGTACTTTCACTTTTTAAATGGAACAGCTGTGCTGAAATTTATCATTAACACTTGAAGTAATAAAATAGGCTTCATTTATTAATAAATGTTTCATTTGATTTATTTCTCTATTATAGTTCCATCTGTGAAGATTGTGGCTTTTTATCAGCCATCATTTTTACACTCGTAAGACTTGAAAGCAAGCAAGAAAGTAAAAAGTTGCAAATAACAGTTGTCCCTTCAGTCTTTATTAGTCACGTAATTGTTTCAACTCACTTTGCCTTTGCAAGAATTTGGGTATATTTGTAGTACTGTTGAGTCTCATCTGGAAAGATTATGTAAATGGGATTCTTCTTGATTATTATAGAATAGGGGGAAAGGCAAAACAAATTATAATTGATTTCTATGCACATTTGTGTTATGCTATTTCCTTGATTGGTTCTGAAGTGAATATGCCCTGTTATGTTGGAAGAATGGCCTTTTAGTTGTGACAGCCAAAGACATTTAGTATTTTCTGGTTCTTTAAGGTGTTACACCATTTTGTAAAAGGAATTTTTTTTAAAGTATGTGGTAAATATTTTGACAAATGACCTTCTGAAGTAGCCACAACTTAGAAGGATGTCAGAACTAAAATGATTTTTTTTCTTATAGGGAGACCCAGCCAAAATAAGGTGTGAATTTGTCACACTATTAAAATTGATAACAACTTGTATCTCCTCCCAGTTTATAGTATTTTTGAGTTAATAGAATAAATGAAAATTTTATTATATTATATTTAAATTTTTTTAATATTAACAGCAAGACTGAGTATGATTCCAGTTTTTATTTTCTATGGAACAGATTTGATAAACTGGAGACCCAGAAGCAGGAATACCCAAATCGAAGTGTTAGGATTTTAGCTGTACCAGAAGCCTTTCATGTGCTACACATAATTTGTATAAGGTTTTATATGTGCAAACTGGGTACACAAACAGTTCTCATTTTTCTAATGGAATGCAATAAATGTAGCATCATGAATAAATATCTTTTATAATGCTTAAAAAATAATAGTTTATTTATAGTTTTCTCCATAAAAATTTGGAGTATCAGTTGTTAGATCTATTTTCCTAATGATGTTGTTTCTAATAAATTCTTGCCTTTAAAATGTTCTTTGTACCAAGGCAAGGTGGTGGTAAATCCCCCTAATTCCAGCCCTCCAGGAGTCTAAGGCAGGAAGATTGGGAGTTTAGTCCAACTTGAACATTTTAGTGACTCATCAAGACATTGTGTCACATACACAAACCAAAAACTGGGGAGTCTGATTTAGCTCAGTGTGAAGTTGTTTGGTTCCTGAATCAGTCCACAGTACTACAAGTACTTCCCCACCAAAAGTTACCTGAGTTAACTATAAATATTTTCTGCAGCAGTAATAAATGCCACTCATTTTCTCATTTTGATGCTCTATTTAATATCTTATTCTTTTAGTAATTACATATATATAATATAATATATAATATAATATATATTTTCATTTTTCTAGCTACTATCTCCAGTGAATTGTGCCTTAGGTTTGGTGACATTTTAGGTAAATTTAAAGAGAATATCATGAATCTGCTGCTTATCAGCCTTGATTGTAAGTGGTAAATTTATTGAGCAACCCACTTTCTGGTCCCCCTTCTGCCTCTCTTAAGACAGAAGCTTTCTTTCTCTCAATAAACTTTTCCTACTCTTACAAAAAATGTAAATTTATTTTTTCTTATCTAAGATTTTGGTTTAACCTCTAAATAAAATATATCTAGCTTGCCTTGAGCCACTAGTTACAAAAAGAAAGACAAGTTAAAAAATCTCTTTGCTGTAATAAATCTTTTGAACAAAAATACAAGGAATTCAGTGATAAATCTTTGACCATTAAATTGCATAAGAACATTAAAGATGGCTCTCCATTATTTTTGAAAGCGTTATCATTTCACCTTTTTTCAATGGCAAAATTCCAGCGTTAATGTTGCTACTTCTGAGAGACATTTACCAAAGTTAATACCCAGTAGGTCTTGTTAACTATAATAGTTGGCATGTTTTTTTAAATTGAAGTCAGATAATATAGAGAACAATTATTACTGAAGGAATAAGAATAATTAATGAAGATTATACTGAGGGAAACAAATTGATGAACCTATGGTGAAGAAATTAGGACCCCTCTGGAATTTTTTGTAGTTAGTGCAATGAATTCCTTTGAAAATTATGTATTCCTTTTTGCATTGGGGAAAATACAGGTTCTTAATCAAAATGTTTCCTAACTATGTCATTTCTTATTCACTCTCAAGAAAAATCAATTAATTAGAGACATTCAATAAATTAGAATATTGTTTATTCTGTTATGTAAAAAATGCACAAAATGTCTTAGCAACAGATGCCTGTAAAAAGCATATGTTTTCAAATGTTCTTAATTTGTAATTAATTACATACATTTGCTTTCACAACACAAAGCTTATTAGAGAATAATATTAGCACTGTTCCATAAATGATATTCATAAAATAGTTTCTGTCTGAAAAGGGGTCTATTCATTTATAAAACTGACAACTAAAGCTTTACAAATGTTTTAAAATATAGTCAAGACTTTCTACTCATTTTTTAATGTTTTTGTCCTCAATCATTTTTGAGTGCAGGGTTTCATAATTTTTTCCATTCACCAGGCCAATAATGATAAAACTATTTGTTCTAAAATATTTTATTAGCACAATGAAAAATTATAAATGAGTAACTGGAAATTGTAAATCCTATTACATTGTTAATGTGTCTTTTAAATAAAAATAATTAGATACTTTTAATTCTGAGCGTCAGTATATCTTTGATCTCAAAGTTCTTTTGATTTTTGATTTTAACAATGGAGACTGCAATAATTTATGCAATAAAACCATGCATGTGTAAAATACATCAACACAAGCAAAAATAGACTGTTTAATATGTAATTCAAATACTATCAGACACTTAATTCACATAAAAAGTATTTGTTCAAAGTTCTTTATATACAAAAAATTATACTAGAATAAATGCAATGAAAATATAAATATATAGCCCACATCTCATAACCTGAATGTCCTCTCAAAGATTTCTCAGTTGTGCAGTCAAGAGTATAATTTTCAGGACTAGAGTTTATCCATTCTGCACCTTTCAGGAAAGTCATTATCTGCACTATTTCATAAGGTAACCAGAAGAAAAATTTACAAATAAATAAGGAAAAGCAAAGAAAATGTTGCACAGACGTGCAAACCTCTTCAGAGATATCACTAAGTTAAACAATAAGGCACTGAATTTTTTAAAAGAGCAAAGACACTGAATATAAAGTTTTCAGTAATAAAGACATAACAGACAAGGTAGGAACCTTATCCCCCATCATATTTCCACCCATATGAATGGATCCTTGTTCTTTAGTTTAGGAAAATATTTGTAACTAAGAACATGTCCTTTCCCCCCTTATTATACCACAGTGTCATGAAATACCACTGGATAGGTATAAGTGTCAGAAAATTACCTTCCCCTTCCTTGTTTGTTATGGCTATTGACCCTTTACCCTATTTCTAATGGAATCATTAGCGTGTGTGTGTGTGTGTGTGTGTGTGTGTGTGTGTGCACATGTGCATATGATCATTTCATCAGATGACAAAAGAGAAGTTAGTCAGAGGCCTGAGTGTGCACTAGAATCAGCTGATTCAGGGGCTGGTAATCAATATTGTTCAGAATCAGAATCTTTGGAAACAGGGAAGATTAAAGCCTCTGATGAAAAACTATGTGGGTAGAAGCAAAAGCCACTGATTTCCTTGCAACCTAAAAGAATTTCCAGGATACATGACAAAAAATGCTGTCTGCTCAGATATGCTAGTTATTTTAAGAGGTAGATGATCCTGGGAATAGAAAACAATATAGAATTCTCTTAACTTCAAAGCCTTTTCAGTTTAAAGCAAATGTATCCATATAATTTAAAAGTCTCAACCATTAGGGAAGCCTGTATCATTTTTTAGGAAATATACATAGATGATAATTAGACAGATAGATGATAGATAGATAGACACATGGATGGATGGATAGATAGATATATTACTATTTCTTCAGGTTCAAAAATTACACAGTAACACATCCTAAAAATAAAATAAATCTTTAATGAATTAAAAGAGTTCTTTAGAGAAATATATATATATATAAAAATATGTCTAGATCCATAGATATATATATATACAGGTATATATACCTGTATATATAGCTGTAAGCCACAAAGATTTTGATCAATGAATATTAAGGTAAAATACCAGGTTTTTATTTTTATGGGGTAAATGCTATAGCATATCCAGCTTGTCTTCAGTGGTAACATACTCACATGTTATTTACAAATGTCTCCTGACCACGCCCAGGTCATACCAGACACCACCACCAACAACAACACAAATTTATATTTCTCCTTGTGATGTGATTTTGTGGAGCCAGTTCTTGGATGCTGCCTGATAAAAGAGGGCAATAAAAATCTTTTCATTTTTTCCTCCTGAGTTCTCCACCACTTCTGTCCAAGCTGTAGAGGGTAGTTAGGGCACAAAGGAGTCTGGGCCCACGAACAACAAATATAAAAATGACAAGAATGTATTCAGGTCAAGGTTCATGGTCAAGGGAGACAGCGGGCCAGTTTCCAAGACAAAAATCAAGCAGTGTGTCTTAATTATTTTTCTCATTGCTGAAACAAAATACAGATACTCAGAGTTAAAGGGGGAAAGATTTATTTGGCTCACAGTTCATAGAGGTTTCAGTCTATACTTGGCTGGGCCTGAGGCAGGGTGGAAGAGGGCAACAGTTCATGGTGGACAGACAGCAAAGCAACAAGACGGGGCATTAGCTTTAGATAGTAAGGTGATAAGGTGGTGTGCAGGTGACCTTTTAAATTGGGAAGAATGGATGAGCCTTACATAAAAATTTTGCTGCAGCCTTGGGGCCATCTATGGAGAGCAGGGTGGCTATAACTAGAATTCCCAGGTTGTCAGTGTTAACCCTTTTATTGCCACTGTGGATTTAGTACTCAGGTTAGTCCCTCAGTGGCGGGACTGGCTCATCCCCATTAACAATCTCTTCAATACCTGGGAATGAGGGTGCTGGAAGACTTGGACGTGCACTGACTCTGTCATTTGGGTAGTCCATGGGGAGGTCCAGATTCCCACATCTCCAGACTGTGATTTTAGGGGCCGTCTGGCCAGTTTCTGTGAGCCATGGTATTCACTCTGAGAAAATCTGAAGGAGATGGCACACAGGGTCTATGTCTTCAGTGAAACCCCAGATTCAGACTTCCTCCCACCACAGAACCCCAGGAATTGTTGCCTGACACTATATTCAAATCAAACACTGTTTCATGCTATCCATTCACCCTAGGCAGATTCTCTCAGCCCAGAATCAGGCATTCCATGAGCCTGGAGCTGGGGCCTTTCTCCCCATCTGGTGCTGTTAAATTTTCCATGGCCCTACACTAACTATTAGGGCTGGTGTCGGCTTCCTCCCTGAGCATGGTTGCAGTTCCATCTTGGAGTGATAGAGAAGGTAGGGGTGCCCTCCACCTAAACAGATGGAGACACTCAAGATGGCCACCTACCTGAATTCTGCTTACTCCATTTCCTGTTTGCTCCACCTGTGGCTTCTAAGATGGCTTCCCAGTCAGACCCTGTCTAAATCGGAGAGACAAGATGGGACTTTTCATTACTGTCTCTCTTCATGTGGCTGTGCTGTACTGAGATCTCCATTCTGCTTAGGCTGTAACTCTGTCCAGGAGCAGAGTCAGTGCTCTGGAGGGAATGCTAGTTTTTCTCTTTACTGTTACATTGGAGGGCAGTTCCCCTCCCACACTGAGCCAGATTTTTCAGTGCCAGAATGTGTTGCTTCAGTTAATTTAGTTGTCTTTCTAGACAACAAGATTTCAGGGTTTCTCTGTGGCTAGCTGGAGATCTTGCTAGCTCTCTCAAGATACAGCCCCATGATTTTCTATGGAACCCCTGTGGCCCACCAAGCCTCTTGCATTGGGTAAATATTCCCAAGGAACTCCTGAGTGCAAGCTACATCCATCCTACAGTCATCAGAAATTTGATATTGCTATTTTGTTTTATTTGTGTGTGCATTCTATTTTTCTTTTTGTAACAATTTACATTCTTTTTTTTTTTGTACCAGGGATCCACTGAGCTAAATCCCCAGCCAATAATTTACACTCTTAATGGCAATAAACAAGGGGTCTTTCTTCTCGATGTCCTCATCAACACTTTCTGTCATTTGATAAAAAATGATATTCCCAGCTATTAGATGATGTGGCTTTGTCATTTTCCTGAAGATTCTTAATGTTGATTATTTTTTCATGTAACTGACAGTCATTTATGTCTTCCTGGAAGAAATATTATTTAAAATTTTTATTATTTATAATATGGTATTATTGTATTTGCTGTATAGCTGTCCTTAGCATATATATATATATATATATATATATATATATATATATATATATATATATATATATGGAGAGAGGAGCTAGAGGGCTTTGACACCACTGGCCAAGCCAGCTGAGTGAGAAGTGGAATTCCAAGGAGAGGTGTTCTGCTAAGACAGAGTGGTGATGTCCTCATATGTTCTTTCCTCTCCATTTCATCTTTATAAACCACATGGATATGCATGTTGTTAAACAAGTGAGAAGTATAGCCTAATATTAAAGACATAAGTGGAAAGAAAGAAAAAGTGAATCTTTTGTGTCTCTCAGTCCCCATTGTCAGATTATGCTACACATGAAAATCACAAGGAGCAAGGTGAACAGTAAAAGATTTGAGGAGTAAAATAACATGATTCAGTTACCACAGAGAAAGTTATATTTGAAATAAGAGAGAGATGAATGATGAACATGGATAGTAATGATGGGAAGAGTGCTGATCCCCAAAGGCAGAGAGGATGAGGAGGAAGCACGGAGGAAGAGTGGCCAGGTGGCTTGGTCCCCAGACCTCACCCAGAGATAGAAATCACAGGGAAGACCTGATCCACTCACAGAAACCCTGATTACTTAAGAAGCTGTCCCTTAAGGAGCAGAACATCGAATTTAGCAATGCATCATGTCAGTGAAGCCAAGATGCCCTAGCCAAGGTCTATTTCCCAAAATACATTATGGTTGACTTGTTTTGTTTTGCTGTAGGAGTATGTTATACATCAATAAGATCATAGTTCACCTTCAAATCATATTTAAATGTGACTTATTACCATGAATGATAAAATCAGATATCAATTTCCTTCTTGTATCCTGCCATACACATTCTTCTAATTTTTATGCATTTTATTCTACAAATAATTTAAACATCACAATGCATTATTATTACTTTGCTTTACATAGCTGTTACTTTGAGGAAATTAAAAAATGAGTTAAAAGTCATATTTCTGTTTTGCATCTGTACACTCATTCAAGTGCTTTATATTACTTAGCTTACATCAAATTTTCTCTCTGATATCATTGTCCATCTGTCCTAAGAAGTTTCCCTTAATAGCTCTTGTTGTGCATGTTTGCTGGTAATAATTACGTCAGCATTATTAGTATGAAAGTGTTTTATATTGCTTCAGCATTTCAAATGTGTTTTTACTGATTTAAGAAATGTGTGTTAAAAGCAAAGAACAATAGCTGTGTGACACTTTAATAACATAAATAAAAATTGATCTAAGACCTTATTCTTTTTAAAAGAGGGCATGTACAATGATTTCTTCATAATATATAAAAAGGTAAGAAGTATTTATTAGACCCTGCTTATTGTATTGTAGTGGATTTTTTAATCTGATGTATGAAAAACCTTAAATGAAAATACTTTCTCACACCCAAATTCAGAGTTCCCATGCCAGCTGCTTCACATTTGTCAGGATATGTACACAATAATAATTAAACCATGGTAATAAAATTTTGATTTTATCAAACAGTAATCAATTTATTTCTTAGAAATGTTGTACTCTTTAGTCATTATGTAATATGTTACAGATTTTCTGATCGATATTAAACACATAGCCGAGAACAAACCATATAAATCCTCTTTGGGGAAAGTTCTGAAAGGATAATGATTGGCCTGAGCTGAGAAGTCTAAAATCTTCTCATGTAGTAAGGAGAAGGTTCATCACTGAGATGTACTGGAGCCATAGCTAATTCACGGAATGTCACCGGCGACCTCGATGATAAACTGTGGCTCCTGAGTGCTGAATTTATCAGGGCAGTGTGTGCCCCATGGAACTCTGCTCTCCTCAAGAACAATGGAACAATGCCAGCTCTGAGAGCTCTCGGCTCCTTTCAGCCTACCTGGATCAATGCCCCATGAAAGTGGACTGTGTGTATTCATAGATGAGAGCATTGGGCCACAAAGTAGAAAACAGAAAGGCCTGGTGAAGGGGCTCCGGCAGGTTTCTTCCCTCCATGTAAATGTGTCCCTTTGTGGGGATGCCCTTTTGATTGGCTGAGGTTCTTCCTCAGTGTACAGGGGGTCAACACACAATGCGAAACAGCATATGGAAAACCGTTTCAGAGGCCTCAGGAAAAAGGTGTGGCTTTTTATTAACATTCAATACACAAATGCAGCTGTCATAAACCAGAAAAAACTGGGTTATTTGTTATCCTTTGAATCAAATACATATATTTTATCTAGTTCGGCAATTGTCACCACCAGCAATGCTCTGCTATAGTAGATATGTTTCGGATTCCCTTGGTTGGGGTTTGTTCTTTACTCCTCTCCTTCTGATCCTAGATCTTTCTCACTCTCTTTCCTTTCCTTTGTCCCAGATGAATTAAGAGTAATGATGGAGTCAACTCCTAGGGCTCCTGATTCATAAAATGTTTATTCTAATCCAACCTACAATTATATGTATTTGTATGTAATTTTCACATATGTCACCTAATGTGAATATATATACATATATATGTTTTTCTCTCAGAGGTAAGCAGTGATGATATCATTTTCATGGATTGAAAATAAAATATAAAAAAACCTCTGACTTCTTAAGCTCTAGATTTATGCTAAATAAATTTACATTTTTAAATGACCTCCACATGTATTTTGGTGTAGTACTTCAGATGAACGAAGCTGGTGGCACAAATATATTTCTAAAGTTTGAAATATTTGAAGTGTTTTCAAAGATAAAATTTGAGCTGATGCAATTAAAAATTAATATTTTAATTTTTAAAAATTGGAATGGAAACAGCTTTGATCCCAGCCTTTGATCTGCACCTCGCCCTCCCACCACCCTCTGTCCACCCTGCTTTCTGAATGGACTCCCACCCGTCTGAGCCAACACTTCTTCCCACTCTCCGTTGGAGGTCATTTTTTCAATGGGATTTCCCCTATTCACAAACTCTCCCCAGCATCTCTAGTTCGTGATTATCATTACATACAGTGTGACATACTACTTCTTCTATTGGTCACTATCCATCTTCACTACTGTGTACAAAAATATCACAAGGGGAAGGAAATTTTGGAAGTGATTTCACTGCCACCCAGTGTGCAAAACTGAGGGCCATGGCAAGGGTCCACCCATCTCTGCGGCACTCATACACAATTGTTAGTGTATACACAGTTTCACACATACCGCATCTACCTGTGTGCCTGTCTTCCTGAGGACAGGCATACAGTGATAGCATCACAGATGGCTTTATGAAGCATCCAGAATGCAAGTCAATCCCATTCCCCATCTGGAGCAGGACACAGCCTGAATAATGACTGTGTCATGAACCCACCGAGGCTACAAGTACTGGCCTCAGTGAGCAGATCAAGAGAACAACTGGAAGGAAAGGCTCATCCAAGACAGAGCATTGCCTCCTGCATCATCCTGGCTAAGAACATCTATCTGGGTAATTTCCCCCATGTCCCTAGGGCCAGTTTTATTGTTTTGTCACATGGTATAGACCTAAATATGGGGCCCAGAATTCTCATGTTTAAAAAAATCACAGCTACACCCCCCACTGAGGGAGACTTCCTTTAGTCACAGTCAAAATGTTGCAGGAAATGATTCTGTTTGAAACAAGTCTGCTGTAACATCCACAGCTTTAGTAAGCTACTGTGGCCAGATGTGTGTGATCCCAAGTGCTCAATGTCAAGGCAGAAGAATGTGAACAAAGGTTTTCAGCTGAGTTATGAGGACTATGACTGGGAAGGCAGTGCATTTATACACAGTAAACAGACCTGGATAACAGCAATCCTCTGCAGTTTTAAGTTCTAAAATGTCCCTGAGAGGAGTTCTGCATTCAGATGGAGGGTGTATCATTATGGGTCATCATGAATCATTGTGGACAGGAAGCAGCAACATTTCTTTTGGTTGCTGTGTCTGTTGCTGCGCCAGCAGCTGAAAGGAGAAATGCAGGAGAAGATTCCCCAAGACAGGTCATCTTCACATACTGCTTTCTCTGGTATTTCATTGTAACGAAGTAACAGGCAGACATTCAAGCTGGAAGAGGAGTGGGAAACACAATCCAGCATTATAGAGATGAACAGAAATAAAAAATAACTAAATTTCTTTAATGATTATCTGTCTTCAGCCTCATATTATACTGCACAATGTAATTATGTTGGGCAAGGTGAGCCAGTGAACAAAACAAGAAGAAAAAACAGCATGATTAGCCTGCATCATAAGAAAAGAACCTCTTTGAAATAAGATTGATTTATGAACATGAGATAGTAAAGAAAATAGTGAATACTTTTTAGAAAATGTTTCTGTTTTAGAAGAAATATTACAAGGATGTTTGCTCAGTTGGTTAATATTTAGAGAATAGGATCTACATGATTTGATGAACAAATACAGAAGATTGTTAAAAAGAAATATAAACAGATTACTATGTCAGAGTTCCTAAGCAATTGATTTTATATGTGGTAGAGTTGAGAATCAAACAGAAGAATGTTTGGGAATAGGTTCTGTGTTAATTCTTTGGCTCTTTTACAATATTTACACTACTCAATCCTACTTCTAGCTACTGTCTTCCCCTACAGTGATGACTGCAATCTCATCTGAACCAGTCTCTCTGCTTCCAAACTTGATCATAGTAAACTATATTTTTTATACATATGACTATTCATTACATTTTACCACTATCAACAGAAGCAAACAGTATAAACCTTTAGAGTTTTGTAGAGATTTAGCATATGGGTATAATTTGCTAAAGAGAACAAGAAAATCCCATGGGCATGGCTTAGTACCAGGAAGTGAGCATTCACCAGATATCAGAACACACTGGCATGACTCAAGGACTGCACACCAAGGAGAAAGGTTTCAGTTGTTACACAAAAGTAAAATCATGTGTTATGGGTCAATTGGAAGTTGGATTGGTGAGAAGAAAGCATGCATTAGAAATGTTTAATGTTGCCTGCAGGAATAATGCATTACTTTTCATAGGATGTCACTAAAAGGTGACCTCAACATGGGGCACATGTTCTGTGACCAATCCATGTGGACAGATTCTGTGATTTCTAAACAGTTTAACACAATGACTTACAAAGTTGCCTGTTTGAGTGTCAAATAAATAAGTTAAAAAAATCTGAAAGCATGAATTGCTTACTTACATTTTACATGTTCTTAGCAAAGCCTAATAATAGCAAAATAAAAATTCATTAAATCTTCTCTCCTATTACTTATAAATACATAATGATGTCATTTTCCACTTTTACCTATAAAAAACAGAGTTATGGTGTATTTATTGTTTTCCAAACTTAGTTTTTATTCTTAGGCCAATTGAGATCAAAATATTCAGTGAACTTTAATTAGAATTACCAGAAATTATACCCCTCAAAGACAGTATTTTAAAGTTATTAAACACCAAATATCAGACCCTCAAAGAGAGTTGGAACTCTATCTAATATTTTGAAATAAACATGATTTGTTTTCATCACATTCACCCCAGAAACACAAATATCTTCTACTTCAAAGCAATCATGAAAAATGTGAGAAATTAAAGGAAATGTAAGGCAATGGGCTGAGCATGTGTCTAATGATGGTACCAAGAAACACAATTTTTGAAAAGTTAAAATCAAGAGAATTATAAAAAGTAAGACAGGTAAGAAACTGAAGAGTAGAAGAATAATTGAGGTAATTGAGAATTACTTTTCAAGAAGATTCTTGTGCTGGGATAGTATTCAGAAAAAGAAAGTTGCAGGAATTATATTCCAAGGAGTGACTGTAGGAAGCTGTCATTTGTTTTGGAGGAATTGTTTGGTAAAACACAAAAGTTAATTGCAAACTCAGGGAGTTAGCATGCAATTTAGAAGTGACAAGGGAGAAGACATCCCCACCAGAAAGAAATTATATTTCCTTTATAAAGAGCACTAGTGGTTTCAAGAGTAAGTAGAGTGCTCGCTGAAAGTTGCTCTAGATGTTAACCTATTTAAATATTTAAAGATACAATATGTCAAGGCACAAGATGTAACATTAGCAAAAGTAAAAAGGTAAACTGCTGTCACTATATGGGTATTCTATCTCTTAGGATTACTAATTTGAAAATAATGATTCAAAATTATATCAAACATCTGAAGTGATAAAAGATATAGTGGTCTTAAATTATTTGACATATCTGTGTAGTTTCATTAAATTGAGTTACAAAGTTAAATTAAGGTTTCTAGAATCTGAAATATATAAATTTCTCATTTATATATTGTTAATAATAAGGCTAAACATCTCTATTTTAAAAATATAATGAGTAAAAATGTGGTATTTTAATTTAATATATTTTTATGTTGTTAATATAGGAAATGTTGCCATCATAGGTTAAATCATTCCTATAAGAAGTAATAGATAGTACCTTCTGGTGGAGAAAATATGAAGCAATTACTTTATTTTCAAATTATCACCTCCATAACTTAGAGACAACACTTAGTTTAACTTAAATGGCTCATGTTCTGTTACTTCTTATGTGACCCAAATCAAATGAGACTGTAAATGTGTCAAAAGTTTCACACAATATCTCACTATTTACTATATATTTTCTTATTATTTTGATTTTTTTCATGTAAATATTTATTTTATTCTTTAAAAATTATCAAAATATTATGAAGATTGAAAAGAGTAAAATGCTACAGGGTTACATGTTTTAGCAGTATCTATTTTAATCCTACAAATACAATTAATGCAACAACTTGTTTTAATCTTTTCTTTAAACCTAAAGACTTGTGCATGTGAGGCAAGCTCTCTACCCCTGAGCTACATGCTCAATGCTTTATATTTCTGATTTTATCTTGAGATAGGTTCTCACTAAGTTGCTCAGGCTGTAATGCAATCTTTGACGTTGGAAATTCAAACTTTACTTTCTCCATTTTCCTGTCCTGCAGAATATAACTAATTCTGATGGAAATTTCTCCTTTTAATTCAAAGCCACAAGTGGAGTCACATAGGAGAACAGAGACCTATTTATATTCATTACCAAATGAGTCATGTGATAGAATGTCAAAGCAGAAAAGAAATGTGTATACTCTCATACCAGCTGTGAGGGCAAATTTGTGATTTAAACTTGTAGATTAGTAATAATCAGACATATTTATCACTATGGAAGACAGGGCAATTAGGACAGGAATGCCTGGACCAGTGATTGACACATGCAGTGGAATAAACAAGACAACCCTATAATATGGGGCAGGACACCAAACCTCATTCCACCAGCCACAAGTGAGGGAAAACTAAGTCTTTATTTAATACCATGATGTGAGAGATTAAAATTCTATATGTAACTGAAAATAAAAAGTCCCCTCTCGAAAAAAAATGCAGCATTTGAAACTTAAAGAGTAAATAACATTTAGAAAGAGACAGGAGCCATGTATGGAAGTTACTCACAGTCTAGAGGTTAAGAAAAGGGGAGAGAAGAAGCTGGGACCTTTATGATTTCCCTGAGGACAAAGCTTATATCTTTTCTGGCTTTGGAAGTCTGAATACCACGCTTAACTATGAAGTTATTCATACGAGTAGAATGTAAATCTAACATGAGTTCATTGTCAAACTATTTATTCATCAAAGTGATTTTATTTTTACTCAGATAATTTTAATAGTGATTGTTTCACATCAAATTTCCCTGAAACACAGAAAATAAGGTTCAGTAACAAAGTAACAAAATTTATGAAGATTGAAACTTGTGTCCTAATCCAGTTTTCAAGGAGGGAAACAATGCAGTCATGAAATACAAATTTACAGAGAGAAAGCAAATTGAAAATCACTGAAACCAATCTCACTACTGTGACAGAATTTGTTCTCTTGGGCTTTTCTAATAGTCCCAACTAGCACTGCTTTCTCTTTGGAATATTCTTAGTCATCTCCTTGATTATCCTGCTGGGGAATGGAGTTATCATCCTAATAACAAGATTAGAGCCCACACTTCATGCCCCCATCTACTTTTTTTTTATCAGTAATTTTTCTTTACTAGAACTCTGCTATGTGTCTGTCACTCTTCCTAGAATTCCTGTGGATCTTTGGACCCAGAAAGGAACTATTTCTTTTTTCACCTGTGCCACACAGATGGGCTTCCTCCTTGTGCTGGGGGCCGTGGAGTGCTTTCTTCTGGTGGTAATGGCCTATGACCACTACACGGCCATCTGTAACCCTCTGGAGTACCCACTGATCATGAACCTCAAGGTCTGTACCCAGCTGGTCACTGGCTCCTGGATCTTAAGCTTCCAAGTTCAGATGGGGCAGACAGTGGAGATTTTCACTCTGTCCTTCTGTGGGTCTCACATCATCAACCACTTCTGTGATATCACTCCAGTGCTCAACTTGGCCTGTGGGAACATCTTAGTGAATAAGTTGATGGTCTACACAATGGCTTTCTTGATTGTTATTTTGCCCTTTATGTTGATCCTTGTGTCCTACAGCAGAATAATCTCAACCATCCTGAGGTTGCCCTCAAACACAGGAAGGGCCAAAGCCTTCTCCACCTGCTCCTCCCACCTCATAGTTGTGATTTTATTCTATGGATCTGCTGGTATCACTTATTTATATTCCATGTCCAGTCAGTATGAAAGCATAGACAAGCTGCTTGCTCTTTTCTACACTATTTTGACTCCATTGTTCAATCCCATGAGATACAGCCTTCTGAACAAAGATGTCATCAGGGCACTGTGAAAATTCCTACCCAAACTATTCAAAGCCTGAGACAATGAATGGGACAGTATTGTTTTATATTTAATTTGTATACATAAATAATTACAAACTAATTCAGTCTTATACTCATGTGTAAATAAGCTAATGATGTAATTTAAACTTAAAGGACTTCATGTTCTCCCAGTTAGGATAATTGTGTTGATTAATTAACAATGTTCTACTCAAAGTCAGTCTTTCTCTTCACTGTAACTGGTAGAGGTTTGTAACTAAACAAGAAGATGTGATACATACTATGTTCTAAGTTGATGCCTGTTTCAAATTCTATTTTCATTAACATTCACTATTGAAGAGACCTCACACATTAGATTTTGCAGTTATTACTAAATAATTACTTTCTACAGATAAAAGTATGAATGCAGAGAAATACTTTTGTAGCAATAAATAATACTTTAATTAGTATATAATATATATGTGTATTGAAAAACATTTGTATTGCAGTTCTATTTTTCTAAAAAAAATTGAAAAAGTGGATGCTAACATTGAGAAATATTTTAATAAATATAGTATGTAAATGCTAGACATTTATTCCATTATGGAGTCAATAAAAATTATGTTATACATACATAATAATGGCCCCAATAAACCATTCTTTCTTGTATTCATGCCTTTTGTTTTCCCTTTCAGCATTGCTTCTGAGTTAGATAAATTATTAGCTTTGGCCAATGGGGCAATAGCAAACATGAATAGTAATTGGGCATTAGAACTTATCTTCTCTAGAAATGGAAACCTTCCTTTACTATATCCAAAAGTCCATATTAGCCTCCTAGAGAGTGAGAAATTATACAGGAAGAGGCCACACATCATATTTAAACCATACACTGATGGGTTTGAAATACACTTATGATATGCTATTATAAAAGTTTGAAAACTATTTTTATCATTGTGTAGTAATTCTTTAGACTATATATTATTCTTATTGTTTAGATTTGGTTATCAGGTATGGTGACTCACACATGTAATCCCAGACTCTTGAGGTAGAGGCAGGAGGATCATCTTGAGCTTGAGGCCAACCTGAGCTACACAGTGAGTTCAAGGCCAGCCCGAACTACATATTGAAACCTTTTCTCAAAAACAAACACACAAAGAAAACCAAAAACGAAAACCAAATCAAAAAACAAAACAATAGCAACACAAACAAACAAACAAAAAACCCTTTGTCAATCTTTTCCTAAAATGCAGTGTTTTAGTTGGTTATTTTGGAGGATAATTACCATTGGAAGGTTGCTGACTCCTTGTCTATCTGAACTTTTCTTTCATATACTAAAACATTTTCTTTGAAAAAAATGATTGTGTGGTATTTATAAGACATCAAAGGTGTTGGCAAGCGTATTAAGAAAAACAGATTTTGTACATGTTTATGTGAACATGAATTGGTGCAGACCTTGTGGAAAACAGTATGAGTTTTCCTCAAAAAAAAGAACAATGGAGCTACCATATAATCCAGCAGTCCTCCTGATCAGTATGTATTAAGAGGAAATAAAACTGTTGGACCTTGACCCCGAATTAGATTAGTGATGAACTCTCAAAGCATGACACAGTCTTGGGATCTTACTGGAGAACTTTATTTTCTGGGTGGGACCCATGTACACTTGATCCAAGTTGGAGGACAAAGGCCCCAACTGAAATGAGGACTGCATATTTAAAGGGAAAAACCACAGAAGAAGTCCCTCCCCTCATTCAACTGGGTTACGGATTAGTGCAGAAGCTGGTTACAGAATCCAGGATAAGTACGGTTAGTTCCTCTCATTCTCCTGGGTAATGGTTTGTTGCAGATCACCTGAAACACAGTTTCTGTTTATTGGTTAGGGGTGGGGTTTTCTCCCGGGAGATAGAGTGCAGCTGGAAGTCACATATTTGCAAAATGGAAGAGAATGTTCTCAACATGGTGCTGGTATTGCTAAGTTGCTACATTGGTTCTCACATTCCCCACTGGTTCTGGTCCATTTAATCAAATCTTTGATTCGTCCTCCATTTCTTCTGAAGGAAGAGGATTGTATTGTCCTCTCAATACCATTAGTTTAACAGAGTTTACTTGTTGTTTAGTATAATTGGTTAATGAATTTAGGATGCAGGGCCCTATCATTAGCAGTAACAGGAGGATAAACAAGAGTCCTACCAAGGTGAATATTAGAGTCATTGCCCAAGGAGACAAATTGAATGTAGTTTGTTACCAGCTTTGTCCTTTTTGATTCATATATATATATATATATATATATATATATGTATTTTAAATCCTCTCTTACTATAGCTAGGGTGTCATGGATAATCCCTGACTAGTTGGCATAAAAACAGCATGTTTCACCCAAGGCTACACAGAGCCCACCTTGTTTTATGAATAATAAATCTAAACCCCTTCTGTTTTGTAATACTACCTTAGCTAATGAGTCTACTTGGTTTTTTAACCTGGAGACTGAATCTTCTATAACCTAGATCTCGAGCAACCTGATGACTGAGGGCTTTGAAGCTAGAATCTTGTAATATTAAGGAGGAAGTCCCAATGGCTGCCAGTCCTGCCACATCTAACCCAAGGAGTATAGGGATCAAGTGCAGCTCTTTTGGCACAAAGTGTTCCATAGGGGTTGGAATTTGGGCCTAAATGTTCTTGTCCTTTTTTATTATAATACAGGACCTGGGGGAGCACATACACTGTTACACATAACAAGCTGTCAGAATTTTTAGTAAACTGAGATGTTTATCCAAATGTCCTTTGCTTGGACTTGCCAGGGGGCTACAGTTTTACATCCCCAGGCACCACAGTGATAATCTCCCTTTTTCCCACAATCAGAGATCCCCTCTTCCGGAAAAACATAGAATTGAACAGGATGTCTTTCCATCCAACTTGTAATTGTGTACCCTCCTGTTTTTCTAGTTAGACTCTATGTTTCTGAAAACGAACTGTACAGACTTAAACTGAATTTAACTTGGCTGGTATCGGGACCCTTATTAACTTGGCTGACCACTCTGTCACTTGAAGTCATCCTAAGTTTTTAAAATTTTGTTTGTGGTGCATAGGGGTTGCTAGCATCACTTTTCTGAAACCTTATTTGACATAAAATTAGCATAATTATGGCTTTGTTTCCTGTCCCTGTCTTATCTTTTGGTCCCTGGACTGGCTGAGGACCTTCTATGTTGAAGGTGGGTCATCCTCTGGTGTTGCTGCCTTGGCATGAGTGATGTTGGAAAACCAAGATGAGATCACCTGGTTTGACCTTGTGGGGTGCGAAAGGCTGTTGCCCTCTGGTGGCCTGTACTCGGTGATGGTTTTCAAACTGAATCTCTTGTAAGGCTTGTAGAGACTGAATCAAAAAACCATTAGTGAATTTATTGGTTTGTTTCAAATTAACTCTGGGGAGGAGAGAAGGGGGTCTCCTGTACATGATCTCAAATGGGGTGATTTTTTTACATATAGGGGCATCTAACACATAGCAAGGCAAGAGGGAGGAGATCGGGCCACTTTCTGCCAGTTTCTAAAACAAATTTAACGTCTCTTTTAAGGTTCTATTTATCCTTTTTTCTTGCTCTGCACTCTGTGGGTGATAAGCACAGTGTAATTTCCATTTAATGTTTAAGGCTTTCACCAACGGTTGAGATACTTGGGCCGTGAAGACCAGACCACTGTCGGACCCCAGGTAGCATGGGAGGCCAAATTGGGGGATGAGCTCTTGGAGCAATATTTTTATGACCATGGCTTCAGTCTCTGTCTGGGTTGGGTAGGCTTCTACCTACCCTGAAAAAGTGTTCACCAGAACTAGCAAATACTTGAATTTATGTTTACTTGCCTTTATCTCAATGAAGTCCAGTTCCCAGTGTTCTCCTGTTTGGGTCCCCCTAAGCCCAGTCCCAATGTTTCTGGGCCTCATTCGGGGGTTTACCTTGTTGCACACATGGCACCTGGAACAAATATGTTGAGCCAACAGAGCTAGTCCTGGGATGGAAAACAGAGCTTACCAGATCTCTTAATTTCTTTTCCCCTAAAAGGGTGAGACAGTGCAGTTGTTGAAGAATCTGTCTTCCCAACACTTTGGGCAAACAAATGTGACCATTGGGTCTCTCCCACCATCCAGAACTTTGCTTTATTGCTACTAATTGTTTATTTTGAACCTCTTCCTCAGGGGCATAGTTTGGCTGATTTGGTAAGTGTTCTGGGGGCTTTACAGGTAGGATATCTATTGGCCCCACTGGTTCTTTGGCCACTCTCTTGGAGGCTAAATCTGGTGTTCTGTTTCCTTTTGCCTTGTAGTGATCCCCCTTTTGGTGTCCTCTGTAATGGACAATGACCACTGCCTTCAGTTCCCAAATTGTCTCCAAGAGGGCCGGAATCTCTTTTTTATTTTTGATGGTTTTTCCTTCCAAGGTCAGTTGGACCCACTATTTGTAGATGTCACTATGTACATGAGCAGTGGTGAATGTATACTGGCTATCAGTATAAATGTTTACAGTTTTATTTTCCATCCATAAGGCCTGTGTTAGGGCAATCAGTTCAGCCTTTTATGCCAAAGACCCTCAGCTCAGCAATTGAGCCCATTTTATCTGTCCCTCTGGTGCGACCACAGCTGCCCCTGTATACCTGGTACCCTCTTTCACATCTACCATCTATGAAGTAGATGACATCTTCACAGGTATGGACAGGTGCATCCAATTTGGGATCAGGGAGCAGCGTTGCCAGGTTGAGGGCCGTGGTCTGGGCAAAAGCGATCCTAGGATGATCGAGGAGCAGGGCTTGATATTGAGTCAACCACACATTTGAGAGCCACTGACTTGGAGCCCCTCTTAGCAATGTCTCAACCACATGTGGGGCAACAATAATCAGGTCTTGGCCCAGACTTAGTTTGTCAGCCTCTTTTTACCAAAAAGGCAGTGGCTGCAATGGCTCGCAGACAGGATGGCCACCCAGCGGCTACCGGATCCAGTCTCTTAGATAAGTATGCCACTGGTCTGTTCAAGGTCCCAGGGTTTGGGTTAATACCCCTTTTGCTTTTTCTCCCTTTTCTGTCACAAATGCAGGTCGCCTTTGAGACACAAATCTGTGCCTTTTTGCCTGAGACCCTATAACCAAGCCCTTGTAACAGTTCAAGGAAGTCCTTGGTTGCTTCCTTGCAGCTGCAAGTCAGTTGGCAGCTATGAGCAAATCATCTACGTATTGTAACAGAGTCACATTTGGGTGGGCTATTCCATAGGGAGACAAATCCCGATTCAGAGCCTCATCAAACAACGTGGGGGAGTTTTTGAATCCCTGTGGCAGCCTAGTCCAGGTCAGCTGTCCCGAGCATCCCTGATCCAGGTTCCCCCATTCGAAGGCAAACAAAGGTTGAGTCACTAGTGCCAGGGGAATGCTGAGGAAAGCATCCTTGAGATCCAATACAGTATATACCTTGCGTTCTGGTGGAAGGAGGCTCAGCGGTGTATAGGGATTTGGGACAGTTGGGTGAACAGTCTCTACCCTCTTGTTTATTTCACGTAAGTCCTGGACTGGGTGATAGTCTCCTGTGCCTGGTTTTAATACTGGAAGAAGCGTACTATTCCAGGGGGACTTACCTGGTCTCAGGATTCCAGCATCCAGGAGTTTTCACAAATGAATCCTCATTTTTTTTCTGGCAGCTGTCTTGATGGGGTATTGTTTGATGGTGATGATGGTGGCTGCCGGCAGGAGGGTAACCACAACAGGAGGTTGGTGTGCCGCCAGTCCAGGTGGGTGTGTTTCTGCCCAAACCTGAGGAAAGAGGCTATGAAATCCTTTTAACAATTTTGTATCTCCCTCTGGAACCCCTGGGTGGTGGTTTTCTCTCCTCCCTGTGTCTTAGTCTTATGAACTTCCAGTGCAGCAATGGCTACTTTTCCAAGCCTCTTGGTGCCTACTTCTTCTGGAGTACCTCTATTATCAAAGACTTTCTGGGGAATGCCCAAGAGCTCAGATCTATTCTTTCCCTGGAATCCCTCTAATTGCTGTAATTTCTTTTAATGTCTGGGGCCAACTGAGAAACAAAAGCTAGATTAATAGTGACAAGGTTAGAACCTCGCTTACCTTGGTCAAATTAGTAGGCTTTAGTGCTGCCAAGTGGAGTCCACCCAAAAGGCACTGGCGGTAAGTGTCCAATTCCCTCTTACCCTCCTTTGTGTTGGGGTCCCAATTCAGAAGCTCTGCTGGCATGACAGCCTCCACGTATTGGGCATGGACAGGGGCAGCATCACCACCAGGTCCCAGGGTGGCTCTAATCACCTCCTGGAGGACGCAGTGTCTTTCTTCTGAGGTAAAAAGAGTTTGTAGGAGTTGCTGGGAGTCATCCCAGGTAAGCTGATGGGAGTGAAAAACAGACTCCAGAAGAGACATGAGAGCCTGGGTTTTTTTAGAGAAAGGGGGGTTTTGATGTCTCCTGCCATGACACCCCAGACTCCCCAACAGACCCCATGCTGAAAAGTTCCTTTGGGCAGCCAGTTCACTCTAAATCTAGGCCATTCTAGTTCACAGAGCATGCTGTTTTCCCTTGGAAACCTTCACCCCATATTTATCCTCCTTATCCTCAGAATATATTTGTTTAAAATTTTTCAAAACACAATGTAAAGGCATAGGTGCCCTGGATTTAGAATTTCTCACAACTTTTTCCTTCTTCCAACTGGAAAGAGAGAACAACACAACACACAACACGAGGACAAACAAGACAGACACAGTGGCAGACAAACGACTGAGTGCCACCCCTGTGTCACTCTAACCTGGTGGGCAATTCCTGTCATCATAGTGAATCCCCGAACAGAGGAGTCTGTGTTGCATACGACCTCCTTCTGTTCCCCCTGTCCAGACCCACAAAGACCATCAGGTCCTTACCTCCAGAGGCTTTCAAAATAAAGTTCTCCAGTGCCAATACAAACAAGTTCTGCATACCTCTGTCAACACCCGCCAAATTTGGGTCCCAGGAACACCTCAGGGTGGCCTCCCCAAAATTCAGGCAGGTCAGTGATGGCCTGGGGTGGCAGTAAGGCCCAAGACTGTCAGCTCAAGGAGATCTCACTGGGGTCTCCAGTGTTGGACCTTGTCCCTAAATTAGATTAGCAATGAACTCTCAAACCATGACACAGTCTTGGGATCTTACTGGAGAACTTTATTTTCTGGCTGGTACCCATGTACACTCGATCCAAGTTGGAGGACAAAGGCCCCAACTGAAATGAGGACTGCATATTTAAAAGGAAAAACCACAGAAAAAGTCCCTCCTCCCCTTCTCCTGGGTTACAGATTGTTGCAGAAGCTGGTTACAGAAGCCAGGATAAGTACAGTTAGTTCCCCCCATTTCCCTGGGTAATGGTTTGTTGCAGATCACCTGAAACACAGTTTCTGTTTATCGGTTAGGGGTGGGGTTTTCTCCCGGGAGACAGAATGTGGTTGGAAGTCACACATTTGCAAAATGGAGGAGAATGTTCTCAACATGGTGTAGACATTGCTAAGTTGCTAAGTTGGGTCTCACAAAACCAGGATTTCAGAGAGCACTTCTCCCCTACTCATGTTTATTGTCCCATTCTACACTACAGTCCATCCTATAGTGTGGATCCTAAACATCCCACACAAGACAGTGTTTTAAAAACTTAATGTCCAGCTCAGCACAAGAAGGAGTCCATGGAAACTGAAGGTAGGGCTTTGAGGGAGGTCTCTGATCATTGGCAGACTCTGCATTCTGGAAAAGAAAGCCAGGCTGATTTGCAAAAGATATTTAAGTCAGGAGGTTGAGGCAGGGGTATCGCTGTGAGTTTGAAGTCAGCTTAGACTACATAGTGAGTTTAAGGCCACTGTGAACTACATAGTGAGACTCTCTCTCAAAAACAGATTTTTATGTATTTTTCATATCTTCATTGTGTTCATCATCTTTCCTGAGATAAGCAACTAATCAGAAGAAAAGGTTTAATTTGGCTTACAGTTCAGAAGTCTCAGTTCATGGTATGTTGATGCCATGGCTTTTGTACATGTATCAAGGTAACACAGCGCATGGCATAGCAAAATCATTCAGGTCATGGCTGGAACACACAAAAAAAGGAGAGAAGGAAAGGAGGATGCACAAGGCCCATTGAGATCAGCCCATCCAGCGATCAGAAGACCTCCCTGGAAACCTATCATAAATCCACATCCTCTCATAATGCAGAACTTGAGATGAAGCCTTAAAGCACTGTCCTGAGGGGGGAATTTAAGATCCAAACTAGATATTGACTTGTCTATAATACCACAATAGACATGGTGCTACAATCATCTTCTAGAATACAAGCCCAATCCCTTCCTGTGTTCCTCCAACTTTGACCAAACACCATCCCTGATTTCCTCTCTGACTGCTAAATAAAAATTTAGAGGACCCCTGTGATTCAATGAAAATCACATGTAAAACCTTTGTAATTGAGTGAATTGAGTAGGAAACTGGTTATATCTGTATGATCTCAGCATACCCGCACCTAGATCAGAATTCGATAGGACAATGGGGAGAATATGTACATATAACAGGAATTATAAACCTGGGGAACATCTTACAATTCTGTCTACCACACTGACAAATAAGATCAGGAGAGAATGATAAGAAAGAAAAAAATAGAATAGCATATTAAAAATAGAATCAGTAAGGGCCAGTTATTTATCTTAGTTGCACCATGCCTGCATTGCCAGCACAAGGTCCTAAGTTCAATCCCCGGTACAAAAAAAAAAAAAAAAATCAATAAGATTTAATGGAGCAATTTTATGAAAAATTGAACTAAGCAATCTGTTGTAAATTCTAGTGAAATAATAAATCAGACACACAAGATTAAATATAGAATGATTGGATCTTTTCTTCCTTTTTCACCTTATTTATTATATATGTTGATCCTTATTTACACTTTCAGTTTCTCACACCAGAAAAACTATTCAGTGTTTACATGTGTGTGCTATTTATTTCACTTAAGAGTATGGCCTCAATGTGCACCCATTTAGCTATAAATTTCTCTAATTTCTCATTTTTTTATGGCTGAGTAGTACTGCATTTTATTAAAAAATAAATATAGCATGATTGATCTTATATAAGGAACCCAAAATATACATAAATTTTGGGAAGAAAATATTCAAACGAGAAGAGGAACAAGGGAGAAGGACAGGGAAAGGAAAGAATGGACAAAGAACAAAGAATAAAAGGAAAAAATAGAAATGAAACTTTTGTAAATAATACATGAAAGAGGAGTTGAAGAGAAGAGAAGGGAATGGGGGAAAAAAGAAGCAAATAAATCCTGTACAGGTACAAATTCCCTATGATGAAAGGATCCTTTATATATCTAAAATGTACCAGTAAAAAAAGCACAAAACAAAATAGAAAATAAGGGATAAGAGGAACCAGAATGAGAGATTTTTTGCAGCAGGGAAGGAGGCCAAGAGATGGACAGGGGTGGGTGGGAGGGGAACCGAAGTGGACAGGGAAAGGTGTGTGATGGTGAAGCACACAAGGGACTCCGTGGATGAGTGCAACGATGTACTGCAACATGTATAACATGAAGAAAACTTTAAAAACCAAATCTGGTGAAGGACAGAGCCCATGTATAACTACTAGAAATAAGAGACAAAATTGACCCCAGCAGCAGAAGTTATTAATTTAAATTATAAGAGTTTTTATTGCTAGCACAAATGAGAAGCAGAAAAATACACATAGTATTCAAAGAAAATATGGATTCTACACTTACATATATATCCACAATACACACATTCATGACTAGTAGAAAGCCTCCATGTGTAACCTGGACTAAGCCTAGTTTGTGTTGTCCATTACTTTAGAATATATTAATCAATTCAATTTTGAATGGTTTCATTGACCCCAATATCACTGGAGCGAAACATAATTTATCACAATAATAATTCAAATTCAAAAGGCAATTTGGTCATAATGTATACCTAAGATGTACCAATAATGTTAATTTTAAAAAGGCAATTTGGTTTTTGGAAAATTCTCTAAATGTAATTAGAAAATTTGTTTTATATTCATTTAAAACCTTATCAGCTGAAGCAAGCATGAGAATTTTGCCTTGTGACCAAATAAGAAGACAGAGAGAGAAGGATGGGGGGGGGGCTGGATCAAACAAATTCTGGCTTAAAATTGGAATGCGACACTGGAGTGAGTGTGGAAATCACTCAGCAGTTCAGTGACCCTAAAGAAAGTGTTTTCAAAAATGAAGGTGGTAGCCTGAGAGAAGGTTCTGTAGAGATGTTAGCACCTTTCCTATGTTCCAAATTAGGAGCGTTTGTATTTAGCCCACACTGCAAAGCAATGGCAGGCATGCTGTTCATGATAAAAATCATTAGTACTTTAGCTAGAATACTGTTAAGTTAAAAAATAAATATCCATATGTGAACACACATGGGAAATAACTACCAAGTCTTTGTAATGCTATATTCCAAGGACTGGTTAGGCAAGAGGAAGTAGAAACATTGAGAAAGGGCAGCAAAGGCTCCATGTGGAGTGAGTTCCCTGGTGAATACTGGGAGAGTAAAGCAGAAGTGAGCTGTCAATAACACTCGCCTCCTGCCAAGATCCAGTGGGTTAGCTGAGTGAGGGTTCAAGGGACCCGGATTCCACAGGAGGACCAGGGGAGCCCAGACTTGGGCAAGACAGATGATCCAAATTACAATAATGGAATCACAGAAACACTGGATAAAGTATTAAGATGACTTATGTGAAAGCAATTAAAGCAAAAAAAATGTGAGACAGTGTTATGTAGAGAGAAGTTAATGTTTTAAAACCATATGGCTTGTTATGAACTTATGTACTTCAATGGTTCAGGTTGAAGGGAAAAAAGGAATTTTATCTAAATCCAAGAGATTAAGTATGGATTATTTTATGCTGCTATGATTTCTGTGTTGATATTCTCTATGAATGTTAGCATGATATAAAACTGATCATCAATATTTGACAAATAAAATGTAAATGTTAAGCTCAAAATTTATGCTCACACTTTGTAAATTTGGTTTTCTCACTTTCACAGGGTGGGATTAAACTAAAATAAAATCGATGAATTCGTACACATAAACCTATGTATGTACATCACCTTTATTGTTAATAATCTTCCAATAAACAACTACAACTTTTATTTGCAGTAAATCCTCTTTAATGATAAATTCTTTATCTTTATTTTTATTTGCTTCTAGAGTTTATTATAAATAATGATACATGTTATTTTAAAAGAAGCTAAATATGTGATTTTTGTCTAGATAATTTATTTTTTTTGGTACTGGGGATTGAACTCGTGACCTTACATTAAGAGTCAGATGGCAGAACCACTGAGCCAAATCCCTGGCCCTTGTCTATATAATTTTGAAGAAGACACTTTCTTACTCAGGCTGGTGAAGATAATTACAATAATAATTCTCAAAAAAGTTTGCATTTCATAGTCATTTTTCAATTTTATTCTCTCACAGATTTACTTAATTAAAAAACATAAAAGTACAAATTTAAATAATGACTATAAAGAAGCTATAAAAATGTAAATTTTCTTAATGTTTGAAATATTTGTATTAATATTAATATTTGTTCCAGCATATTGTAGTTGTTCATGTTTTTATAAAAAATGTTGCATCTATTTTTAAATGTATCCTAATAACACCCTGGCAGCAGGTCATACACAAACATGAGTTTAATTTTTTAATTGACTTTTACTAAGTTTTTTGAGATGAAATCTCGGATTTTTCCAGACTGGTCTTGACCCACTCTATAGCTCACATTGGCCTTGAACTTGCACCAATCCTATGGGTCCCCAAGTGCTGGGGTCACACAGACACCACTGTGGCAGCTGCAAACATGCATTTACAGAAAATGCAAAGTCAGACTTCTTTTTCTCTCTAACATTCAGTACTTATTCATAGTTTGTGCTCTTCTAAAAAGCACCCTGCTCTTTGGTGTGTTCTTAAATTTTTGTCCTAAGGAAATATATTTTATGCTCAAAAGACTTTTCTTAAATACTATTTATATTTTCAAAATAAGTTTACATTGAAATTAGCTATTTAAATTTTTAAAAAATGAGGTGCTAAAACTTTAAGACAATACTTCATGAGAAATATTGACAATTTATTACACATAAAGAAAAAATGATAGCACATAAGCAAGGGTCTGTCATCTTTTTCTGTAATAAATTAGTACTCAACACATTTTATTTGTTTTATGTCAATAAGTATCTTTGTGCATTTTATAATGTGACATGGTCAGTTATATTAGGATATTTTTCATCATGTTTGAACATACTGCTTATAGTAGGTGACAGCATTTCTTACAGTGCTTGCCTTAAACCCCAAAACATATTTTCAAGAGTCATTGTCAAATATAGTAAAGATGGAGGTGATATTTAGTGTAAAGACAAAAGGACGAGTGTCAGCACTGTATAAACATACTCAGCAGTGACTGTGGGCTTATAGGGCTCAATTTGGAAGACTCTTCATCAAATGGGAACGATCACTAGTGTGTCAATCCCATATAGTAAACTAAAAGCAAATAAATGATAAATATGCTCTTTAGAACTCATCAACTTGCATAAAAATTCTTTACAATAAACTGAAAATTCAAATAATTGTGCTAGGCAACAAATAAAAAAAGGTGGGATTATAATTACAACCCAGGTCTAGGCAGGAAATATGACTCCTGAGTTGAAATCTCGGGTATATATGAAATAGAAAAAAAATATGCAAGCATTTTAACACTTTCTTTTTCATCCATAAAATAAGTTATGGGCAAACTATCACATGGGCATTAACAACATTAAATTTCGGAAGGTAATTTCAGAAATAAGACAGAAATTATTACAGTAAATACTTGATGTGCATAACTATAACTCTGACATAACCTCACATCTTAATAATCAGACAGAAGTTTATTGAATGAAGGAGTGGGATGTATCTTGTACAGGTACAAATTCCCTATGATGAGTGTTATCATTATGTATAACTAAAATGTACCAATAAATGTTTTCCTATTTGGAAATAAATTACATACTATGAAACATGCTCATATATTCTCTACCAAAAATAGATATGTTCTGTTTTTGGTCTTTTTTGGAACTGTCTAGTAATTATGTATTATAATAAAAGTTTGACTTTTACACATACTTTTCTTAGATATAGTAATTCAAATTGAGATTTTTTTATGTTAATACATTAAAATAAGATATATTTAGTATCATAAAGGACAGATTTTGTTTCCACTTTCCCAAAACACTAAAGTAGCACACAGCATAGTAATTTAACACACAATATTAAGTGATATAGTAAATCATTCCCAAAATGACTGTTTTAAGTTACACTTCTAGAGTCCTCCAAACTTACTTTTTTTTTTGGTACTGGGGATCGAACTCAGTAACCTTGTGCTAGTGAGGCAGGTGGCAGAACCACTGAGCTAAATCCTCTGCCCAAATGTTACACTGTTAAGTGACCTTTATTAAAGTTATCATTAAATAAGTTACTTCAGAAAAATCTTAAAAGAGACCTCAACTGCATGGACCTGGGAACTTTTGTAAGGGAAAACACTTGATTTGCCTCAATATAGCTGAGTTACAGCAGACTCGATCTCATTTTTACTAAGGGTAGCTCTGCTAGGATTTCTAATGTGAGAAGGTTATTCTAAATTTCATATTGCAACATTCACCACAGGGTCTCCATTGAAAATGCAGTTCAGGTGGAAGGAAAGCAGTGAGAAAAATTAAATTTTGCTGCAGACCAAAATTGTTCTACAAAATTCAGAAATGGCGACAGCTCAGAGTGAAGACAGCAAGGCTTTATAAAAGTAGTGTGGGAAAGCTTTACAATTATCCACCTCTGTGTAGGAAGAGGGACTGATAAGAAGACAGTGTGTGGGACAGCAGCACTTCAGAGTGGGAGCTGGAGGCACACAAAGAACTTCCTGGTCAGCCACTGTGTTCTCAGCTGATGTTGTACTGGATATGTCAATGATCTCCTGAATCAGTTTCTCCATTCTTGGTTGGCTTCCAAGCACGATTTAAAACATGCTCACAAATTTCCTGGTGTGTCGCCCAGGTTTTAGTGATTTTAAATAAATTTAATATAGGGTAAATAAATGTAACTCTCAGGCTGCTAGATGTCAGATACCATGAGCTCATCTTTTCTAAAGACTGAATTCTAAGGAACAATGAAAGATAAGAGCAGGAAAAATTTAGCTGTTTAGGTAACATTGATCCAGTGGGGAAGCAGGTCAGGTAGCAAGTGTGCATAGAAAGAACAAGGATCTTTTCAGGATGGGATGGATCCAGAGGTCCTGGTCACCCACCTGGGTGACTGATGTCTATCTGGACTTTATTGGACCAGGTGATTCCAATTACAGTCTAATCTTCAATTTATTGCTTATCCCTCAGGAGGAACGTAGGCCTGGTAATTCTGTTTTATCTTGAGGCCTGGCCTCCAACAGATGCACCTCCATCCACAGTTACAATCCATTCTCAGCCTCTGCACTGACTCCCTGGAGGGCCTAGTCCTATCTGACTGCCTAAACTATTTCCACCTAACCTAGCTGTCTACAGTAGACTTACTTTCACTTGGCCCTACAAATCACAGCAGGAGCTGAATGGCAGCACTTCTTAATTGCACACACTTGATTCCAAAGAAATCATTCTAAGACAATTTTTAAAAGTAAACTTCTATTTTCATTGTTCTACTGGCACCTTCATTATGGTTTAAGGGATTACCTAATTTCAAAGGTCAGAAAGCCCGTGACTCCAGTGTTCTCTGCAGACCATTTGAAGTTCATTTCATACCTGAAAGCATGTTCCTATGTTCTATCTTTGGCTCTGGAAATACAGGCTTTACCTCAGAGTCAAAGGGATCCCATTCTGGAAAAATCCCTGAAAGAGGCTTGGAAACACCCCTGTCCCACAGTGTGAGTGTCTGGGCATCTTGGACCCTGTGCTCTCTAGAGTGCTGTGCCCTGCATTGTCTAGGCTCTGAGTCCCCTTTCTGGCCAGCTCCCCTCCAGAGCCTGCATGATGTCTCAGGACATCACAGCAAGGGACTCTCCTGAGGGACCAGGGGACAGTCCCAAAGCCTTTCCTGGAACCTACATCAGGGCTGGATTTCCACTATCCAGAGCTTCCTTCCCATACATAAGCACCCAGTTGTCAGGGGGAAGAGAGAGGCCAGGCTGCTCAGACTGTTTCCATCTCCCAGGATAATTTTGCTCTGAGCATTTCCATCTGTGTCAGACCCAGTCTTATTCCTCCATGAAGAGGAAAGGGGTCCCCTCTTTTCCCCTCTTGATGCTCAGGACAGAGTGTCAGAGGCCTCTCCTCCCTCTCCTGTGGGCTTGGCCAGACAGGTATGCAGGGTCCCAGACCTACATCCAGGAGCCACCCAGGGCCTGGGATGCTGGAGTTCTGAATGAGGGGCTTTGAGTTTACCGGATCTGAGACCTGTCTAAGGGTGACCCAGGGGAGGAAATGAAGCAGGGTTGAGCTCAGTTCTGTTTTTCAGAGTTGAGTTTCTGTTTCCTCAAAGCGGCAGAATGAGATCAGGGTTAAGTTTTACTTTTCCAAATAGGTTTTTATGTCTCAGAAGTGACTTGAGCAGTCTGCTTGGATGGGTTGCTGCAACCCTCCTGCCCTGGTCCCGCTTGCTCTGTGCGCTTGACAGCGTGAGCCATGGGTGACTCTGTGCCTGCAGGGCTTGTCAGCCAGTGGACATTACTATGAACCTGCAGGCACATGTGGAGCATCAAGGAAGCCAGGTGGAGGAAAGGAAGAAGACTCCAGGAGCATGAAAGATTGGGCAGAGAGACAAAGCCTGGCCAGACAGAGAGCTGCCCTCCACATCTGCCCTCTCCCAGCCTCCCAGGGCCTCTGCTCAGTGCTGTGAGCCCAGGAATGTAGAAAGGCTCCACCAAAGATGCACCCAATTGCTACAAACAGAATAACTGACAATGGCAAATGGCACAACCCATGGGCATAATCGAAAAAGCAAAGTTGATGAAATCAGGTAAACCAGTGCCAAACTTTTGACATGTGGTTTTTATTGTCCAGCTGATAGGTAAGGAAAAAACTATTAAATATCCACTTCTTGACAGAAGGTGCTAACTAAAAGTGTCAACAGGCTGTTGCACCACCACCAGCCCAGAGGAGGTGAGCCCTGTGGGTGCCAATAGCACCCACCGCGCCCCCATTGAAATGAGAAGACACATAACCACATATCAAAACCAAACGTCCAGATTACCTAGAGGAACTCGAAAGTCAAACGAGATAGAACACTTTGATACTCAACCACCTGGACACCCTGAACGGGCAAGAAAAGGATCTGAAAAAATGAAATCAGAAATAATTTCTCAGATAACAGCAGAGATTGTGCTTGTAGTACAAGACTTGATTAATAAATATAGAGAGGAGCTGAGGAACATGATGGAATCCAAACACAGGAAACAAATGGAATCCATAAAACAGATGCGAACAGATTTCCAGGCAATCAAAAACTCCATTGAAAGTCTACACAGCAGAATGAGCCAATGTGAGAACAGAATTTCATATATACAAGATAAGATTGCAATTAGTGACCAGGAAAAGCAACATTGCTTCAAACTTGTAAGGGACCATGAGAAATCAATCCAGAAGATGCTAGACGATGCAAAGAAGAATAACATATGACTGATTGGAGTCAATGAAGAAACAGAGAGAGAGTGCAGATGACTTAAAAAAAATTTTCACAGAAGTGATGGCACAAAATTTCCCAAGCAGGGGAAAACAACATACAGGTAAGTGGGCATACAGGAGTCCAAATGTCCTTGATAAAAAAAATCTACACATAGGCATATAATTGTTAAGATTCCAGAAATGCAACAGAAAAACAAAGTTCTACAAGCAGTTAGAGAAAAGAAACAAATCACATACAAACCGAAACCCGTAAGAATCACAGCAGACTTCTCAATGCAAACCCTCAAGGCAAGAAGAGCTTGAAATGATGTACTCCAAGCCCTAAAGGAAAACAGCCTCCAACCCAGATTCATGTACCCTTCAAAACTGTCTTCCAAAATTGATGGAGAAATAAGATACTTTCATGACAAAGAGCACCTTAGGAACTTCATGACTACCAAACCAGCACTCCAAAGAATTTTACACAATATCCTAGGAACAGACATTGAGGATCACAACCCCAGGAAGCAAAGCAGAATGAACCCATCTGGCATGACAAGAAATTAAATTTACAGGGGGAGAATCCAGAAAAAGGTCATGACAATAACTCAAAATCTATCAGTTATAACCATCAATGTTAATGGTCTCATTTCACCAATCAAAAGAAACAGACTGGCATGATGGGTCAAGAAGCAAAATCCAACACTATGATGCATACAAGAAACACACTTTATTCAAAAGGAAACTCATAGACTGAAAGTTAAAGGGTGGAAAACAATACTCCATGCAATGGGAGCCTGAAAAGAAGCAGGAGTAGCTATTCACTTTGCAAATCAAGTAGATTTCAAACCAACACTGATTAAGAGAGAGAAAGAAGGACACTACATCCTTGTAAAGGGAACAATCCAACAGTAAGAGATGACAAGTATCTATCCACCAAACACTAGTGCACCCAACTATATAAAACAAATGGTAACAGATATGAAAAGTCATATATGCACAAATATAATTGTAGTAGGGGAACTCAATACTCCACTGTCACAAATAGATAGATCTACTAGACAAAAAATAAGTAATTAAATACTAGAACTCAATTGAACTCTTGAACAAATGAACTTAACAGATGTGTACAGAGTGTTCCACCCCACAAAATCAGAATACATGTTCTTTTCAGGTGCACATGAGTCATTCTCAAAAATAGAACACATACACATAGAACATGTTTAAGCAAATGTAAAAGAACTGAAGTTATAACCCTGTATATTATCAGACCATAGTGAGATGAAATTGGAGATCCATAGCAAAAGAAACCACAAAAATGTCATAAACACATGGAAATTGAACAACACATTTCTGAATAATCAATGGGTCACATAGGAAATTAAAGAAGAAATCAGAGAGTTCCTTCAATTAAATGACAATGTAATACAACATATTGGAATCTATGGGGTACAATGAAAACAGTCTTACAATGGAAATTTATAGCAGTGAATGCACATATTTGGAAAACAGAGTAAGCCCAATTAAACAACCTGAGGCTGAACCTCAAGCTTCTAGAAAAAGAAGAGCAGGACAAACCCAAAGGTCGTAAAAAGGAGGAAATTACCAAGATCAGAGTAGAAATTAATTCAGTGGAGCCTAAGAATATGATACAAAAAATTAATGAAGTCAGGTTGATTCTTTGAATGAATAAACAAAATTGACAAACCTTAGCCAACCTTATCAGAAAAAGGAAAGAAAAGGCCCAAATCTATGCAATTAGAAATGAAAAGGGTGAAATTATAACAGACCCAGCAGAAATCCCAAGGATCAGCAATATCCACCTCCAAAACCTATATGCCAATAAGATGAAAACAGAAGAAATGGACAGATTCCTAGATACATATGAATTACCAAAGTTGAACAAAGAAGACCTAAAAGTTCTAAACAACCCAATATCAACCAATGAAATTGAAAACATAACTAAAAACTTACCAACTAAGAAAAGCCCAGGTTCTGATGGCTTCACTGCTGAAATCTACAAGACATTTAGAGAGGATGTATGGCCGCTACTGTTTAAACTCTTCAGTGAAATTGAAACAGAAGTAACACTCCCGAATTCATTCCTGGAAGCAAGCATCACCTTGATCCCCAAAGCAGAGAAAGGCTCAACCGAAAAAGAGAACTATAGGCCAATCTCACTAATGAACATAGCTGCAAAAATACTTAATAAGATACTGGCAAATAGAATGCAGAAGATCATCAAGAAGTTCATACACCCTGAACAAGTGGGATTCCTCCCAGGGATGCAGGGATGGTACAATATACCTGAATAAATCAATGTAATACACTATATCAATAGAGCCAAAATCAAAAACCATATGATCATCTCCATAGATGCAGAAAAAAAATCATTTGAAAAAATCTAACATGGATATTTGATAAAAACCCTAAAAAAATTGGAATAGATGGTCTCTACCTCAATTTGATAAAAGCCATCCATGAAAAACCAACAGCCAATATCATACTAAATGGTCAAAAATTGAAATTCTGAATACTAAAATCAGGAACAAGATAAGGATGTCCACTATCACCACTATTGTTCAATATAGTTTTGGAAACATTAGCCATGGCAGTTGGACAAGAAAAAGAAATAAAAGGAATAAAGATAGGAAATGAAGAAATCAAATTGTCATTATTTGCAGATGACATGATACTCTATATAGAAGACCCTGAGAACTCCATCAAAAGTTTTCTAGACTTAATCACCAAATTCAGTACGTAGCTGGATACAAGGTCAACACACAAAACTCAATAGCTTTCCTCTACACGAACCACAGACTCGCTGAGAGAAATAGGACAAAAAATTCCTTTCACAGTAGCATCCAAAAAACTGAAATAACTAAGAATCAACCTAATGAAAGAAATAAAAGACCTCTTCTCTGAAAACTATAGCACTCTGAAAAGAGAGATTGAAGATGATATCAGAAAATGGAAAGACATCCCCTGCTTCTTGGTAGGAAGGATCAATATAGTGAAAATGGCCATACTTATAAACTGCTATATAGATTCAATTCAATCTCAATTGAAATCCCAGCAGCATACTTCATGGAGCTTGAGAAAACAATCCAAAAATTAATTTGGAACAAGAAGAGACCCAGAATAGCAAAAGCAATTCTAGGTAACAGAGACATGGCAGGGGGTATCACAATCCCCAACTTGAAACTATACTACAAAGCTACCATGATAAAAACATAATGGTACTGGCAAAGAAACAGGCTTGAGGACCAGTGGAACAGATTAGAAGATTTCAAAACAGCTCCAGACACACTCAGCCATTTCATCTTTGATAAAGGAGCCAAATACCCTCACTGGAGGAAAGATAGCCTCTTTAATAAATGGTGCTGGAAAAATTGGGTTTCAACTTACCAAAGACTAAAACTGGACCTATATCTCTCACCATGCACTAAACTGAAATTGAAATGGATTAAAAGATATAAACATTAAAATAGAAACACTGAACCAGCTGGAACAGAGGTTGTGTAGAACTCTTGAAGACATTGGTGTAGGAAATGATTTTATGAACAAAACCTCAGCTGCCTGTGAACTAGCACCAGCAGTCAACAATTGGGATCTCTTCTTATTAAAAAGCTCTGCACAGCAAGAGAACTCACCATCAGTGTGAAGAGACAACCCAAAATGTGGGAAAAAATCTTCACCTGCTTTTCCTCAAAGTCCTAGTATCTTGAATTTATAAAGAACTTAAAAAGGTCAGACCTCCCAAATTTAAAGTCCCAATCCAAAAATGGGCATCTGAAATGAACAGATATTTCTCAGACAAAGAAGTAGAAATAGCAAATAACTACATGAAAAAATGTTCAACATCACTGGTCATTTGAGAGGTGCAAATGAAAACAATGCTGAGATTCCACCTCACTCCAGAAAGAATGGCTGCTATCATGAAATCAATCAATAACAAATGCTGGCGGGGCTGTGGGGAAAGAGGAACCCTGCTCCACTGCTGGTGGGAGTGTAGACTGGTGCAACTACTGTGGATATAAGTATGGAGATACCTCAAAGAACTAGGACTGGAAGTCCCATTTGACCCCACTATTCCCCTGCTGGGTATCTTCCTCAAAGAATTAAAAGAATCAAACCACAGTATTATATGTGCACCCATGTTCGTAGCAGCACAATCTGTAATAGCTAAAACTTGGAAACAGCCCAAATGCCTATCAACTGGAGATTGGATAAAGAAATTTTTAAAAAATAAAATGGAGTACTACTCAGCCATCAAAAATGAGAAATTAGAGACATTTATAGCTAAATGGATGCACATTTAGGTGATATTATTAAGTGAAATAAATAGGATATGCATGTGTAAATATCAAATAGTTTCTCTAGTGTGAGAAACTGAAAGTGTCAATATGAACTAAAAGGTGTAATAGGTAATGTGAAATAGGAAGAAAAGAGGCAAAGGGGAAAGGGGAGTGGGAGCATTAGGGGAAAGGAAAGAAGGGAATGGAAATAATATGAACAAACGAAAAAATGGAAACAAAGTCTTTGTAAATAGGGAGGGATGGAGTGGTTGAAGGAAGGGCAGGGGAAGGGGTAAAAATAAGAACCAAAAGAGACTATGTAAAGGTGCAAATTTCCAATGATGAATGTCATTATATTGTATACCTAAAATGTACCAATGATTAAAATCAAAAGTGATAATGCAAAATTGGAAGAAAATATCCAAATGGGTAGCGGAAGTGGGAGGGGTAGGGGAAAGGAAAGAATGGAAAGGAAAAATTATGAGAAATGGAAAAAATGAAGCAAAGTCTTTGTAAATAGGGAAGGGTGGTGGCAAGAAGGGAGTGCAAGGAATAGGGAAAAAATAAGAACCAAGGTACATTATGTAAAGGTACAAGTTCCCAATGAGAATTGTAATTGTATTGTACACCTAAAATGTACCTATAAAAGAATTTTTTAAAAAGTGTTGGGAGTGGAATGCATGATCACAACATTGCTTGAGTTTTACTTGTGCATAAATGAAAGGGAAATGCAATTTCAACTCAATGCCCAAGTGGGCATGGTAGAGCTATAGTTGTGTTACAGTGTTCTTGCTTGTGAATGATGCTTATAAAAGGCCTTGTGGAATAGTAAATCGTTACCAAAATGACACCTATATATTTGAAAGTGAACGTACTGTTGGGAAAATATGATGTAAATGATTCTGCCTAAAAATTCTATCACTATGAGTAGAAAAGAGCAGCTTGGTTCCATGTTCAAACATAAAAAAGGAAATGGTATAATTTGTCATATAACTATCATTCAAATTAAACCTTACAGCAGATATGAAAGTTATATTTTTAGAATTTGCAGACATTCTTCGGT
This sequence comes from Heterocephalus glaber, assembly GCF_053883595.1. NCBI lineage: Eukaryota > Metazoa > Chordata > Mammalia > Rodentia > Bathyergidae > Heterocephalus > Heterocephalus glaber. The sequence continues at coordinate 1,500,893 of NW_028258491.1, forward strand.
ATGCCTCAGTTGTGCGTTTTGAATCTCTGCTATAAAAAACTGGAATTTAAATGTAGTTTAGAAAACCAATATTCTAATTGTCCAAGCATCACTGAGTTCAGGAGAATTTGATAATTGGTCCAAGAATATAAGCGACATATCTTTCTATTTTGACAGGTGGAAAGCTAAAGAATGCCACAAGAAGTAAATCCCATTTCAATGATAGAGTTTGTTTTGGGGGAGTTTTTAATATTCCCAGTAAACAAAAGTTTCTTTTTGTGATTTTTTTAATCTATGTGATCATCCTTTCAGGAAATGGGATCATCATTCTTATAACAAAGGTGGACCCAGCCCTCCACACTCCTATGTATTTTTTTCTCAGAATTTTTTCTTTCTTGGAAATCTGCTATGTGTCTGACACCCTGCCTAGAATGCTAACCAACCTTTGGACACTGAAAGGAAATATTTCTTTGTTTGCCTGTGCTACACAGATGTATTTTTCCCTTGTGTATGGAGGAACTGAGTGCCTCCTGCTGACTGCGATGGCCTATAACCACGATGTGGCCATCTGCCACCCTCTGCAGTACAACCACATCAAGAACGCCAAGCTCTGTAGGAAGCTGGTGGCTGCCTGCTGCTATTGTGTGGATCCAAGCAAATCAATCGCTTCTTCTGTTTCATTCCACCCTTACTCAAGCTGGCGTGCAGAGAAACTTTCATAAATGAGATGTTGCTCTTTTCAGTTGCTGTGGTGTTTATCATGGTCCCTTTTCTGTTCACACTCAGTTCCTACAGCAGAATCATCCCCACCATCATGAAGTAGCCCTCAGCCACAGGGCGATTCAAAGCCTTCTCCACCCGCTCCTCTCATGTCATAGTTGTAGTTTTGTTCTTTGAATCTGGAATCATTACCTATTTCCGACCCAAACCCAAACAGTTCTCCAGCACGGATAAACTTCTTTCTCTTTTCTACACTATTCTCACCCTGATGTTCAACCCTGTGATCTACATGCTGAGGAATAAAAATGTCATGATGGAGTTGAGGAAACTGCTAACTAATGTTTAATACATGTGCTGAGGATTTGACCTTACTTTCTGATTTCTTATTTAATTCTGTAATTGTATAAAAAGAACCTGTCCTGTGGTTTACTTTCCTGCTGTACTAATGATTCCTTTTCCTCTTTTCAGAGAGTATCCTCTTATGCTGGGCTTCTCATAGAAAGGTTGTATTTACCAGAATTTTGCCAATTAAAGATAAGTTTGCAACAAGTCTCATATTTTGTAGTCTAGTCTACTTCTTCCAAATTAATTAGTGATTTGAGAATGTGTGAAAAACTGTACAACTGCTTACCTCCTAATTGGTGTCTCATAATTTTTTCTGTAAAAACAAAAATGTATGCTTTGTTATTTTCATTATATGACTATTATTTTCCTAAAGTTATCACTATAGTCAAAAGTAGTAGATATGGCACTTAGAGAACATTGGTTGAAAAACTATACAACTATTTCTTATATTTTTAGATGTTTTACCTTTTTTAAGAAAGAAAATTGCTCTTTATTACTTAAGGAATACCTAGGAAAAGTTTAAAACTTTAGACTCCACAGATGACACTGTGGAGATTGGAAAGTATGGTAATGAATCTTCAAAGTGTTTCCATTCCCTAAACTGTGACAGTTGGCAGGGATAGAGACAAATCTTAGAAACAACTACAGCTGAATGCCTGAACAAATGCAGGATGCTCTCACATTTCCCCAGTCTATTTTCTGCACATATCATCCTGTTTCTCTCTTTATAGACATGGTTTCTGACAAAATAATTAATAGTGACAGTACAGAAATGTTTTTATCTTGTTCTTCACTAAAGAAAAGAATAGGTGCAACTTTGCTTTATGAAGATGCAGTCTACACTGGGTTACAGCATATTCTTTTACACCATATATAAATATTCACCTTTGCTCTTAAATTGACCTTTTAATTTTTGGGTGAGAACATCAATGGAAATTAAAATTGAAATATTGGTGAATTCACTGCAATTCAGTTCTTTTGTAATAGAGCCCTGCTTGCAAATTCTAATAACTCAGGAAACATAACTGAAATCATTAAACTGTTTGAAGAAACAAAAAATATTCATAAGGAATACATGTCTTAAACCCTATCATCCAGTTTGCACTATTTGTCTACCAAACTAAGAAAGGAGCAACTTGAGTTTTTGGTTTTTTGTTAGTTTTGAAAAATCTGCTTTGTTTTCAACTTGTTTTTAACAAACACTTTGTGTTTGTCCATCAACACAACATTGATTTAAACAATTTATTGTATGCATAGTCATAATGCACCATTCTGCTAGTTCTTCAATGGGCATTGGGCCAAAAATAAAATGGTCTTAAAAACATGAATGGAGTGGGTACTGAGAAGAGAATATTCAGAAAAATAACAAAATTCTATAATAGACACATGAACAGTGACATATAACAGAGAGCCCTACACATGGACACACTGAACACATGGTCACACTTGAACATGAAAAAAATTAGAACCACAGAATATAGTCAGTTTTTAATAGATTTTTCCATTTAATAAAATATCCTACCCTAAAGTTGATGTAAATATGTAACAAGGAAGAAAAGTAGATACTTGTTTACCTAATTTATCCACAAAATAATTCTAGGTGATCTGGAAACCTGAGTATTAAGTTCAGCGTAATAAATCTTCATAAATATAATGTGTGTTATCTTCATGACTCTACCATGAGAACAACAGGCTTTCACAACTACAAATAACAATGACAACCAATGTAGCATGTGTATGTTACAAAACACAAAGGAGATTTTTCTAACAAACTGGATTTTGGATGAACTATGAGAATAAAAGTAAACACAGCAACTACATATCACTTATTAAATGGCCTGAATGGAATAGCAAGAAATTTCAAATTTTCCCCAAAATGTAGACAAGTGATTTTTCACTCCCAGCAAACTCTCCCTACACTGGGGGAGCTGACAGCAAAGAGAGGAAGAAGGCAATGAAGGTTCTATTAAAAAAATAGCTCTCAATAATGAACCAGAACAATAACCAAATAGAAATTGGCTTCCGGAAGATACACTGACGCACAAGAGTAGAAAGTCCCCAGGGTAAGAGGAACTATTCCTGTTTAAGGATATTAAGAATAGGAATAGTTCTTAAAATAAGCACAAGTATTGTAGCCTTCAAGCAACTTCCTGAGAAAAAGAGCATGCAAATTTATTGGTAAAATATTATTTAACTTTCTTAGACTGCTTAATGTGAATTTGTGAAGGTGAGCTCTGGTAGAAATATGAGACTGTTTTTGTTAAGGATGGTTTCAAACTAATAAAACAAAAAAGCACAAAAATTTGAATTCATTATCTCAAAATGTTATTTTATATAATCATGTATCTATTAAATTTCTTATTTATAAAGTTAAATAAGATTAAGTATGCGTCAAATATTGTTAATTATATTAATATTTGAAATAATTTACATGAGACAAACTTGATGGCATCAAATGGACAGGTATAGTGGATTTGAGAAGAAAGGAAAATAACAAGAGTTTTGGAAATTTGGAGAACAAACCCTAAGAAAATGCATTAATTAAGAAATTTTAAAGCAGTGTAGAATGCTTCATATTGAATAATGTTAATATAAAAGAGTGAGACTGTTTTGTTTTAACTTTGCTTAGGTTTTTATTTGATGTATGATTTTTAATTAGCATGTGTTTGCAGTATGAGCATTTTACAACCATCTTGAGAAGTGTGTACATGTACACAATACAGCTGGATTCATCAGAACAGATGTTCATCAGCTAGAACATCGTGATAACAAAACCAAACAGTACAAGATGGGAAAGGCAAGAGCATTAGCTTCCTGTAATTTTGAGTCTAAAGCAAGAGATCATTTGTTCATTTTCATTTATTTTCTACATACTTATTTCTATTTGCTATAATGGACATTTTCAAGGTGATTTTTCATACAAAGGACACAAACAAAACTAAATTTCCTTCTGTGAACATTCCTTCTGGCTCAGCCATTTTATGTATTACACCCATTTTTAAAATTTCAAACATATAAAGAAGATAATGAATTGTGTGTGGGGGCAGTTTGCAAAGCCCAGGGACACCTCACTGGGGTACACTTATGTGATGGGGGAGGCATGCCAAACCCTTTTTGCAAACCAGTGAAATGATGCTCTTTCTATTCTGCCTTAGTTTAGAAGGAAAACAAAGTCAAATTACTTCTCCTCACACTCAATAAAGGCAACATAATAAGTCATGGAAAATATCTTGAAGGTTGGATTGGTGAGCTACCACGAGTAAGTACTTGAAATTTATTCTCTGAATTTTCAATCCATTTTGTATGGAAAGGTGATTTTGCCCAGAGCACCATGTGGTGCTCATTCCTTGTTTCAGACCAGCCTTCACATCCTTGTTCCTTAAGCGGTAGATCAGGGAGTTGAGCATCTGGATGACAACCATGTAGAACACAGAGGCCATCTTGTCTGTGTCCATGGAGTAACTTGAGCTGAGATGGAAATACATGAACAGGAGGTTACCATGAAACACGGCCACAGCTGCAGGGTGGAAGCTGCATGTGGAGGAGGCTTTACGTTTGCCCTCGGCTGAGTTCATCTTGAAGATGGTGGTGATGATGGAGCTGTAGGAGAGGAGGACAGTGACAACACTGCAACCCATGACTCAGCCAATAAAAGTGAACATCACTATTTTGTTGATGGATATGTCTGCGCAAGACAGGCTAGCAAGGGCAGGGTATCACAGAAAAAGTGATTGATGACATTTGTGTTGCAGAAGGACAACCAGAATGTGCAGCTAGTGTGGATGGCTGAATCCACCAAGCCTACAATATAGATACAGGCCACTAACTGGGTGAACAACCTTCTGGACATTGCAATGGTATAAACAAGTGGATTTGCAAATGGCATTGCAAAGGTCATACATAGGCCATGACAGTCAACGTGAGACATTCCACATCCTCAAAGGTGCAGAGAAAATACATTTGAATGCATACAAATTATATGGAATCCTCTTCTGCTTTGATAGGAAATCAGCCAACATCTTGGGAGAGACAGTTGAGGAATCATCCCTAGATTGGCCATCACAGTCACACTATAAACAAAGAGAAAGAGCACAAAGAGTCCCTGCTGTACGTCCTTTCTGCTGGAAAGTCCCAAGAACACAAATTCAGCAAACATAGTGCAGTTCTCCTCTGCCATCACTCAGGTCTGGAGGTTCCTGGGTGTGAAAAATGGAAAGGCAACGAGATGGTTTTCATACTCTGACTGTGTGCACAGTTAATTTTTGGTCCTTTTGTTACATAATCAAAAACAAATGACAGAACAATCATTTAAAAGTATGCTGCCCTTATTGGAAATATACCCATTTTCGTGTAAAGAAATATATTTATATTCTTCTGTGTAGTTGATGTAGCACACATTCATCTAAATTCAATCATGCTATTTCCATTTACACCTGTGTAGCCATGGAGACACATGCCTGTGATCAGGCCTTCTGGGAGGCTGAGGCAGAAGGATAACAATGCCAAGCCCAACTTGGTGAATTAGGGATCCCTTTGCTCAAAATTAAATAAATAAATAAATAAATAAATAAATAAATAAATAAGGACTGGATGAAATTCAGTGGAAAAGACCTAGATTCAATAACCAGGAGAGGGAGAGAGGGAGGGGAAGTGGAGGGGGAGAGGAGGGGGAGGGGAGGGGGAATGGGGAGGGGAAGAGAAGAGAAGAGAAGAGAAGGGGAGAGGACTGTGTATCATTATTTAGGGTCATTTTTATTTCTTTCTTAAAATTGAAGAAATTGATGTCTTCAAAAGTGAAGGTAATAGTTCTAATAATTAGTTATTCCAGATTCCACACATCTTCTGGCAAGACTGTTTTTGTCAGTTTTGTAGAAACATTGTCTCACTTGTCATACAGAGGTATAGTTAATTGAGGAGTGCATGTAATGCATACATCTTGTCTTCTTTCAATTCATACCTAAAATCATGGCGCAGGTAGAGCTGAGGAAGAGCTATTCCTGGCTGTTACATCCTCACTCTTTCCTATCGGACATGCAGGTCCTGTCTAGCTCCCGGAAGTAAGCCTGCACCTCATCCTCACTAGGAAGGATGGTGTCTGTGGGTCAGGACCCGCTGGAGCAAGCAGGTTGGTGCTTACTCTAGAAATAGATGGAGAGGTCTCCATGAGGCATAACTAAGAGGCCAGCATGGATATGTTAGTGCTCCTCATCCCCTTCTGAAGCTGCTGTTGTCCAGGTGTTATTCTATATTTCAAACCTAATAGCAGAGATATTGGTAGCAAAGGAGATGCAAATGTCAGCAAAATTCTGTGGTTCAGATGAGTCCCTCTTATCAACTAAAATCCACATGATCGATTCACAACAGATCAGAAGTGGGCAATGCAGGAAAAAAATCACACTTTCTCTGTCCCATAACCTCCAAGAAATTTGTTCCTAAGAGGCATTCCTTTTAGTAGTTCTCCAGAGTATATTATATTTTTTTGTTGTTTGCTTTGATGCCTATTTCTGTTGTCCACCAATGAAATCTGCCAATGTTTAGGTAAAACCAGTGAGTTTTCCCTAAGAGAGTAAATGAATTCTAGCACTCACCATTATATTTTACAAATCAAATCATATATCACGTGATACTATTCATGTCCCTCTCTGGTCTATGGGGCACATAAGAAAGGTGGAATTAAAGGAAGATGAATTTTAAAAAGATAAAATATTAATACAAAGATTAATTGTAAGTCTCAAAATGTTGACATAAACTCATTTAAATATCTATAGGCAGATCTTTTGATGATTCCATTTATAGTTTGATTACATTCTTTAAAATGTATGAAAATAGTAGTAACATATTAAAAACAATATATGATGCTTTCTCACCCCTGAAATCATGTTAATGCTGCTTTCCTTTTATCTATGTATAGCTATTAAAATGCTAATATGTAAAGTAATGAAAATTGATGTTTGCATGGTCTCGTAGTATCATTTGGTTTTATAACAGGGTTTATTGCAAAAAAACCCTAAAAAATATACAAGTGAGAAAAACACCAAGAAACATCAGTCCCTGATCCAGCACCAGTGATGTCATCAGCAAATGGGGCGCTCAGTGCAGTGCAAAGGGAGCAGCGGTGCCTCCTCCCCACCCTGGGCCCAGACCCCTTCTATCCCAGTCCCTGCATGTTGAACATCGGGTCTCTCAGGAATCAGTGACACATCCAATAATACATTCTAACATCCAGTGTGTCTTACAAGTAGGGTGTTTGAGAAAAAAGTGTATGCCTTTTAACCATATTTTCTTAGTCCTATCTAGCATCATGCTCACTATTACATCGTATTAGCCAGAATAAATGACTATACTCAAGCAACATTTTTACTTCCATTTCACCTGTCCCTAAATGAGTATTTCCTTTTTTAACCCAAAGTACAAAACTAGTACACACACAAACAGACGCACATGCACAAGTACGCATCACTAGAAACATTTGCAAAGACTGCTGTGATTTCTGCAAAATCAACACTTATTTCACACACTAGAGATAACCAGGCTTTGTTATCTGTATTACTGTATTTCTAATTTTTAAACAGTGATGTCAGAGTAAAACTGTATATATTATAACTAGAGACAATGTATTTCTTTCTAGTTATGTACATTAATTTATTTAACCTGTCTTGTACTTATAGGCATTTGTATTATATCTAATTTTTTCATGTCATAAAATGTCTGTCATAAGTAAAATCATACATCCAAAATAGTATTATTTACAAATGTTTCTTTGAAGTAAATTCTAAGAAATAGTCTATAAGTACAAGTATTAGATTTGATCGTAAAATTTGATCAGTTTTTGTCTTCTTATTACAGACATTTTATGTTATCTATTACCACATATTTTTATATATTTTACACAATACCACATATGTCCCTAATTGTCCCTAGCAACCTTATTATTATTTGACACAAATTTTAAACCTTGAAGCGAAAAGTCAGTGTCTAGACTCTCATTGATATTTTCTCAATGAATCGATTAAAATTGCTCACAGGAGATTGCTCTGTCCAGTGCAAAGAAACAGCTTTGTGGTTCAAACAATTCTGAGTCTTCACACGTGATATAATAGTACATTAAAGCAATGTTTGAAGATGGACAAAGTTATGGAGCTACTGTGTCCTCGGAGGTCTGTCAAGGGCACTTGTAAATGAAGGCAGGATCCCAGAGGTGAAGGAGGGCAGAGCACACAGATAGGAAGGGCTGGCATGTGGCATCTCATTGGGTTTATTTACACGAACCTGGCATTCTCACCCTGTTAATATAGATGTGAATAGAAAGTGATGTGGAGGACTGCTGGCTTGCACAGGTGCAGAAATTGTATTGAAAATAAAGTCATCATCCGTCAGGATGGCACAGCCTGACAGCTTAGGGAGTGCGGTACCCTGGCTGCTTGCTGAGGGATGTTTCATAATATGTGAGTCTCTGTCGTCTACTGAGAAGCATAAGTTAATCTGTGATGATCAAATGTTTTCCGTCGATATTTAAGAAAATGTAAAATAATCATGAACATTATCTACATATCATGAGTCTTAATAGGTACAGTTTATCTGCCACAAATCCTATTGATGAAAATATGCAAAAACCACAGTAAGGGGGTGTGAGAAATATACAAGGTTGTCCGCTCTGACACTTCAGGTTGTCTTGTGTTTCTACCAAAATCCTACTTGGACTTAACCATCATAGTTGTTGTGGTAAATATTTTGTTTGCATAGTTGTTATAAAGCCTTTCTCTTCTTCCTATAAATGTAGTATACACATTCAATGAAATTCGATGGCATTAATGTATTTTTAGTTTTTCATACAAATGATTCTTACTGATCATTTGAATGACTCTTGGTGTTTCATTGTCGTTTTTCTGTATGATGTTCCAATACCCAGTGTAGTCCTCTGGGAAATATTATGGAGGCTCATAATTTTACATCACTAAACTTGAAAAAGTAAACTTTTCTGTTACCCAAAAGCTTCATTAAGCCTCTGGTGCATATTTGGAAGAGGTGGGCCCTTTCTTGGGCATGTTCCTCCCATTTCTTCCTCAAATCATTTTTTAGTTCTCTCAAGGGCTTCCTTATCTCCATTAAAACCAGAGCACACGTAGCCATACATTGTTGCAAAATTGTTAATCTAAATTCATCCACAAAGAGATTTGTGTTTTAACACAGAATTGCTTTTCAAAAATCATAGAGTGAAAAGATTTAAGGCGGATTTTAAGTCATTAGAGAGAAACAACTAAGGAAAGCATGAAACAATTATCTGTATCTAAATGATTTTTGGAGTCACTAGTACCCCTAAACACAGTAACCAACTGTGTGTTTAAAAATCACACCATCAGAAGATGGCAGCCTGGTCCTTCCTGAGTCATGGGCCATTATGAAGTAAGTTCAAGGCATGATCCTAATAGAGGAAACCGGGTTTACAGATTACTCCATTGGAAAAAGCAAGAAAGGACTGTGGATGCCAACATCTGTTTTCTATAAGCAAAGAAAGCATCACATTTTGAACAATATAAAGGATATTCTATGAGAGTTTTGTGCTTTACTAATTTTACAAGCAGCTAAAATGTGTATAAGGAACTATTACATGTAGGTAATAATGAAATGTTTCAATTACCTGCAAAGTAATAATAATGTTTGCTTTTAGAAAACTATTCAGTATTTGCATACTCTTTGAAAGAGCAACAGTAAATGAAATTTAAGAAATGCAACATTCCTGCAATACAAATCCAGCTCTAAAAAAGAACAGAACCTATATTTCAGAAGTTATCTTTGTGTCCTAACATAAATTGATATCTAAGATAGGTTAGCTTTATATTTTTTAAAGACCTTATTAGAAGTGAGGTAATTTATAGTGGTACATTGGTTCATGAATGTTACTGTTCACAAAAAATTAGGTTCTCAAATAAAAACATCTGACAAAATTTTGCTTCTGTTCACACACCCCACATCAGGTGACAAACACAACTGCAGTATCTTCCCCACACAAAACCAAATGTAGATATCTTCCCCAAAATTATAAAACAGATTAAGTTTGTGAAACAAGGCACTACTGTAGTTTGTGTCATTTTACATTTATGTATGAATTATTTCACTCTTTTTTGTATATGAGCTCTCCTCATACTGTTGTATGTAGTGAAAGTTTATTCATTTCCATTACTGGACAGTAATCTAATAAATTAACATGTCAAATATATTTTATCAAAGTGAAAATGATAATACAGTAAGATATTTTTGTACCAGCTTTGAGTATACATATGCACTTAGATATTTTGGATATAAAACAAGAAATAACATACTGGGGTCATAAGGCATGTATAAGATGTAATACTGAATAACAAATACTTTGTAACGAAAGATCAAAATATTATTTCTGTCAACCTATAAGGCCTAAAATTGTTATGCATTCATGTCAATACTTGACTTTATTATTGTCAGATATTTTAATCTTAGATTTTGCTGTTATAACAGTCTTCCAAAATTTCAATTTGCATTAAGCTGAACACTAGGAATTATATAACAACATTTGTCATGTGCCTAATTGAATATAAACGCTGAATAGAAGGCCATTAAAGAGCCTGTGTCCATCCCTTCACAATTCATGCAAGTTAGCTGGCACCATTGTTACTGCCATTCCAGATCACATCCATCTAGAGACACAGTGCAGCCATTTTCTGCAGAGATGAAGCCCTGTATACTTTTTGTGTGCTGTTGTTGTTGTTTTGTTTTGTTATTATAAATATCTCTAGTAGTGGAGAGGTTTTAGAGGGCAGTAGAATCATAGCCATGTGGAGATAAAACTTGGCAATAGGAAAGGATCTTGTAGATCATCTGCTGTGAGCTGATCTTTTACAGAGAGGAACCTGACTTAGTTAGAAAGAGTGATTGCTAAATATACCATCACTTGGAGTTCCTTTGGCTGCCTAACTTAGGAAATGGAGAGAGAGAGAGAGAGAGAGAGAGAGAGAGAGATCAAGCCAGAAGTTTAAATTTGTCACCTGCAACTCTAGCCCAGGGCCTCCTACTTACTTGTCCACTGAGCATCCTCACGGCTCTATGCTAAAAAATGCGCTCAGAGAGCCTATCAGAGGTATCAGCCTGTCCGTACATTGCTGTCACACATATTCTAATTGACCAGCGCTATGACAGTGTCATGTTTAGGTACTTCAGTAGGAAGGCTGAAGGAAACAAATGGAAATATAAAGACATACCTATATTGTTAATCCACTACTTAGGGACACTGGCAAGTGTACTGTGTGTGGCATTTTCTGCTGAGCTGATATTTATAAAAAAGACTAACAAAATAATAGGGCTAATCAGAATGTACAGGTAAGAGACCTTGAAATCGCTTTCTAAAACAGTGTTCCTCCCACAGGACAGTATTACCACCACTCTTTCCTGTAATCTGTGATGGGTTTCACAGGTGACACTATGAAACACTTGGGCTTTACTTCCACTGTGAAAATGTTTTCTAAGAAGAACATTTTTGAAATGCCAGCTAGAAAATATTAATGTTCAAGGTCATTTAGCTTGTTCAGTTTTAATGCATAATTGAGAGTGTCATAGCTCTGGGAATTCCTTCAGATCTATGGCCACATCCCTGTTTTTCAACAAGCTCCTTACAGTGTTTTGACATCTTAAATTTGAACAGAGCCAATGTAATAACCCAACATTGATAAAGTACATTTTTTACTTCCTGTGTTTTATATGTATGCCTTTATAGATCTATTACAGCAGACACAAACATCTGGTATTCTTTCTTAGAAGCTGTAAGGTGTATATTCAAAGTGCATGTCATAATAATTTGATATCTAATACAAACTCACATATTACTGCAGGGGTTGATTTTTATTATTGATTTGTTTCTCCACTCTGGGTCTCAGTCACAAGAAGTTGCTAGAGTGCCAGGCAGAAAAGCATGATATTCTTGAGCATAAAATGTTCTCCTTCTCAAGTTGGAGGGGCTGGTCTACTACAGAAAGCAATATGTGCAATAACACACTGAGGAGGGTATTATTTAAGGACCACAGTGATGTGCTTCAAAACAAGGCTGAGAAAGGAAAGGGGGTAAGAGAAGTGGAGACATCGTGACCAAGTGGAAAACTCCAGCACAAGGATTTACCTTACACAGGTCATTTATTTTAAATTGCATTGATTTTACACAAAATGTCCCAAGTCATGGGTAGCATAGGACGTTGAGAGTCATGTATACATTATATAACAATCAAATGATTAGTATATCCATCAGCTCAAACTTTCCTCATCTCTTTGAGCTGCACCAGTCAAAATACCTTCTCCTACTTATTTTGAAACACACAATGCACTATCATGGACAATATACACCCTACCATGCAGTCAAACACCAGAACTGACTCCTTTCCTCATACTCAGCCAACACCATAGGAAATGAAACTAAACAAACAATAAGCAAAGAATTGAATGAAAGGTATAAAAGATTCAAATAGACATCTCTCAAAAGAAACATACAAATAACCCACAGGTAAACGAATATGTATCTAATATTGGTAATCACTAAGGAAATGTCAATCAGAGTCAAGTTGCTCTTTATTCCTTGCACCTTGGACTTCTGTTCCTCCAAAGGGCTACTTTGCTATCCACCTCCAGGTCGCTGATTCTCAGCTTCTCCATATAAAATCCTTCCTTCCTGCAGCATCATTCATTGGATCTCTATTCCTTGTTTAGATTTGAAATGAAATATCCCTCCTTCAAAGAACCGTTTTCCCTTTGCTATCCAGATTTACACATCTGGCATGCACTTAGAATAGCCTGGTTTTTAAATTAATAGCATTTTATGATTTATTATGAATCATTTATAACTGTAGTTAATTAATAATTCTAATTTATAATTATTATAGGAAACATTGACATGGAAATTATTTATCCCTAAAATGCTAATCACACAGCTATGTAAAAGGCAAAAACTATAACCTAAATAGAATAATGACATAAATGCATGAAATAGTCCACTAAACAAGTGACAATTTGGAACACTTAGCACATAGAGTGGAAATTTACCAAAAATAAATAGTACCCTTATATTGGAGACGTAAAATGAAGTTGGATTAGTTAGGAAACTACAGAATATTGATTTCTTATTGCTTGGTAAACTATTTTTTATATTTCATTAAAAACCATGAGACAAATTTATAATATATAATTAGAAAGCAACAAGAGCATAGATTTGTATGAATTAATCCATATTTATTTGTAGTATATGCTTCCTTACTTAAAACCTTTATTTCTCAGCTTTTGCAGGGCCTCTTTAACATCCTTTCTCCATAGGCTGTAAATCAGGGGTTTAGCATGGGAATCACAAGAGTGTAAAATAGTGAGGTCATTTTATCTTGATCTAGGGAGTAGGAAGAACTTGGCTGGAAAGCAGAGTTCCCTGGAAAATTGAAACTGTAGTTAAGTGTGAGGCACAGGTGGAGAAAGCTTTGGACGTTCCCTTGCCAGAACTAATCTTCAAAACAGATGAGACAATACCAGAAGGCTTGAGATGGTGATCAGGTCAATGAAACCAAAAATGGTGAACAGTACTAGTTCACTGAACTGTGTATCAGAGTATGACAACACTAGGATAGGAGGGATATCCCAGAAGTGATTGATTTCATTAGAGCTACAGAAACATAAGCTAAAAGTCATCATAGTATTTATGAAAGCGTCTACAGTTCCCACCAGGTACACTCCGACCAGGACCTGGTAATACAGCCTGCTGGATGTGTCCATGGCTTACAGCAAGGGCTGCTGATGGCCTGGTACCGATCCAAGGCCATCACCATCAGCAGCACGCACTCTGCACTTATAAAGACACAAGTGAAGAAGAAGTTCAGAGCACAGCCAGCAGAGGGAACTGATTTGTTCTCAGCTATGAGGTCTGACAGCATCTTGGGCCCAACTGCACTGGAACAGCAAAGGTCAGAGAAAGACAGGTGGCTGAAGAAAGAGAACAGGGTGTCTGAAGCTGGGCATCCACTCTGATTAAAATGATCATCCCAATATTTGTCAGGAGAATGATGAGATAAACGCTGAGAAATATGCTGAAGAGAATCACTTTCATGCCAGGTTCATTGGTAACTCCTAAGAGAAAGAATTCAGTGAATGTGGTGCAGTTGTCTTTCTTCTTTCTTCTTTCTCCTTGTTGTAAACTGTTTCAAAAATCATCAAGATGGGGCTGGGGATTTAGCTCAGTGGTTCCAGCACCTGCCTCACAAGCACAAGGTCCTGAGTTTGATTCCCAGTACCAAAAAAAAGTCATCAAGACAATCATTAATTAGGATCTGATGTTTTCTACATAGGTAAAAATGTCCATAAATTGGAACATAATTTCAATGTACAAATAATTTTCAGTCCATTTAGAAAATAATCTGGAAAATGTCATGCTTAAAGAGAAATTATCACGTTAAAAGAACTCAAAGTTTCTAGTGTAAAAACCTTACTAACTTTGACTTTAAATTTATGTATAATATCTGACATATGTCCATTATCTTGGCTTCTATCACTCATTCTTTTTTTTGTATTAAATTCTTTTATTGGTACATTGTAGGTATACAACACAATTACATTTCTCATTGGGAATTGTACCTTTATATAATGTATCTTGATTCTTATTTTTTCCCCATTCCTAGCCCTCCCTTCACGCCCTCCACCCTTCCCTATTTACAAAGACTCTATTTCCATTTTTTCCATTTCTCATCATTTTTTACTTTCCCTTCTTTCCTTTCCCCTGTGCCTCCCACTACCCCTACCCCTTTGGACCTTTTCTTCCTATTTTGCATTATCGATTATTCATTCTAATCATTGGTACATTTTAGGTATACAATATAATGACATTCATCATTGGAAATTTGCACCTTTACATAGTCTCTCTTGGTTCTTATTTTTCACCCTTGCCCAGCCCACCCTTCAACCCCTCCATTCCTCCCTATTTACAAAGATTTTGTTCCTATTTTTCCATTTTCTCATATTAATCCCATTCCCTTCTATCCTTTCCCCTAGCCCTCCCACTTCTATCACCCATTCTTAGGAAGTAGATTTAAGTAACCTAGAATCTGCTGTCAGATGCAAAATGATATGAAGGAAAATAGCAAAATTAAAAATGCAGGACCACCGATCTCATAATTGTCAGGAAAGGGTCACATAGATTACATTATTCAGGAAATATAATTGAATTTACTGCTAATAATGATATAGAACAAACGTTTTAAAGTGAAAATTATTGCACTTTCTTTAAAGTTTATTGAAAAATGACACGTGTATCAGTTAGCCTTTCATTATCATTGGTTTGTGACAGTGTTTATAACTCCTTTGCACAATTCACTAGATTCCAGGTTACAAATCTCTTGATTTGAAAAGTAACTTCAAACAGAAGGAACAGCAGACGACAAACACACATAAACACACACATAAACATGCACATGAGTGTGCACTTATCACTGGCTTCTAATTTGACTTTGGCAATAAACAATATGATAAGTGAGCAAGAAACATTTCTAGACATTTTATCTTATATTCCTTCTGTTTTTTGCTTTCATCTATGCATTTATGTGAGAGATCTAAGTATGTATTTTACTAGATATTTGAATGTGGAACTTATGTGGTCATCTTTTATTATTTCTAGACTTAAATAGCATGTTGTTAGGTCCATAGGTACTTGAATTTACATATGTTTTTATCTGTGGTATGTTACCTGTAGCATTATTTGAGTAAAACTTTATTCTAAAAAATTAATAAAAAATTTATTCTAATTTTAAATTTGCATGTACTATCTCCTTTGTAAAATGATTACAAAAGGAATGGTTTACTTATTTATCTTGATTAAAATATAAATAAGTAAATCCTTTACAATCCTTAAACAGACAGCTATTTAATTTATTAAAAATGACAAACACCAGTTCAATAAGAAAACATCATTGGCCATTAGATGATGAAACATATTTAACTGAGTAAGAAGATATAAAATCATTCACTAATACATTTCTCACTGTTAATTCCCCATTTTTCACAGAAAGTAATGTTTTATTTGTCCTCTATTTTTTAAATATACTCACAGAGAAGCCTTCCTGAGATGACAAAGAGTTTGCATACTTACTATTGGTGCTGAGCAATCTGTGGATCATATTTTTTCTCATCTAGAGACTGTTGGGACCTAAATCTCCCAAGCTTCTGCTTTCCATCCTTTGTATTGTTCACAAAGAGTTGATTAGATTCCTGGATTCCACTTTCCCCAGAGAATGGTGGGTCAACAACTCTAGTTAAGGCTAAAGTTTTAATTGCTTGCCCTTGTCAACAAATTGATCCATTTTAAAACTGAGGAATCACACTATCTTCTTGTGAAACTAGACATTTAATAGAATTTAAATAGTCTCCTTTTTAATTTGTACTTTTAAAAATTTATTAGTATGAATTTGCAGTCCCTAATGATTGAATGATAATATGATCTACATCTAAAACATATATTTTATACAACATATATTAGTGTTATGTTACATATATGTATATGTACAGTTCTAGAGGCTGGAAGTGAAAATCCAGGCACAAATAGATTCATTAGATGGAGACAGCCTGGTTCACAGACATCCAAATATTCAGATTTTACAAGGCACAAGTAGCGAGGGAAAGAGAAAGCTCCTTCACATTAAGGCAGTCATGTGATTTCTGATGGCT
Source organism: Heterocephalus glaber (assembly GCF_053883595.1). Taxonomy (NCBI): domain Eukaryota; kingdom Metazoa; phylum Chordata; class Mammalia; order Rodentia; family Bathyergidae; genus Heterocephalus; species Heterocephalus glaber. The sequence goes on from NW_028258491.1 coordinate 1,517,645, forward strand.
CTGCCCATATAAATTCCACATGTTCCAAAAGCCTCCATATTAATCCAAAAGAAAGATTTTGAGTTTAGGATCTCAAAATGCAAAAACAATTATAGTGGAGAAGAAACTACTGCTGACAAGACAGACACAGGGGAGGATCAGGCCTGCTTTTAACATTCCACATCCCAAGACTCCAGTGAGCTGTGATTAACTCCACTAGCCCTCCTGGAGAATCCCAGAAAGCAGGAAGCCCAGAGAGATATTATGATGTCATTTTCTATGAGAAGCAGCAAAAGCACATTCAGCAGCCCCTGCTGCCCACATTCTCAGGAGTGCCATGGCCCAAACTGCCCCCAGGACAGCTCCAGCTGGCGAGGAAACCTGGTTCCTCTCACAGTGATCTGTTCCCTGAAAGCAGAAGGCTTGAGTTTGAACCAAACAGGGGGAGTTAATTAGGACTGATCTATAAACTTAAAGAGGCTTGAATTTGAAACAAGTGTTACTAATAAGTATGCTTGACTTTGGAGTGATAACTAAGATCGAATGTGAACAGATTACAAGCCTGCTGCTGCTGTACAGGAGGTGTGATCCAAAAGTAGTGTTTAAATATTCAAAAAACTTATTACAGTAAAAAACGTGTTGCTATCAATCCCCCTCAGTATACTCCTCCTCACTCCAGAAAACACTTGTTCTGTCTCTTCTGCTACTTTCTGAAACAGTTCTGGAAGTCATTTTTTCCCTATCTTTAGTTACAATCTCATGTTGGCATTGATGTCCTGAGTCAATTCAGTGCTTACCTTTCATGATCATTTTAACTTTGGGAAAGAGCCAGAAGTCCCATGGTGCCAAATCTGGTTAATAAGGTGGATGAGGACATGGAGGGATGGTTCATCAAGCCTGCCATTCTATTGGATGGCACATAGCAGAAGTACTCACTACTGTTTTTGTAAATCACGGTACACATAGACACTTATGAAAGAGGACTTCTAGATCTACTTCAGGAAGTAGCAAGAATGATGGGATAAATGTGTTCAAAGAAAAAGTGTTTTGAGAGGGATTAAAGACAGTGTGTGTCTTAATGTAGTAAGATTTTTTTAAAATTTAAACAATCGTACATGTTGATCATTCCTCCCAAACAGGAGTCCTCTCTAGTTAGTCCAAGAGGGTACCGTCTTGTGCACTGATCCCCTCTGTTGCAAAGAAAACACTCCATCCGTTGGTCTGGCACATCTACTTATATATTTTTTTCTTCTGAAGATCTGTAAACCTACTCAGCATACTGGGTAGTGTGGACAGAATGGGTCTCTTAAAGACAGAAGGGACGGTGGCTTTGAACACGTAGAGCTGAGAGCCCTGAAGCAATTTGGAGGCAGTGGCCAAAGTCAGTGCAGACAGCTGGTGGAGTTCAGTGGTGGAGACAGCAGTGTTCGTCAGCCACAGTGCACAGCAGTGGCAGTGGGTTGTGGCAGCCACTGACCTTCCATGAGTGGCAGTAAATGGTAGCATCGATAGGGTTACCAGCTTGGACTGATGGCATCTGGCAGCATCAGTCAGCAGTGCAGACAACAGTTCAGGAACTGGAAATGTGGGGCCCAGAACTGCACTTTGCTGATTCATACTTTCTACTCAAATTGCACAAAAGAACCCTGGATTTATCAGAACTTTATATTTTAAACAATGTTTCAGTAGTGCTGTTATTCACGAGAAACATTAACATTTCCCCTTATGTTTTTTTCATCATCATAGTTTCCTAAAACCTGTAACTATGTCCTACAGATGCTACTGTGAAAAGTATCAGAAATTCTGAAACTTGATTTTCTTTATGTGATGTTTTCACACGAGGATTTATACATAATTGAAAACACTGAAACAAAGGTTGTCAATGTCTTTTTATTTGTATAGTCTTAATAGATAATCAACATTTTCACAGAATGTTGTATCATTCCTGAAATATATGGTAATATCTATATGTGCCCAGCAAGTTTCTTCTAGAGTTCTTCCATTGCAAATTCAAGTGCAGCCAGATGATTAAATACTAATTAGGTACTTAGACGAATGTTGTTTATTTAAAGTGGGCATCTTTGTAAACTATGTAGACTATTTAGATACCTATGTAGACTACCGTAGAATACAGACTTGTATTTGAAATACATGTCATGCACTGAGTTAATTATTATTGACCATTCAATAGGCCCTGAAAATATTTCTATGTGAGTTGATTTCCATTTCTTATTTGCATTTTCAATTTGTATCTCAGCCACAGTTCAGGCGCTAGAATGAAATTCAGTAAACCTTGTGCCCAGCAAAGAATGTTCATAGTGTTTTATTAGAAGAGATGGTTTAACATAGAGTTAAAGGTAGAATAATGCCATCAGGAGAGTATTATTTATGAATCATAAAGTTGAAATTAAAACAAGATATATGAACTTTAAAAGTGGAAAAAAAGCAGAGTAGAAATGACTCCACTGAGAATTGTAGGGTAGACTTTACAAGGACCCTACACTTTTCAATTGTGTTTTGTTTTGAATCAGTTTGAGTAGTTACAAATTTTCTCAATTTAATGGGTAAAATGAACAGGCATATATACACTGTGTAATGATTTAATCAGGGTAATTGAGAAATCAATCCTCTGAAATATTTATCATTTTTCATGTTGCAAGAATAAAAATTGTTTCTTATATTTATATAAAAATCAATAATATAATGTGATTTACTATACTCATCCTGACATGCAGTAGAACCATTTTTTCCTAGAAAACATAACAACTCAATAAATAATAAAAGTAAGTAAAAATCCTTCCAAAACAAATACTAGTGTGAAAAATGAGTACAAAATATCCAAATAGATATTTCTCAACATAAGACATTTAAATTGTGCAGAAGTATATAAAGAAATTTTCCATACGTTAATCGTTAGGAAAATCTACTCTCCTCTTTTCTTTGTGCAACTTGGACTTCCTTTCCTTCTCGGGGCATTTTCAGGGTTTCTAATATCCAAGTTGTCATCTATAGAAGTTTCTTCTCCCAGCACCCCCTCATTATGTCTCCATTCATTGTTTAGCTATGAAACTAAGTGTCCCCACTTCACAGAATGTTTTCTTCTTTACAGACTAGATTTAGATATTTTTCTCTTCCACAAACTGTCCTGCATTTTCTTCACCCTAATTTATACTTCATTATCTATTATTTATATGTTTAGCTATTTAATGTTTCTAATTCCCAATACATTCTTGGGATCCACAGCATGACACTCATTTCACCATGAACTAAATGAACAGACAGGTACAAATGGGCACTTACTGAACACAGTAAATCTTACAATAATATCAATACCTACAGTATACGTCAAATGAATGACACGTCTCCACACTAAAACAAAGACTGAAAAAATTTCCAGAAATAAATATCTCCATGTATTTGAAGGATAAAATACTTAGGAAATTATATATACATAGATATAGATACAGATATATTGGAGATTATTAAACTATTAATTTTTATTAAGGCATTTGACAAGACTATCAGCTATAAATATAATGTAAAGAAACCATTCATAAACGTTGTGTGTATAAACACATATTTAGTGGCAGTATATACTAATTAACCTAAGACAAAATTTTATTTATTTATTTATTTATTTAGGTACAGGGGATCAAACTCGGGACCTTGCGCTTGCCCCGAAGGTGGCAGAACAACTGAGCTAGATCCCTGGCTCCCAAAATTTTATTTTTCAACCTTTTGTGGCCTCTTTCACCTTGTTCCGTAGACTATAAACCAGTGGGTTCAGCATGGGAATCACCAGGCTGTAAAACAGTGAGATCATTTTGTCTTGATCTAGGGAGGAGGAAGAACTGGGCTGGAAGTACATGAAGAGGATGGTTCCCTGGAAAATGTCAACTGCAGTGAGGTGGGAGTCACAGGTGGAGAAAGCTTTGAGCCTCCCCTCAGCAGAGTGGATCTTTAACACTGACAAGATAATATAACAATAGGAGACAAGAACACCTGAGATGGTGCTCAGTTCTGTAAAACCACAAATGGTGAATATCAATAACTCATTGATCTGTGTACCAGAGCAAGATATTAATAAGATAAGAAGAATATCACAGAAGAAATTATTGATCTCCTTAGACTCACAGAAACACAGGCAGAATGCCAATGATGTATGTATCAAAGAATCTACTACTCTCAACAGGTAGATACTGGCCACAGGTACAGAGCACAGCCTGCTGGACATGTCTGCTGCATAGAGCAATGGATTGCTGATGGCCTTGTACCAATCAAAGGCCATCAAGGCCAGCAGCAGACACTCAACATATACAAACATGTAGAAGAAGAATTGCAGAGCACAGCCAATAAAGGGAATTGATTTGCTTTTGGTGAGTAGGACCACCAGCATCTTGGGCCCAACTGCACTGGAGTAGCAGAGGTCGGAGAAGGCGCGGTGGCTGAGGAAGAAGTACATCGGTGTGTGAAGCTGGGAGTCCACTCTGATGAGCGAGATCACACTGAGATTCACCAGGACTTTAATGAGATACACAACTAAAAATGTGGCAAATAGGGGCATTTTCATTTCAGGGTTACTGGTTATTCCTGGCAGAAAGAATTCAGTTAATCAGGAGCAGTTTCCTTCATCCCTTTTACTTCGTTCTTACTGTAAATTGTAAGAAAAATAAAGAGAAATTATATTAGGATTTTATTCTTCTGTATATCCAAAATATAATCATTATAAAACATATCCATCAATGAATTATATCCATCAGTTGTCTTCTTTATTTGTTTATTTATTTGTTTTGGGGTTTTTTGGGAGGGTACTGCAGACTGAACTTGGGACCTTGCCCATTCGAAGCAGGTGCCGGAACCACTGAGCTAAATCCCCAACCCTGTCAATTGTCTTCTTTATTCTCAGAAAGCAGCAGAATCAAGTGGCCATCTAAAGAAGCAATGCCATGTGAAAAAGAAACAAAGGATCTAGAAACAGGGCTGATGAGAAATTTTATTCTAAGCTTGTGTAATTATTAATTGCCTTTTCTGCATCATCCATTCTCAGACACTAATTTGAATATACTAAAAGCTAGTTCCATATTGAAAGTCATATGAAATGAACCACTAAGTTAGAACTACAAGGCAGAATGTAAAAGGCGACCATCTCTTACAGTTTCCAAAGTGATCGCATGCATCACAATGCCTAAGAAGTTGTACTGTTTTCTCACTGACATCATATTGAATGTAAGTTAATGAGTGAAAATTATTATGATACTGTCTGCTGTCCATAGGTTTCACTCAAAAGTAAAATGTTTAATTGGACCACTTTGCTCCTAAACATCCCTGTTGTATCAGAACTTTTAGAAGATTTTTGTGTAACTCAGTCGGTTGCCAAGGATGAATCCCTGGAGAAGCCAAAAGGAAGGAATAAAAAGAAGTAGAACGTCAGACTGCAACATGCACATGTGTTTATTGTTGGCTTTTATTTTTCCAGTAACATAGATCGAAGTCAGGACCTTGTGCTTTGAGTCAGGCACAGCACCACTGAGTTAAATCTCTGGCCCTTATTGTTGCCTTTTAAGTGAATTTTTCACAAAAATTGTAATGGGAAAAGCAGCAGTGCAAGTTCCTGTTATATAACAGGAGTCTTTGTTTAGTATGTTCCTATAAGCATTTCTGTGTGTATGTGGTGTGGTGTCTGTGTGTATCTACTGATACATGAAATCAGGGAGCTCATCTTTCCTCTAGATTAACAACCACAGATGCAGTCTAAATGGACTTGAGTTCATATATGTTGGTACATGTGATATTTTACCTCTATTATTTTTACTTCCAGAAAACAAGAACAAATTTTACATTCACATGAAGCATACTACGTATAGAAAGATTTTGAAAAGGAATTGTTTACTATAAACTGTGAAAGTGAAAACTTCACAATCTTTATATAAATGACAAATGAAGACAACTTCACATAAATCTGATAAGAAAATATCACTGGCCATTAGATTGCAGAATGTGTTTAACTGAGTAAGCAAGTATTAAATCATTTACTAACACATGCCTCAGTCTTAATTCCTCACTTTCTCCAAAAAAGCAATGTTTCACCTTTCCTCTATTGTTTCAGTGTAGTCACTGAGAAGCCTACCTGAGTTGACAAGGACATTCTGTACTCACCGCTGTTACCTGAACCATACACAGATCGCATTTATTTTCACCCAGTTCCTATGGGGAAATAAATCTTATAAGTCGCCACCTCCTGTGAATTTTGTGATTCAGATGTGATTGAAGCTGTGGGGTTAATATAAGGTAATATCTGTAGCTGAGGTTGGAGCAATTGCAACCAAATTCCATTCCCACAGTTAGTGCCTTCATAGCTTGAAGGATAAAGCTGTAATTACAACCATATATTTTTCTATCTTGCTTCTAATTTGAAAATGCTTTGACTTCTCTTTAAAGCCTTGGCTGCATTAGTTTCCATGGGAATTTCACATACTGCACATCAATACATGCACCTTTATCCTGATTGATGAATAATAAAATTCGGTGGAAGGGACAGGCCTGTGTTTTTTGCCAAAGGAGCCTTGGCCATTCTAGTTCACACTTTCTCTTTAACTCTGTCTTAAGTTTTTCTTCAACCTTGAGTCACACTCTGGGCAGGTGGGGACTAGAGACTTACTGTGGGAGTCTGGGGCAATTGAGGCCCAATGTGGGGCTTGACCCACAAGCAACCACATGCTCAGTGAAGCTACTCAGAATGAAAAAGAATAAAAAGAAATCAGCAACCAAGGGGCTACTGTCTTCAAAGGACATCCATAGGAACATAAACCTTGAAAAGAAGTAAGTGCTATAATTAACTGAGACTTAATAAAAGAGAGAAAGAAAAGAAAGTAAAAAGAGAAAGAAAGAAGAAAGAAGAAAAAAGAGAGAGAGAAAGGAAGGAAGGAAGGAAGGTAGGAAGGAAGAAAAAGAGAAAGAAAGAAAGAAAGAAAAAATATGGCACAATCCTTTTCAGTCGAGCAACAAAGTTACATCCATGTGCTCCATGCTCTTTTTAAACAAGCATATTATACTGGGTCTGTCCACAACATTGAAAAAACGGTAAAAGATGTTTGGGAATACAATTTGGGATTTTGGTGGGCAGAAACCAGAAACCTTAGACTTTTTAAAAAATTCTTTTATTGGTACATGTTAGGTATACAGTATGTTTACATTTATCATTGGGTGCTTGTACCTGTACATGATGTATCTTGGTTCTTATTTTTTCCCCATTACTTGTGTGCCCTTCACTACTTCCACCCTTCTCTATTTACATAGATTTCATTTCCTTTTTTTTTTTTTACTTTTCTCAGAATTTTTCCTTTCCCTTCTTCCCTTTACCCTTCCCTTCTTACCACCCCTACACCTTTAAATTATTTTCCTATTTCAAATTGTGAATTATTCATTTTAATCCTTATTTACACTTTCAGTTTCTCACACTACAGAAAGTATTGGTGTTTACACATGTGTGTCCTATTTATTTCACTTTAGAGTATGGCCTCAATATGAATCCATTTAGGTATAAATGACTCTAGTTTATCATTCTTCATGGCTGAGTAGTACTCCGTTTTATTTTTAAAAAAACACATCTTCTTTATCGAGTTTCCAGTTGATGGGCACTTGGGCTGTTTCCAAGCGTTAGCTATTACAAATGGTACTGCTATAAACATGGGTGCACATATATCACTGTGGTATGATTCTTTTAATTCTTCGGGGAAGATTCCCAGCAGGGGAAGAGCTGGATCAAGTGGGACCTCTAGCCCTAGTTGTTTGAGGTGTCTCCATACTGATTTCCACAGTGGTTGGACCAGTCTGCACTCCTGCCAACAATAGAGAATGGTTTCTTTCTCTCCACACCACTGCCAGGATTTGTTATTGATTGATTTCTTCACAGCAGCCATTCTTTCTGGGGGGAGGTGGAATCTCAGTGTTGTTTTCATCTGCATCTCTCGAATGACCAGTGATGTTGAACATTTTTTCATGTATTTATTTGCTGCTTTTACTTCTTTGTTTGAGAAATGTCTGTTCATTTCAGTTGCTCATTTTTGAATTGGATCTTTGAATTTGGGGGGTCTGATTTTTTTCAATTCTTTATATATTCTAGATATTAGACCTTTCTCTGAGGTACAGCTGCTAAAATTTTTTCCCACATTGTGGGTCATCTCTTAGCTCTGTTGGTGATTTCTCTTGCAATGGAGAAGCTTTTTAATAAGATGAGATCCCAGTTATTGATTCTTTGTGCTAGCTGCTGAATTACTGAAGTTTTGTTCATAAAGTCCTTTCCTATGCCAATGTCTTCAAGAGTTCTACCTAACTTATCTTCCAGCAAGTTTAGTGTTTCTGTTTTAATATTTAGATCTTTAATCCACTTCAACCTTAGTTTAGTGCATGTTGATATGTATGGGTCTAGTTTTATTCTTTGGCAGGTTGAAATCGAGTTTTTACAACACCATTTATTAAAAAGGCTATCTTTCCTCCAGTGAGGGTGGTTGGCTCATTTGTCAAAAATGAGGTAGCTGAGTATGTCTGGAGTTGTTTCTGCATCTTCTAATCTATTCCACTGACCCTCAGGTCTGTTTCTTTCCCAGTACCATGATGTTTTTATCGCAGTAGCTTTGTAGTATTGTTTCCAGTTGGGGATTGTGATATCCCCAGCCATGTCTCCGTTTCATAGAATTGCTTTTGTTATTCTAGGTCTCTTCTGGTTCCAAATGAATTTTTGTATTCTTTATCTAGTTCTGTGAAGTATATTGTTGGAATTTCAAGCAGCATTGCATTAAATCTATATAGCAGTTTTGAAATATGGCCATTTTCACTATGTTGGTTCTTCTTACCCAGGAACAAGGGATGTTTTCCCATTTTCTTATATCCTCCTTGATCTCCTTTTTCAGAATGCTGAAGTTTTCAGTGTAGAGATCTTTTGCTTCTTTTGTCAGGTTGATTCCTAGATATTACATTTTATTGGATGCTATTGTAAAAGGAATTTGTTACATTTGTTTCTCCTGATGTACTGAATAAAAGGTTTGATATACTGGGGGCTTTTGTCTTTGCTGCCCAGAGCAGCACTGATCAGACCCAAAGCTCAGCTTCTTCTCAAAGTCTTATTTTTCTACCTTTCCTGTAATTCACCTTGTGCTGCCATGGCTTGCAGGAGACTACGACTTACTGCAGAGGTTCTAGTACAGTCTCCTTTCCCTGTTCCCTACATTTGGCGCCCAACGTGGATGTGAATCAGATCCAGGGTGAACTCGCCTGTGAGACAAACTTGAAGTAAAAGAGACAAAACAAGGATCTCCCAGGACAATTTCTGGACTCAGACAAAGGACACTGGTGGTAAGTGTGTCCCAGCTGAGAGTAATTTTCTATCTTTGCTGAGCTACAACAATGGGTCAGTCTTTGTCATCAGAAGATCTTAACTTTGCCAAATTACTTAAGTCACTTTTAAAGCAAGCTATGTATCCAGTACCTAAGGATGCTGTGATAGATTTGTTAAAAGATATACAAATGTATGTCCCATCTCTTCCCCAGGAAGGGACAACTAACTCAATAGCATGGGAATGTATAGGTACCATTCTCCATGAGGCCCAGCAAAGGGGTGATTGTCTTTCCCCAGAATGCTACCCATTTAGGCCTTAGTCCACTCTGCTCTCAAATTCTCTCAGTCAGTTCAGGAAACCTCGGCTACCCCTCCTGCCACCAACCCTTCTTTCCAGGCTTCCCCTTGTTCAGCTTCTTCTCTGGTTTGTTTTCATCTCACTGCAGCTTCTGCTCCACCACTGCAGCATGCTGAGGAAGACCCTAACTCTCTAGCCCCTCAGCCATCTCACAAGGTCTAGCTGTCCCTCTTGTGAAGCCCACTTCTGGGGCCACTCCCTAGCGCCATACCCTGCAAAAGGCTGTGACATCCAGCAAGGCGGTGGGAGACTCTTTGTGCTGTCCTGTCTCAGTTTTGCCTGATCCTGATGACCCAGAGGTGGACATGTATGTTCATGCCTCGTTTGATTTTAACATCCTAAAGGAGCTCAGGCAGAGCGTGCTAACTAATGGTGTCCAAAGCCCCTACACAGTGGGTTTGTCGGAAAATATACTTCAGACTTATTCTCTGGTTCCTCACGATGTTTTTCACCTTGTGAAAATGTGCCTGTCCCCCGCTCAGTATCTCCACTTTGAGGTGGAACTGCGTTCTTTAATCAGGGAAGAGGCTCATAAAAATACTCAGGGACAGGCTCAGTCAAGAGAAGTTACTATAGATATGTTATCAGGCCCAGGTGACTTTTCAGATTTAAGCAGGCAGGCCTGTTGCCCAGCGTTACTCTTCCGCCAGCTAGAGGACCTCCTGTGGAGGGCTTGGGCTTCTGTGCCAGTTGAGGGTGTGCCAATGAAATCTTTTACTCAAATCATGCAAGGACCATTGGAAAGTTACACAGAATTTGTAACAAGATTACAACAAACTATTAGGAGACAGATTTCTAATTCCCAAGCAGCAGAAATCCTGATGTTGCAGTTAGCCTATGAAAATGCCAATATAGATTGCAAATAGGCCATAATCCCTGTTCGCTCCTCTAAAGATCTTGGAGCCTATATTAAGGCATGCCAGAATACTGGGTCTCCTTTATACAATTCAGCCTTGATGGCTCAAGCCATCTCCCAACATTTACGCAGTACACACAGTGATTTAAAATGTTTTAATTGTGGAAAAATAAGGCATCTCAGAAAAAACTACACAATGAAAGTGGCTTTACAAGCTAAACCAGAGCCACTGAGTCAGGTATCCAGAGAAAACAAGGTACCGCCTGGCCTTTGCCCTCGATGCCGAAAAGGCATTCACTGGGCTAAAGATTGCCGCTCCAAATATGATAGGGATGGGGCACTGCTGCCGGGAAACGGAAATCGAGCCCTTCCCCGGGCTCGGGAAACAATAGGGGATCAGGGCCAGGAGTCTCCAGTCCCCCTGAGTCAGCGGTACCCAGTTCAGACCCGTGCACAAGTACAAAATCAGATGGCATGGGTGTCTGGAGGGACATTTCTTCCCTCTTCAGGGAACACTCAGGAGCTCAGGAATAGATCTTCCTGCTGCTCAGAGAGGTCACCTGCTGGGAGGTGAGACTCCAGCATCTGTCCCCACAGGAATTCATGGACCCCCACCCCCCGGAACTATTGATTTGATACTTGGAAAATCCTAACTTTGAAAGGCATCACTGCTATTCCAGCTATTGTTGATTCTGATTGTACCTCTGAATTGTGTGTTCCTGTTAGCTCCACAGGGCTTTGGGTAATAGAACAAGGAGATTATATTGTACAATTCTTGCTTTTGCCAAAACCAAAATTAAATAATGTTAGCTTAAAAAATTCCCAAGAGAATCCTCAGCCAGAAATTCCTCAAGAGATTTATTTCACCCAAGAGATTTCCGAAAACCGGCCCATGCAGAAAATTAAATTGAATGGAAAATTCTTTACAGGATTGATAGACATAGGCGTGGATGTGTCCATGATTGGCACATGTTTTTGGCCATCATCTTGGGGGAAAAATCAACTAAAACATCTCTGGTAGGCCTTGGCACCCCCCAACAAGTTTTGCAAAGCTCCATTCCCCTCTAGCTCCAGAGGCACAAAAGGAGTTACAATTAATAGAAGAAAAGCATACATAACCATCAGGTTTTTCATATAAACTCTAATTATCCAGTTCATTTGTTTGTGCTTAACACCCCCCACTCACATACAGGTTAATAGGTTAATGGTATGAGAAACAGGTCTTTCCCATGGAATGGTTGTTTTTATCTAACCAGTTAGTGAAATCTCTACAGTTATATCTAGAACAAATTGCAACAATAGTTTCCTTGGGATGTAATCATACCTGACAATTATTTAGTGCTGACCCTCATTTCATCATTATCCCAATTGATAAGGATCAAATGCAGATGCTGCTACAAACTGCTTTATATTGGCAAGTAGCCTTTGCAGATTTCATTGGACACATAGATAATCATCACCCCAGTGAACCTCTGTTTCAGCTTTTTTCACGACGTGAGTTTATTCTCCCCAAGATTACTCAGTTTCAGCCATTGCAAGGTGCCTCAACCTATTTCACCAATGACTCCTCTAAGGGCCAAGCAGCAATTTGGAGCTCTTCCTTTAGTTATGTGTTGCCTACACGTGGTCTTTCTGCTCAGAGGTCAGAATTGCTAGCCATTTTATTTGTGATCAAAAAATTTCCCTCCCAGCCTCAATATTTTGAGTGATTCCTTGTATGCAGTTTGTTTGACTCAAACACTGGAAGGAGCTATGATCTGCTCTACCTTAGAACTTAAATTACTGAACTTGTTTTTAAGATGAAAAAAGGCTAGACATCAAAGAACTGCTCCATTTTATATTAGACATATTTGATCACATATCAGTCTTCCTGGACAACTTTCCTATGGCAATGCACAAGCAGATCAGCTTATAGGATACCTTGCTGCTTCTGATCAGGCTAAGGAATCACATAGTTATTTCTATCATAACTCCAAGGCACTACAACATGATTTTAAGCTAACTCGAGCTCAGGCACAACAGATAGTTATGGCCTGTCCTAGTTGCTGGTTGATTCCACAGCCCATTCCCCCTGAGGGAACTAACCCTGGAGGCCTAGCTACTAATATGATTTGGTAGATGGATGTGATGCATGTCCCCTCTTTTGGAAAGTCTTGATTTGTACATGTCTCTATTGATACATTTTCACATATGATACATGGCACGTGTCACTCTGCTAAGAAAGGGCACCATGTCCCACAACACCGCTTGTCCACCTTTACTGCCATGAGAGTGCCCAAAAATATTAAAAATGACAATGGTCCATCATATGTTAATAAATTTATCCAAAAATTCTTTCTTATTTGGCATGTTAAACATAGTACTGGTATCTCGTATAATCCACAAGGACAAGCCATAGTAGAAAGGGCCCATGCCATCCTCAAACATCAATTGCTTAAACAATCACAAGGAAATTAGCTGCCTCCACAAGCCCATTTAGATCTAGCTGTTTTTGTACTTAATTTTTTGAATCCTGTAGCAGGCTTTACACAACCACCTGCTATGCTCCACTGGCATAGAGATGCCATGGCTGAGACTCAGAAAGTCCTTTGGAAAGATGTCCAAACAGGTAAGTGGAATGGCCCCACTGCCTTAATAACTTGGGGGAGAGATTTTGCCTGTGTCATAACCGATAATGATGAAAACTTGTGGCTGCTCTCTCGGCATGTGAGACCATGGGTCACACTGGTGGAACCACCAACATCTTGAGGAATGGCTGATAGCACCCTGGCTGAGAGTGATGAGTCAGCTGCACCTGAGGGACCCAGCTCACCAGCAATGACAAACAAATTCACAGTGGGGTCCAGGATTGAGATGGTGTCCCCAGAGGAAGAATAAATATAGATTTTAAAAAGGGAGGGAGGTACACCTTGAAAATGTTCTTTTTACATTTATAGGTATAAAAGTGCCTGCATTCCTTCTGATTCTAATCTCAAGAGATCTCTGTTAATTGACTACAAAAGCTTTTGACCAATCTCATATACAATTATAAACCTAAAAATCCTAAAAGGGATATAATAATTCAATTTGGCCAAATATATTTGAATGCACTCTAATTTTATAAATTGTCTTATATGTTTGTCTGTTGTCTGTTTGTACAGTTGAACTCAATTTTTTTTCTTTCTCTCTTTCACTTTTCACCTTTTGGAAAAAATATTATTTCATTAAAAATTATTCACCTATTATTGGATTGGCTTACAGATAAATGTTATTAAATTAAAGGCATGCCCTTCTTCCCCCAGGTTGCTAACAGATCAAAGTGGAATGGAGATTTATTTGTCAAAGTACATGGAGACCATCAGTATTCCCTTTGGTGAATAAAGAAGCGGCCACCCAGAAAATAATTATTCTGGTCTTAATTCACTAAGGGGACGCCCTAGTAATTTTCATAATCTTATGGGAGACTCACCGTAATAAATATTATCTCACTGTTATTATAAATTAATTACAATTGTTATCATTGAAGTTTAAGTTCTTAATATGTTATTATAAAATTTTTATATTGGTTAAGTTCTAACAATGTTATTGTGATATGTCTACATTGGTCATGTTCAAAAGATTAATTTCTGTGGCATAAATAAAAGAATGTTATTAGAAAGATGCTTTTGGTACCAAACTACATTGAAAGACATAAGATTTACATAACTGTGATATTTATTACTGCTCGTTTTCTGGTGTACAAATTGTATTCATGCCCTCTAATTGTATGGGTCCTCCAACATATTGTTTATGGCAATAACCTTTTGATTCAGATATTTGCCCTTCTCATACACTCCAGCCACCTATGATAATAAGCACACTTGTAGGCTGATATATTTTCCTTAGATGATATCCTATAAAAAGATAGCTACTGAAGGATTCAACCACAAGAACAAACATAATTGGCAATAATAACATTTTTTAACTATATTTTTATTCCCAAATGCTTGATATCCAGGTAAAATTATAATAGCTGAGTTCACTATTCCTCTTACAAGGCCAATGTTATTTACCTTCTCTTCTGGGTGTTCAACTACCAAGGTTTAGAGTCCAAAACTAAAAAGGTATCTGGGCTAAGAAGGCAGCCAATATTTCGGCCTTGGCCCTCCAAGCTCCACAATAGCAGAAAGATCCAGGTCATGAGGGAACCTTCTCCAAGATCCTACATCTTTGGTGAGTCACCCAACCTTCTGAGCAGGGAGGATGCTAAACACCAAAATGGTAAGATCCAACAAAAAGTTTGCCAAAGGAAAGTCACCTGGAGGAAAAAATCTCCCATGCCTTCGCAGAAAGCACCATGGTCAAGAAAGGCCGGGACATATCCTGATGGCTAACACTGACAGAGGAGCTAAAAGGCTCTATGCATGGTTCCAAGACAGTGCCTGCAGAGACTTAATTGACCTTGTTAGTTAGCAAGAGGTTGATTTTATTTAGTATAGGTCTCACCATAACTTGGTCTTAAACACCCAGTAGAAAAGTATAACTGAAGTCAATATTTATTTGAGTTCAACAAAAGTTTTAAGATTTTAGCCAATAATGTTTAAAAAATATTAGATTTTTAAATCATTTTACAGCTCCAATTAAGAGTACTTATGCTTATTATGGAGAGCTAAGCCAGTCAAACACACTATAGATCCTCACAATATATAGGGACAAGCCATTGTTGGGTGTGCTCACTTTTCCTAAAAACACCTTCACATAACACAAAAAGAAAGGGAGCTATGTCAGGAGCAATGCTACATAATTTTAGGGAAAAATCATTTGGTTAGCCTAGTTCTCCTGCCTACAGCTCAGCTATGGCATTCTGAGACATAATTCCATTTTGGCCTCCGGTCACAACTGAGACTTCAATGATCCGGTGATGCTGTGATTCTCCAGGACAAGATTACACCAGCTGAAGACATCCTGGGAGGAACAAAATCTTCACCTACTCAGTTCCTCATTGTTCTTGGATTGTTATATCTTCTTTACGCCAATAAGCTGAGCTCTCTGCAAGTTGTTTGTTATACCTTGTTTAAGCTGATGTACTGAACTCTCCACAATTTGTTACATCTTGTTTATGCCAATGTACTGAACTCTCTGGAAGTCATTTGTTACATGTGTTTCTCCTGATGTACTGAATAAAAGGTGTGGTAAGCTGGGGGCTTTTGTCTTTGCTGCCCTGAGCAGCACTGACCAGACCCAAAGCTCAGCTTCTTAGTCTCATTTTTCTACCTTTCCTGTAATTCACCATGTGCTGCCATGGCTTGCAGGAGACTAGGACTTACTGCAGAGGTTCTAGTAATGTCCCCTTTCCCTCTTCCCTACAAATGACAGACAACATTAAGAATTGAGAGATATTTTATAATTGCCTTTTAAATTTCACATTCAGATATGTAGTGGAGAATTCTGGTAAATACTACATTAAGCAAAGGATGAAAGTTACCACCACTACTGACACCATATAGTTGAAATGTACCCCTTATTTGGTGTGGTAAGAAAGTTACTTCCTTCTTTGATATTCTTCCTGCAACACTCATAATCCCAGTTCTGTATGATAATAGCATCAAGAGAATCCTGATAGAGGACGCTCTATGGGATACATACAGCTGGTGTTCCCGAAGGCTGCCTCAGATGGGGCAGACAAGCCAGGTGTGAGAGACTGTTCCAGGCCAGGGAGGACCGTGGAGACCTGATGGCTACAAGCATTGTAGGTTTGGATTTGGGATCCCAAAAGCAAGACGCCCCCAGGGGGCAGCCTCCCCACCCAAGATGCAGGGAAACCCAAATAAAATCACAACTCTAGTATTACTAATGCACCAATGCTTCTCATTGCTTTTTCTTGTCTTCCTTCATTTCTTCCTTTTTTCTTTGTTCCATTTTTCTTTCCTTCTGTGACATTTAAAAGATGTTTTAAAAAAAATTTTCATTAGTACACATTTACAGTACACAATGATAATATTTATCATGGAGAATTAATAACTATATTTAACACATTTTAGTTATTTTTTATTTCATTTTTTCTACTCTCTTCCTCCTCCCTCTGTCTGTTGGTACCCTTTCCATTTGCCAAAGATCTATCTCCGTATTTCCTATTTTTTATTTTTATTTTATTTTATTTTCATTAAGTTGATTGATACATTTTAGTTATACAATACTGTTACACTTATCATTGGGAACTTTTACCTTTACATGATATATCTTGGTTCTTATTTTTTACCCCTTCGCCTGACCTCCCTTCAACCCCTCCAACCCTCCCTATTTACAAAGACTTTGCATTTTTTCTTTTTTCTTATTTTTTTCTTTCCCTTCTTTCCTTTCCCCTACCCCTCCCACTTATTTAGCTCTGTATTCATACTTTGGGTTTTTCATATCAGAGAAGCCATGAGATATTTACACTTGTGTGTCTGATTTATTTTAATAAATCTTGTCTTAAGTTGCATCAATTTCTCTATAAATAAATGTATCCTTCTTTATGACTGAGTAGTATCCTCTTGTAAATATAGCACATATAGAGGATTCTTTTTTCTCATAGTCTTACAAGTCTGTAATTATTTGACATGATTGACATTCTTTCTGGAATAAGAGAGAATCTCAGTGTTATTTTTAATTTGTGTTCTCTAAAGGTCAGAGATTTTGAATTTTTTTTTATGTATTTATTTATTGGCTATTGGTACTTGTTCTTCTGAGAAATGTCTATTATCTTTCTTTTAAAAAATTATTAACTTTATTTATTATTTTGTTTTTATTAATACATGTTTGTAGTAATAGTGTTTACATTTCTTTTTTTCATTAATTTTATTGGTGCATTTTAGGTATACAGTATGATGACATTCATCATTGGGAATGTGTACTTTTACATGACATATCTTGGTTCCTACTTTTTTTTCATTCCCCTGCCCTCCCTTTAACCCCTCCCCTCCACCCCTACCTATTTACAAAGACTTTGCTTCCATTTTGTCCTGTTCTCACATTTATTCCATTCTCTTCTTTCCTTTCCCCTATCCCTCCCACTTCCCCTTCCCCTTTGGACCTTTTCTTCCTATTGCACATTACCTAGGGCTGAGGATTTAGCTCAGTGGTTCTGCCACCTGCCTCACAAGCACAAGGTCCTGAGTTTGATCCCTGGTAACAACAACAACAAAACGGTGACTGACACATTATCTATTATACATTTTGATCCTTATTTACACTTTCAGTTTCTCACACCAGAGAAACTGTTTGGTATTTGGACATGTGTGCCCTATTTATTTCACTTAAGCTGGGTATCTTATAAAAATATAAAATTTCCAAAATTTAAAAGGTACTTATATCCTACATCTGAGGGGATTTTTTTCTAGTTATTTCTTAAATTGACTCAGGATCATACTGTAGACATATCTTATATGGTGTCCTTTTGGTTTAACTTTTATTATAATAGTTTCATTTATTAAAATTCATAATGCACATACATTTTTGACAAGACAATAGTATTTTTGAATAAAAGATGCATTTTTCCTGTAGAGTCTCTATGGCAACATTAGAAGAAAATGCCCTCCTCTCTATGGAAACGTTATTTATTGTCAAACTTGGCCTACTGTACTTGTGCTTGACATATATACATATATTTTCTAATGGTTAATTCTAATCACTAGCTCTTTGTTAGAATGTGGTTCTCCATGAGAAATGCAGTAAAATCAACTCCTGAAACAGTCACTGTGAAAACTATGGGAGGTGACTGAAATGAGGTCTGAAGATGTTACTCTTGTTGGCATGACCATTGTCTCAAGTACAAAATGACTGCTCAAAACTTTCCTTCTTCCAGGTGCACATCTAGATATTTGAGTTCTTGAATATTCTCAAAGCGCTGTTAATGCCTGTAACAGTGAGAGTCAGGCTCTCTCTTCTAGAAAATCAACTGCAGCACTGTGTTGAATGTCATGATTCTAAAGGGTTACATGAGGTGACTCGCCACACATTCACTCAGTATGCACTGTCTGAAGAAAATCCTCTGTCTGCCTACAGGAAACAAGACAATGACAAGGGCACAGTAATTTCAAGCAATAGGACCCTGTCATAATCTCAACCCTGGCACCTTCTACAAAGATGAGTTGAAATATGTTACTAAAAAATAAAGTCCTGAATTTAACAGAGAATATCTCCCTGACCTCAGGGATAGATAAATAGGGATAATCAATTATAAAATCATTAGAAGAGTAATGTACATGATCAAGATGACATTTAATTTGCTTTTTATCAAAGGACATTGAGTGAAAACTGAAGCAAAATATGAAAATATTTTCATTATATGTAATGACCAATATATAATATCTATAATCAATAAGTAATTTTAAATAATTATAAATTAAAAATAATTTCAAAAGTAATTTCTAAAGTTATCACAAAAGAAACAATTTATGAACACACTAAAGACTGACTAAAATTAATAATCATAAATATCAAAATTGAAGCTACAATGAAATATTCTACAATTAGAAAATAAGAAAATGCAATATGGTCTGATAATATTGTGTTGAAGAGGATGAAATACATCATAACTTTGGAACTTTAAAACTTTGTTATTAGATGTGTAAATTAATACAACAATTTTGAAAAATTGAGAGATAAATATACCCACAGGTAACCCAACAATACCTGTGTGCATTACACCCAAAATTTAATAATTCAAAATAATCATACTGAGAGACTGAGATATAAAGAGAATCTGGAATAGTTATATGATAAAATATTAATCAGGAACAACTTTAATGTCACTATGAAATATACATAACTTTAATAAAGTCATATTGGTAATTTATAAAGTATGATAAGTGAAATAAACCCCAAAGTATTTCATTCGATTAGTTTGTCAACAGGACATAAGTGGCATTTAATGGTGGATATTTTAGGTAGAAAAATCTTTAGATAAATAAGTTTTTAAAGGTAAAAATTTTTTATCTTTATAAAGATAAAAGTTTTTTTAGATAAAAATTTTATTTTGGCTATTGCTGAGAGATGGAGGAAAGTGATACTTATGTTTTGGAGGGGTAGAAATTTCCTATCTATTGATCTACTTGGAAGTTAAATTTTCTTTCAGAAAATGCTTCAAAATATATTTTAAAGTTTAAGTGATGACACCAAAGATTAGTCAAATTCACATTTTTCAGCGAGATTTATTTTCACATATATGTAAATATATAAAATAAAATTTTAATAATAATGGAGAGATAAACAGATATTACATTTTTTTAAAATATAGTGGATACTCTATGATTACTTACAGAATTTTAGTGAAAATGGGAAAGTAGTTTAATTTTGGATGAACTACTCTGGATCAACTTTATTATGTGGCTTACTGAACAGGAACATGAAGAAATAGTCAATTTTGTAGATGTAAACAATGACTTAATGATATGCTTGGGAGAAGCTATGGATTATATATAACAGTTTCTCCTTTGTTAAAGCAACTATGAGGATGTTAAAACAACTATGCAGGTCACTTACTGATAAGGAATAGATAAATTCAGGAGAAGAATGTGGGATAAAGATAAAATCCAGTGATTATGGTCATGTGTCAGTAAAGAACTGATATAAGTATGATGGGAAGTGAAGTGAATTTTTCCATGAATATCAGCAGTACTTGAGTAGCTATTATTGAAATGTAAGAAAAAACTGAGTGATGCATATGGATAGTAGTTAATATTTTCAAACTTGGTTTGGTGAAATTCAGGCCAAGTTTTCATAAAAAAGGCCCAAGGAACTCATTTTATCATAAATATAGTATTACAATAAACTAAAATTTGCATTTTCTGAATTTTACTGAGTAAAATTACAAGATATGTGGTCTTCAGTATGAATCCAGTAAAGGCAGCTGTCTTCTGTGTTCCCTGAACTTTCATGAAGCACAACTTAGAGTAGAACTGTAACATAAGGAGTGAATTTCCACATCCACATTTCTTCATTGTGTCCACAGTGTCCAGTGGGGAAATGTTGAAATTTAATTAATTCAAAAATTCAGATGAAATGAATGAGTGCATTATACTGTATCAACCCAGAGGAAAAAAGATTTCCTTCTAAACACTGCAAACCATCACATATTCAAAAATTTAATTGGTTATAGTATAAAAAATTTTCTCAAAGCTAAAGTATCAACAGTAAGGTATATGAAAATATGAGATATGATTAAGACATAAATAAGCAAGCATCTATTTGAATTAAATGGATTGAGAACTCAGTTTGGAGTTGATTAGCCTCCTGATGGTCTCTTTCACATCCTTGTTCCTCAGGCTATAGATGAAGGTGTTCAGCATGGGGATCAGGACTGTGAACAGCACAGTGAGCACTTTGACCAGCAGCCAGGAGGTCTTGGAGTTAGGCACACAGTAAAGGAGGAGGATGATGCCACGGAAGATGCTGATGGCCATCAGGTGGGAGGTGCAGGTGGAGAAGGCTTTTGGGAGTCTATCCTTGGAGTGCATCCTGATGATAGTCACAAAAATGAAGACATAGGAAGCAAGGATGATCAGGATGCTGCAGGCCTCACTCAGCATAGAAATTATTAAACATATCATCTGGCTGAAGGAGGGGTCAGAGCAGGACACACTGAGAACAGCGGAGTACTCACAGCCAAAGTGGTTGATGATGTTGGACTCACAGTAGGACAGCTGCACAAGAGAATTCGTGATTGTCAAGGAACCGAGTGCACCCCACATGGAAGTTCCTGCCACTAGAAGAGGATAGAGCTTAGGAGACATCATCACCATGTAGAGAAGGGGGTTACTGACAGCCACAAACTGGTCATAGGCCATCACTGCCAACATGAACATCTCTGTGATCACACAGGCACAGCCAAAGAAAAACTGTGCCATGCACCCACTGAAGGAGATTCTTCTCTCCTCCACAACCAGGATCTCTAAGAGTTTGGGTGTAAACACACTCGAATAACAAATATCTAAAAAAGAAAGATGGCTGAGGAAAAAGTACATGGGTGTGTGAAGTTTGGGATTGAGTTTCCTGACCACAATTATGCCCAAGTTTCCCAACACAGTGACTGTGTAGATGGTCAAGAACACCAGGAAGAGGGTCGCCTGGAGCTAGGGGTAATCTGAGAACCCCACCAGGATGAATGAGGTCACAGAGCTTCCATTTCCCAAATTAAGCACCATGATACTTAATTAAGACAAGTAGATAAAGTGGAAGAAAAATTGGGCAGCAAAACTTGAGAAAATGAGTTGGCAGAATCTGAGCAGAGGCTCAATATAAACCAGTGAAGATAAGTGTGGTCAGCTGGCATGCACAAAAGTTCTGCATCACTTTGGGGTGTTATTTGGCCACTTTTTGCTCCAGGCAATTAGCTTTGTCCATCAGCAACTTAATGTTCTTATCTATAATAAGGTAATATTATAAACATTATTAAATATAAAATAATAATTATAAGTATTATTTAAGAGTATTAGGGTAAAAAGTATTTTGAAGAAATCAGAGGAGACATAGAACAAGCTCAGATATTAAGCCAATCATAGTAGCCATATGATTATAGATATGAAGTCTTTGAAAAGATCAAATATTTTTAACACATGTAAAAATATGATAAATAACTTTGAAGGGGGACAAATATATCTTGTCAGATATTCCCAGGTCTGTAGTGATATACTGAATTTTCAAACTTTCTAGGCCTATACTATTATAAAGAGCTCTTAAAATGTCTTCCTAAGAGGGTTTGTAGCTGTTTTAATTAATACTTTTAATAATATTGATATTACTTCAAATTTATATCTACTGTATGGTTACTGATAGGCTTTGAATACTCAATAAAATATCATAATCTGATGAACTATTTTGCAGATGTCCTTAAAAGCTTAATATTGATCACATTCTGTTGGTTGTGGTTGGCTTGTACTCCATATAATATTAAGCAGAAATAAATAATTTATGAGAGATCATAAACTACATAAACAGTTATTATGCTAATAACTCCTATGAAACATCCAATATCCTTTCTTCATGTTACAAGCGTGGGTGTAGTGGTCAAGCATGAATGAGTTTATATATGATTGAAATATATGAGTTTTATGGTTTCGTACACCACCAAGAGTCTGATTATTAGATCTTTCACATCTGAAACAATCACTGATTCTGCAAGTGGTTGTGAATATTCGGTAGATACCGTGTGTCCATCTTGAGCACACCTGAGAACTGACACAATGCGTGGCCTTGTCTGTAGCAACTGAGTCCTCTGCGAGTGAAATCTGCCACTACTGTCCTCAGGCACAGAGCACCAGCTCCCTGATCACACAATCTATAGCAGGGGGATAAGGTGGACCTTTGTGAATATCACTCAGTTTGTCATTTTTGTTGATAAAAGACATCCTGTCTATATTCAGGTACTTAGATTACTTCCACTGGGCTACAGCCACGTGGGTTGAGAATGTGGCAAAAAAAAAAAAACTGTGTCTACTGTAAGGAACCCTGATGAAACCCTGGTACCAGCAAGGCTCTGCTAGATGGCATAAAGATAAAGTTCCTGACTAGTCAGATCCTGTACTAAAAGTAACACAGTGGCCATTCTAAGGGCATCTAAGCCAGAAGAATGGACACAGTTTGAGAGGAAAGAATTTCCAAATATTTTTGTAGGTCTTGTGTTCAATCTTGATCAACAAAATCTGTACTATCCATTCCATACATTAAATTTCCTGTCTGTATATCTAATAATCTTTGAAAGAAACCACAGCATAATTGCAGTTAATTCTATATTGGAACATTTATCTTCAGTATTGTTACTAATATTGAAATTCCTTGTACGTTTAGGACTTGATAAATATGTTTTAGTTTGGGAATTTTTTTTAAAGAATCCTTCACTTGCACAGTACAGAATATTAAGAGTTTCAGACATTTGTCTTGGCCTTCTGCTTTTTCTTAGGTAAAATGTTGACTTTTTGTTTGTTTGTTCTGTCATTTATGACTTACCATGGTTAAAAATTATCTTGCAAAGTCTATTTCTTGAAAAAGGATTTTGGTACAACATTAATCTTTCTGAGTTGATGAGGTACATTGGTTCATGAAAGCATCTGTTTGCAAACTATTTGGTTCATAAACAAAAGCTCTTGGAAAATTTTGCTTCAGTTCACAAGCTCTGTATTATGTAACAAATATGACCATGGCCACCTTTCCTGCAAAAATACAAATGCAGTCATCTTCCCACAAACCCTAATCAAATTAAGCTGTAAACTGATATACCAGTGTACTCAGACCCAGCTCTGGATTCCAAGAAAATCTTCCATCTTCAGACAGAATGAAGTAAGTTAAATGTTCTTATTTGCTTTATTTCTGACTTAGAAACTGAGGTTAACTTTATGAATTTAGCTCAATTTACTAATATGCCAAAGTTTGTCCGTGTTACTGCAAAGCCATGCACTCTGTGCTTATATGCTTACATTTTATAGACAAAGTTAAAGATTGTGCATCTCTTGTTATATGTCATATCCTGGTTGATTCTCTCATTTCCAATTGCTGACCAAATGTCCTTTCATCCTAATTGGATGGACCACATTGCTCTCTGCCTAGAATCCTTCATTGTTTTTTCAGTTACTCTAAATATTACCAAAAACCAGTGACAATTCCATTGTTATGTACTCCAATATGATCTGGGCATTTTATTGATCCTTTATTAAATTTTCTTTCATCTCATCTCTGGAAAATTACAGTGTAGTTAGCATATGATTTTAATTTATAAGTACAAATAATTAAAAAAGGAGTTCAAAGAATTTAAAAATGATCTTCTTTATGCATCTCTCAATTTGGAGAGCAAGGTCCTCACCATGTGTTTACTGTTTTAGAACTAGAACAGGCACTGAAGAATAAAAGCAGAGTTCAGTAATTGCTAAAATAATGTCATGGTGATAATTTCATAAAAGCAGTCTTTGTGTTATTTGGAGCTATTTTGTCTGTGTAGCATGGAGGATACTGGTTTTGAGCTATACATATATTTATGGCATTAGAAAAGAAAAAGGAAGACATACAGTTTGTATTCTGCAATAGTTTTGTCTTGGTTGTTGGTTTGTTTGTACCAGGATCAAACTCAGGACCTTGTGCTTGCAAGGCAGGCACAGTGCCACTGAGCTAAATGCCCAACCCTAGTTTTGGTTTTAAATGAATTAATTTTCATTTTTTAATTTCAAAATTGAATTTACCATTCAGTGATATGTTGTCTTCATTTTCCTATCAATATACCATTACTACCTTGTACTTTGTGGTTATTATTATAATCTGAGGTCATGGTCAGAAAATTGAAAACAATAAAAAATTTCAAAATACTCCTTCTCCTTCATTCCCTCAGTTACCAGCCATCGTTTAGACACAGTGGTCCTTGGTAGCCCACAATGCACCAATCTGACTGTTCTTTAGTCTTCAATGCGGTAACATAAGCGCTTGTGGCAGCACTCCAACACCACTGCTTGCAGTTGAAAATGTTTTATGTGGGTCTCTATAATGTCACTCAGGTAGTGTATAAACATTTTGTCTCTAATATAATGCCCAATTAACATCATTACTTTAAAATTTTATTCTATAAAACATTTATTTTTTCCAATCCACTGGAATTGTCCCATTTCTCTCTAGTACATTGTATTATATACCACTTAAAAGATAAGTTTCCTCCATATCTCTTTCTAAAAAATATTTCCGGATATTCCAAATATCACTTTTTTTCTCCTAGTCTATTTTTCTTGCACCTATATTATTTATCACCATATTAACAAAATGATTTTCATATTTTTTTTCTATTCATGTTGTTTATAACTGTGTATTTTATCCTATTTTTATGAGTTAATTAAATTTCAAGAGGCCAAAACTTACATTTAACATTTCATTTAAAACTACTAAACACTATATTTAACATAATGTTTAAATATATAACTTCAAATTCAGTAAAATTATACCAGGAGTAGTCAAGTAGTTTGTCACCTTGAACTTATACCATTAGCTAAACTAAGTTAATATTGCTCACCCCACCTATGTTTATCCCTCCCCAAATTCTTTTCAGTTATAATACACATCATATAAGAATGAAATGTACCAAACAATGAAACTACTCACCACAAGCCAGATTTATCTGTTGTACATTATAAATTGATTATTCTCTTGCCATTATAAATACATGCACAACTTCCCTCAAAATTAAAATGTCCTGTTCAATGCTTCCACTCCTTTAGGTGCAGTGTGTAACTCTTTCCAAACAACTTAATAAAGGAGGCACTACTATTTTTCAAGTCATCAAACATTTTAGAGGAAGTCTGCAGTGCCCTGTGGAAGATCCTGACCCTGAAACTATATTCAGGACCACGTTGTTTGTTTCACATCTAGCTTCTTGACTTTGGGGAACTACACCCAGGAGAACTGACATTTGTCGCAACAAAGCCACACACAAAATAATGAGGGGAAATTTTTCTTTTTTACTTGAAATGCAATTTCTTCTAGATCAATAGTGTGCCGATATTCATGTCTTAAGGAAACAACTAAATACAGACAACTCACCTCTACATGGAGGTCATACTTTTGAAAAACTATGGGGAAAATAAAGCAACAAAAACATAGCCATATCCATTCCTGTAACCTCAGCATAACAGAGTAGAATAATGACAAACAATGGCTAATACCATCTTTTTCTTTTCCTTTATATTTTAAAGATTGTTTATGTATGTAAGCCAAAACTAAAAGGGTAAAGACAGATAAAACCCAGATGGATGGAGGAACTTTTGTGTAGTAATTCTGTGTTTTAAATGAATTTTAAAATTATTATGTGGAATTCTAAATTCCAATCTCTGAGTTTTGTTTATAATGATACACTGGTTTTAATTAAGGATTTTGAGTATATGGAACTAACTTCTTTTCATCTTCCAATGTGTGGCTTCCATACAACTAAAGCCATACCTTTCATAATATCTGAACATGATTTTAGATTCAGTAACCTAGTCGGTGGCTGATTCAACAGATGGATGGGGGGTTGAATTACATAAAGAGATTTAAAAATAGAAGTGATCTTAATTATGGATGCCATGTCATCAGCTAGAGATTTGTTTCAAAGAAAGGTGCCTAGTCCTCTCAGTCATGTGATCAATGAGGAACGGATTTGGTTATATAATTAGTCACTTTACTACCATAATAGATACTGTAAGAAAGAGTAGAAGAAAAGATTTAAACATCATTGAAGAAATCAGAAAAGATTTTTAAGATGATATGTTATTTTTGAAGAGGTTTGACTAGAAATATATTAAAAGAAGAATATATGGATCTAGTCTCAATATTTAAAAATAAATACTTTCAGAAATGAAAAAAATATTTTATTAATTTAGGATACAAAATTTGACCCTATCCTCATGGAGTTTGATAGAAGACAAAAGGAGATACAAAGTTAGATTGGAATTATGAAACCCAGAGAAATCAGACTTGGAAAACACAAAAAAAATTTCTTTGTAATAAAGAGCAATCAACAATGTTTCTTCAGACACCCTGAAATACTATTTGTTCCCAGGCATGAAGATATATGATGATACAAATATTTTCAGGAGCTACTCTGTTTAGAAGTCAGTAACAACACATGTAAAAAAAACCTCTATAACCGATGAAATTATGAGTACCTTAATATAATAGAGGCAATTCAGAAGCAGTGTAGTTAACAACAAAATATAAACATTTAGAAGATATTTCAGAATACTATTTTCAACTTTCCTTATTTTGTCTATCACTTTTAACTTGCATCCATAAGAATACATAAGAACCTACAAGGTGAAAAGAAAAACCTACAATTTTAAAATCACATGAGA
Source organism: Heterocephalus glaber (assembly GCF_053883595.1). Lineage (NCBI taxonomy): Eukaryota > Metazoa > Chordata > Mammalia > Rodentia > Bathyergidae > Heterocephalus > Heterocephalus glaber. Next base: position 1,544,968 of record NW_028258491.1, read on the forward strand.
GATAAAATATTTACAAGTGTTGAAGAGATAGAATAAATTTGAAAAAATTTATGATCATGTAAGGGCCATGGAATAGCAGGACCAAACAGGAAGCAAGTGATGGCAGTAGTCTTCAAATCCATATCATGATATAATTCAAAACAGTAGTAGTTAAGAATATGTAGCAGTGGCAAATCCTTCAAAGAAATGAAATAAATACTTTGGAAACTGTATTTGCTCTATCTAATAATTGATTCCACTTTTCAAGAACCTCCATTCTTGTATAAACTTTTCATGCCACATTGTTTGTGGATTTTTTCATATGGATAGAACCTCAGGCTCATTATCTAAAAATGGTAATCTATAATTGTTTATAAATTTTGTTATTTTTATAACTGTTTTTCCTTTTTAAATGTGATAGGTTACTTTTGTATTAACTACTAGAGATCAACTTACAATGATAGTTCACAGATCAGAAGCATGGAGAAGTGATGAAAACAATATGATTTAATGATAGATATTTGTGAGAGGTTAGGGAAGAAGATGTCATATTTCTAAATATATTAAGATTAAACAACTAAGTAAAAGTAAATGTTATTCACAGATAAGAAGTAGATAAGTTTATTGTGAAAATTCATGTGAAAAGGCACAATTTAACAATTACCGTCTTGTGTCAGTGAATAATGGGTATAAGTATTTTAAGAAATGAGTTGAAACTTTTCCTAGGTATCAACAGCATTTCAACACCATTTATTTAAATGTAATATGTCACTTTCACAGGCAAATAACAAGTAAAGCATGCTGAAATTTGCTAATATTTTCACTGTTTCTAAAAGGCAGACAATATTTTCATAATGTGTGCCTGAGGTCCTCATTGCACTTGAATTGTACTGTTAAAATGAAAAGAAAATGCTTTGTAAGAACTCTCTGTGTCCAAAGAGATCTGAGGACTGCAGTACGGACTCACTAAGGTCAGTTGTCATCTATGACTGCAGTGATTTCAGTAAGCAAAACCTAAAATAAAGCCACAATGTGTTCAAGTTCCTATGTACAGTTTTCTATGTACTGGTTTCTTCTTCTGTCTCAGTTCCCTAGTGTCTGGGGGAAACACTGAGGTATATTGCTGTCAGAAACTCCTCACATAAAACGAAGGAGAGTAATTATACTTGAATCAAACCAAAGACAATAATATATTATTCCAAGCACTGAAACAACAGCAAATTCAATATTTAATTACATTAAGCATATTTATTCACTTAAATGTAAAGATCATAAAATTAGATTTTTAAGACCAAAAGAAAATGTTATTTAACTTATCCTGAATGTGAACTCAGTCTGGAGTTGATTAACCTCCTGACTGTGTCTTTCACATCCTTGTTCCTGAGGCTGTAAATGAGGGGGTTCAGCATGGGGATCAGGACTGTATAAAGGGAAGTGAACACTTTGACCAGCAGCCAGGAGCTCTTGGAGCTGGGAACGCAGTAGAGGAGGAGAATGATGCCATGAAAGATGCTGATGGCGGTCAGGTGGGAGGTGCAGGTGGAGAAGGCTTTTTGGACTCCACCCTTGGAGGGCATCCTGATGATAGTCATCACGATGACCGCATAGGAGGCAAGGGTGATCAGGAGGCTGCAGGCTTCACTCATTATAGATATTATTAAACATGCCATCTGGCTGAAGGAGGAGTCCGAGCAGGACACAGAAATAACTGCAGAATACTCACAGCCAAAGTGGTTGATGGCTTTAGAGTGGCAGTAAGTTAGTTCCAAAAGGGAGTATGTGAGTATCACAGAGCAGAGTACACCCCACATGTAAGTTGCCGCCACCAGGAGAGCACAGAGTTTAGGAGACATCACCACTGTGTAAAGCAGGGGCTTACAGACAGCCACAAACCGGTCATAGGCCATCACTGCCAACATGAACATCTCCGTGATCACACAGGCACAGCCAAAGAAAAACTGTGCCATGCACCCACTGAAGGAGATTCTTCTCTCCTCCACAACCAGGATCTCTAAGAGTTTGGGTGTAAACACACTCGAATAACAAATATCTAAAAAGGAAAGATGGCTGAGGAAAAAGTACATGGGTATGTGAAGTTTGGGATTGAGTTTCCTGACCACAATTATGCCCAAGTTTCCCACCAGAGTGATCGTGTAGATGGTCAAGAACACCAAGAAGAGGGGCGCCTGGATCTGGGGGTAATCTGAGAACCCCACCAGGTCAAACCAGGTCACAGAGCTCTTGTTTCTCAAATTAAGCACCATGGCTATTTAAAAAAAAAAAATGAAGAACACCAAAACTTGAGAATGTAGTGTTTTAGAAACAGCGAGGATCACCATAAACAGTGTAGCTAATTGTGTCAGTTTTCATTCACTAGCACTCTGGTTCTCCCGTTTTTCTTAAATCATTCACTGAGTTCTGATTACAGCACATCAGAGTTGTCTTTCAGTACTGTGGGTTTCTTTTCTGGAAAGAAAAAATACTACATGTTGATATTATTATCTCATAAATTGTATCTCTAAACATGTGTGCTACTTAGAATAGTAATGAAAATGTAATTACATGAAAAAATAAACTGCATGTAGCAAACTGTGAAAATTGCAGGGAGGTCATAATAGTCATATGACCACAGGAGTGTGATATTTTAGAAGATTATATACTTTAAATATACATAAATAAACATAATAGTACAACTTTAGGGCATAGAACGTATATGCAATACATTTATAGTTTAATAGTGACATCTTGAATTTTCTTATGTTCTAGACATCTTATTATCAAGAAATCATACAACATCTAATTTAGGGTATATTTCAGTTCTGTGATAAATTTTTACCGATAGCTGTCTTCTGTAATTATTTCACCATTGTATGGTCCATTATTATATTACGAATTCAATGATATAAAATGTTTAAAATGTACTTTGAACTTATTTTTAAAATTCATAGTATTTATATTTCTCACACATTCTGTTGTCAATATATATTGTGCAAAACAGAAATAAGCAACTACTATGCATCAACAACTATAAATGCCAAACCCTCTAGTACTGTGAAATTACTATCGCACACAAAACAATCAAAACCCTTTTTTTTTGGTGAGGCAAACTTGCGTGTGGGATTCTAGCGGTATGACAGAATTTCTAATATTGAAAAACTATGAACTCTGTGTTTTGAAAATTCACTAGAAGAGAACTGTTGCCAATTTCACCCTTGAATTTCATAATCAAACATCCCCTGTGAATGAAATACGCCATCATCAATCCCAATCAGCTACTCCACCCTCCAATACTGTCCAATAGGTAGAGGATTTTCTGGATCTTTTTGAACGTTATTTAGTTTGTCGTGGTTGTGGACAAAACACTTGCCTTTCTATACTGGAATTGTTTATCTGATTATAGTCACACAGATTCAGAATTTTGACATAATATCTGTTTCTAGTGCAAGGAAGGCTTCTGAAAATATTATATCACCAAAGGTTCAATAAGGTGGCCTGGAGACAGAATTCCTAGAATGGGTAGACCATTCTCTGCCAAACAGTAACCAAGTGACCTTTCTGAGATTCTCTAAGCCATTATCAAAACATGACTTGATGCAATTTAAAAGCAGATAATTTCTAATTATTTTTATGGGTATTGTGCTCATTTTTCCTTAGAGATATTCTTGTTGCCCATTCCTTATACCAGAAGTTCTGTTAGTAAATAAAAGGATCCTTCCCTAAACCTTGCAATTGAAAGAAACCATGACACTAATCATTACAGTCAGTTCTATATATAAATATTTTTCTTAGGATATACTTGTTTTGTTTGTTTGTTTGAGACAGGGTCTCTCTATGTAGTTCAGCCTGGACTTGAACTCACTATGTTGCCCAGGCTGGCTTCATAGTTGCAGCAATCCTCCTGCCTAGGCCTCCCAAATGCTGGGATTACAGGCATGCACCACCATGCCTGGCTGGATGTGCTTACTGATATTAAATTTACTTTATTTTTAGGAACTAATAACTATATTCCTATTATGTTAGGTAAAAACAAAAGCAAAATAACAACAATATTGGAAAAGCTAGAGTGATATGGTGGTGGGTGCCTGCAGTCTCAGTGAATCAGGAGCCCACAAGTTGGAGACCAGTGTGGGCAACATAGCAAGATTGACTCGGGGTGGGAGACACCAGAGTTGTTCTCACTTACAATATAGACTCTCAACTATGGCACCCATAGGGATAGTTTCTTTTACTTTTTCTTTGATAAACATCTTTACTCTGTTTTTCCATTTACTTCTCAGAGAGGTTAAAGATATCTTACATTGCCTTCTTAATATTTTTGGTGTACCATTAACTTTTCCTGAGGAGATAGAATAACAACAGGAGACAGGGTTAATGTGCTATGTCTAAGAACATAGAACTTGTAGTTAATCATTTGAACTCTGGTCAATTGACTTCAATGCCATATTTTGTTCATGGATTATTGGTCATCCATAAACCTTATCTTTGGACACGAAGAATTTGGACAATCCTGAGTATTTTACATTTGTTATATTTTATGTCCTGCTCAATTTTTATTTCCCATTTCTACCAACATAACTTTTCATCCTAGTTGGCTAGACCCCTTACATATTGCTTGCCTTAACTCAGGGCTCTTTGCCTAAACCTTTTCATATAATTTCCATTTCTATTATTCATGCTGGTCATTGTGACATCTATTTCTCTACATCCCACTACAATTTGAGAAATTTGTAAACCTTTTAGAATATTCTCTAAGCTCTGAGAGAGCGCTCACTTTGTGTTAGTAATATGCTTTTACTTTTGCAAGTGCAGAGAGCTGTAGCAGTGTGGAAGTTGCAGGAGAATTGGAGATGTCTCTTCCTTACCCATCTCTCAGTCATTTTGGGTGCAAGGTCCGCTTGGTATATGTTTGCAATTAAATGGGCACATGAAAATGCACAGAGGATACAGTAATTGTTAAAATAATGGTGTGGTAATAACTTTCTGAAAGTGCTATTCTTTGGAGGTAATCAAGTCTCTGTGTTTTAGGAATCTGTCATACTCATCATGTCCAAAGCATTAGAAAAGAAAAAAGACAAAGAATATCTTAAGAATTTATATTTCTAGAGTACTTTTAGTTTTAGAATTACCATTCCATTCTGAATTCAAATTTTCATTGATTTCTCCATC